>NC_043702.1:40756201-40766698 GCF_006229205.1 Suricata suricatta
AAAGAAAGAAAGAAAGAAGGGAGGGAGGGAGAGAGAGGAAGGAAATTTTGCTGTGGATGATTCATTCACTCTGTTTATTTCAAAAACCAAATACCACAGCTATTGTTTGTGTGATAAGTTGAGCACTGAGCATATTTATATAAACCATGTGATTAGATCAATTTTTGCTATTTATTTGTGGATCACTAAGTCACCCTGATTATGAAAGTATTATGATTGAAAAATAAATTTTCACTGTTAATCATTACATTCCTCTATAATTTTAAAAGTAGCCTTTTTCATTTGCACCAAGAATGTAAGCATGGAAAAAATCTTTATGGTTATCTGACATTTGTGTCTTCTCTGAAAACAAAGCTCTATGTCTTTTCAGTGACAGCATCTTGTGTTTAGCTGCCTGAGTAAATATGACGAGGTCAGTTCTCGCTACAGCTGTCACTGCCTGGTCACAGAGAGTAAAACACTACCTATCTTAACCATCTGTGATAGGCAATCCTAAATTGTTAGCATTATCCAATTTTACCAATAAGCAATCCGGAGAGAGAAGTTCTTGTCTCACTTTGCTCCTGTGAAAAATAAGAAATTCTGGTTTTACTTTCTTGACAAGGAAACAGATCCTGCCACCGTTGCTATCAATGAAGGTTTGACGTAGAACCGCGGCACTTTGACTAGAAATGGCAAAACACATCGCAAGTCAACTCTCGAAGTTCAGTTGCAAAGTGCTCTGTATACATAAGCTCTTAGGGTTGCCATGACTTTGAATTAATGTTTCTACACATCTCCGTTGAGGCTGTATCAGGGTTTATTAGCCTCAGCACTATTAACATTTTGGCAAGATAAATCTTTGTTGGGGGCTGTCCTGTGTATTGTCAGACATTTAGAAGCAAACCTGGCCTCTCCTCCACTACATGCCAATAGCCCTCCTTTGAGTTGTGCAGTTTTTGTACATCCTCAGAAATCCTTAGTACTGTTAGTCTTCTTAAAATGTTAGCCTGGTAGAAAAATGGTAGTATAGGATTTCCCTGATTATTTTATTCTATTATTCCCATTTAATTTAGTGTTTATATTCCATATTTTTCAATCTTTCCATGTTCCTTACATTTTAGGTATAATTATGAGACTAACAAATTAACATGTAGTTTATAAATTAACATTTTTAATTGGATTTGAATGTTTTAAAATATACTATGATACTCTCTATTTTTAAGCTGTTAGTTTAGTCCATTGACATGGACTACTGACATACTTGGATTTTTTACATCCTCTTAATTACAAAATTACATATGCTATGAGTAGCCTGCTCCAACATTACTTTTCCAAGAAACCCGTGTGTGTGTGTGTGTGTGTGTGTGTGTGTGTGTGTGTGTGTGAGAGAGAGAGAGAGCGAGAGAGAGAGAGAGAGAGAGAATCTGTATTGGACTTTATTTAGATAGAATAAGAGATACATAATTTTTTATTGTGATAAAGAACATGTAACATGATACTTTAACCATGCCCTGTCATTTTTCTGAAAAATTTTGCAAAACCTAAGGTTTAGTATCATGTTATTACAAAAATGCTATATCTTACTGGCAAACTCATTCACAAATAGAATGATATATAATTTTTCCTCCATCGATTTAGTTGTCCCGTAGGATTTTATCTGAAAATAGTCTCTTGCTAACAATTTATAACCTGATTTTAATTTTATTTGATTAATATTATATATTCTATATTAATTGAAATTATTGATATAATTGTACCTGTTTTATATTTTCTGTTTATCAGATATTTTCACTGCTTCTTCTTTTCTTCCCTTCTACCATAGTGGATTAATGATATTTTTCATTGTGTCTCTGTATCCTTCTAACAGTTTGGATGCTACAAATATATTCTTCTTTGGTTTCCCAAATGTTTAAACTTGGAGAAGACATTTTTTTAAACTGCACCCTCGGTTATACACATTTATTTATAAAACTCTTGAAGTTATCCATTTTTCCTAATGTTCTTTCAAAGACAACATGAATCTTAACAAATTTAAACTATGACATTATCCCACACTTTCCTGGTCTTTTTATTGTTACCTAAAGTTTAGTTTTACTTATTTGTACACACAGATTATGTTGTTCCTTTTTTACAATGAATAGTCAACTAAATTTGCCATAATCTTATACCCATTAATTGGTTTCTTTGCTTCCTGTTTCTTATATCCCGTTCTTTCCCTCTGGGCTTTTTTTTTCTCCTTAAAAAATATCCTGCTAGATGTCAATTATATTTCAATAAAAAAAGAAGAAGAGGGGCGCCTGGGTGGCACAGTCGGTTGAACGTCTGGCTTCAGCTCAGGTCATGATCTCACAGTTAGTGAGTTCCAGCCCCGTGTCGGGCTCTGTGCTGACAGCTAGCTCAGAGCCTGGAGCCTGCTTCAGATTCTGTGTCTCCCTCTCTCTCTGAACTTCCCCTCCTCGTGCTGTCTCTCTCTGTCTCTCAAAAATAAATAAAAAGCATGAAAGAAAGAAAGAAAGAAAGAAAGAAAGAAAGAAAGAAAGAAAGAAAGAAAGAAAGAAAGAAAGAAAGAGAGAGAGAAAGAAAGAAGAAGAAAAGAAGAATTTGGCAAGATCACTATCCTCCATGGAACTTATAAACAAATAAACAAGCAAACAATTTAAAAAGTTACCTTCCTTCTGTTTATTTGTCTAACAGTAACACTTACCTTATCTAATACGTGTATTTTATATGCATAGATATAACTAGAGGCCTTGGCCCTGATACGAAGACATCACAAACGTTCAGATCTACCCGAGTCTTTTGGAATACTAGTTAGCAAATACTATGTATAGTAAGACACACACACACAACCAAAAAGTTAAAAAGCATCAAACAGATATGCTTCCATAAGTAAACTCCTAGAGACTCTCCCTGTCTGCTTTACTTGCTAATGTTTCCAATTTTTAAAAAAATCCTTTTTTAAAATTTGTTTATGAAAGGAACAACAAGAGCAGGGGTGGCACAGAGAGAGAGAGAGAGAGCAGGATAAAGGATCTGAAAGGGGCTCCTCGCTAAGAGTAGAGAGCCCTATGTGGGGCTGAATCTCACTCACCCTGAGATCATGGCCTGAGCCGAAGGCTGACGCTCAACCGACTAAACCACTCAGGCGCCCAGCTGGATCCTTTAATAGTTCTTTTAGTGGTGGTCTGTGTGTGGTAAAAAATCTTAATCTTTGAACCATCTAAAATATTTTTTTACTCTATTGAATGTTAATTTTGATAAGTACAATTTCTGTTTTCATCAGTATTTTGTAGCTCTCTCTGCTCCTATCCAACATATGTTGTTGCTGAAGAGAAGGCTGCCAATATTCTACTTGTCATCCTTAGTAGGAAATGACTGTGGAAGGTTTTAAGATTGTCTTTTTATCCTTGATGTTTGCAGTTTTGCTCAAATATTACAAAAATGGGTTTATTTATTTTAATTGCTTGGTCTTTTAACAATTCTGAAAAAATTGTATCTGCTACCTCTTGAGCTGTAACTTCTCTGCTATGTTTTCTATTTTCTTTTCTTGTTGGATGTTGGGCTCTCAAACTTAGCCTCAATACCTCTTAATTTCCATGTGAATATATACACATTCACACACACATGTATTGTTATACCTTGGAGAGAATGCCACAGTATTACCTTCAAATTTATGAATTCTCTTGTATCAACTATTATGTAAAATTTTTAAACCTATGGAGCTTCAACTATCCAAATATATATTTATGGTCATTACTTTATTAATGTATTTTTGCTTCATTTCTCAATTTTAGGCTCATAAATTCATGGGTTTTACAACTTATATTACTATTCCTCACATCATATTGAAAATACTAACTATACTTGCATTCAATTAATTTGAAAATTTTAACATAAAGCCTTTTGAGTATGGAATAAAATAATTTTTGCTTTTGGTTTTTTTGCTCACTATCTTTCTCAACAATTTTTTTCATAAGATTTGTAAGAATGGCTCATTTTGAACTTGAATCATTTGCTGATCCCCAAGGCTGTGTCTCAATGGACAGAAAATTCTTTTGAGCTGCCCCTTTGAAAAAAGATGACACTCGCAACACAAATTCAGGTGTATTAGCTCTAGCCCCCTTCTCTAATGAAGCCACAGAACATTTTTTTATGACAGTGCTCATCAGTTATTAAACCCCTAGTCATTGATCTGCAGGTTTATTCCTGTTCACTTTTTTTATATTGCTGTCCAACTTCTTCTGCTCCATAAAGAAGTCCATTTTGATCTTTTTCCAGATCTAAGTTTTCTGCTCTTTTTTTATTTATTTATTTTTCTCATGCTTAGCACTGACCAGAGAAGGCACTGGTTCTGTTTTGTTAGTGCCCCCTCTTCTTAGCTTGATTATCTGCCCTTCTGTGTCTTTATACTTCAAAAAGGCTGAATCTTACAGAGTCTGTTGCCGAAGATCCTTGGATTTTTTTCAAGATAGGCACAAGAAGATCAGAGAGCAAAACAGAAAGAATTTATGCCTTTCTCGTTCCCACTCTGCCCCTAACTGTACTGCTATCAGAGGCTGTTTCCCTCCATGACTAAGCCTCCGTCTGCTCCTGTCCAGAGGACCCTCCTCACAGGCTTCAGTTTTCAGGATTTCATAGTTTCTTCCTCTCCTTCTTTAAGGGCTGTGGTGACAATAACGTCCCCTGCTACGTTTATATAACTAATTCCTTCATTTCAGACGAGATCGGGTACATTCAGGGTGGTATGGCTGTAGACAAATTCCTTAATTTCAATCTCTGTTTTGAATCTATCTGAACCAGATTCTGCTTCCTGACAGGACTGACATACAGAGTGTGTATGAACGTTTTCCAATAACATTCCATCTGGACAGGAAGCCTCTTGGTGTCACCCTTAACCACTTCCAAAGTGGTTGAGCATGTTATGTATTTGCCTGTTTATGAAAACACATTTGTTACATAAGCTTGGCAGCTTGACAAATATTTCACTATTTGAGAGCATGAATACATACCTCTTTCTGTAACAACAGGGTCAGTTGTTACCAAAAATAAGCTTGGTTTGATTTGGCCCTGTTTGACTAGATTGACTTCTTCTTCACATATACAGTCCCTATCAAATTTCAAACACAATCCCAAAAGAGGTGCACTTGAATTGCTGCCAAACTGCTCTTCTAATAATTACTGCTATTGTTCTGGGTAAGATTTTTGGAAATCTGGGCATACTCTAAATTAGCTTTCCATGGGGAAAAGGATTAGAAAATTAAATGCCCAACAGACTTCCTACAAAAATTTCACCTTCTGAGGTGTTCCAGGAGTTTCCCTAACAAAACTGAAGACTGTCAACATTTACCTCATGAAACAAATGTTCTATTTCATAAAGCATGCTATCTACTCTCCTGTTTGACACATTCATCAAATCCCATAAGGACATTGACAGCAAACAAAATTATAATGGCATCTTGTCATTTCACACCCATCACAAAATCAGGAACTGGCAGAAGGACAAAAAGGTCTTTCCTGGTGTGTGTGGGTGATAATCAGCATGTCCAAAGTTATCCCAGTTCCTGAGAGGTAACTCCTTGATTATACGCATTCACATTCACACAACACATGCACCTGGTCATGCGTTGTTTTGAATATCTAATTGTTCATCTTTGGTTCATCCTTATGTGAAAATTTCTGTATGGAATAAGTCTACTTAAGATTTAGCACAGGGAATGAAAACTTACAAGGAAAACAAGAGAATAGTTTTTCACTGAAAGGGAATGGATATCTTATTTGGCACAAAACTGTTCCTTTTCTGATGCTAGATCAGATGACAAATAGGGAAAGGTCTGTGAAATATATTCTGTCACAGGCTTTTATTCAATTAGATCCAATCAATTTACATTGAGTCCGTATCTATGTCTAATGCTGACCTAGGTCATGGAGATTCAAAGACAAACAAATTCTAGTTCTACCCTTTAGCAGTTTATGAATTGATGTACAGATTCCAAACTCTCATAGGTATTCCAATACTACTTGAAAATAAATGGATATAATGAATTCTGATTAGGAACTTCATGTTAAGATTCATATAAAAACTGACAGTGGTTGGGTAAGGGACATTAAGGAATCTACTTTTGAAATCATTGTTGCACCATATGCTAACTAACTTAGATGTAAATTTAAAAATAATAAATTATTAGTAAAAAAGGGATCAAAAAATTGACAGTGGTGAGGGTCTTATGGTGTGAAATTATTTCAGTAGTAGAAAATGTCAAACTGAATATTGGTCCAATGTATTCTAGGGACTAGTATAACTAAGGGCCTGGAGCCCTAACAGGACATCATGTGTCCTGGGAATGAGACAAAGAGCTAACTTGTACTTGAGTGAGTATAGTGATTCAGTGCAGGCATGTTAGGTTCAGACAGACATGGGTGCCAGCATTGGTTCTTCCATATACTATAAATGTAGTATAAATCTCACACCTTGTTCACTGTATCTGGAAATGAAGAATAGAATGCTATCTAACTCAGAGGGCTGCAATGAATATGGAATGGAATAAGGCAAGTAGTGTGGTTAGCACAAGACCTAGTATGCATATAAAATCCAATAATGTAAAACATCTCCAGTGCTTAGACTGGTTGGGTGAGTTTTGGATCATAAAGTTGGATAACAAGTTGCAAAGTTACAGTGGAGTCAGGGTGAGAAATCTTAAAAGATCTCAGGATATTCATCTGTGCATGCACACAATTTAATTCAGTGCTAGAATATTATGTTGAATATAATCCCATAAATAGTCAAAGATTTTATGTCTAGAGAATTCAATATCTTAATAATCTTCCCTACAGACATTAATCTTCAGGAGAGAATATTTTTGTCTCTATGCCACTGCATAACTGGCTAGAGCAATTCTGAAATAAATCAATAAATTTTAGGGGAAAATGCCTTTTTAAATAAAGAAAGCATCTTATGTATAGAATAAGTAGAATAACAAACATTCTCTTATGCTCAAAAATAATTAGCTTGCATATCTTGGGAAGTTCAGAGAGTATCTATAGCCACTTTTCCTGGAATTACAAAATAAGTTGCTTGCAGTTGAAGGAGTTTAAGGGGTGAGGGATGAGAGTGGAGGTGTTTCATTTGCTACCAGGAGCACCTGAGATGTGCAAGCCACCTGATGAAATAAGGACTCTAGAGGTTGGAAGGCAAAGAGCACCTTCCATTATGAGTTATGCCTCAACTTCCCCTTGGGCGAAATGATCCAATTGCATTGAAAAGCTGACATTTGATGATTCTCTGTTGCCCTTCTTTTGAAAGACTCTCTTCTGCCAACAAGATTTTATAGAATTCTGGATCTCCACAGTGGCATATATTCTCTATATTGCTGTCGATGTTTTCCTTGCTACCAACAAAAACAAGTGGAATTGTTGGAATATTCCATCCTTCTCCCCTCTTTCCAATGAGAATGCCCATATTCTGAGGGGACACAGCTGGCTTTGTTATAAGAACTAAGCATTTTGGCCATGTTTTCTGGCCTCCTGTGAGGACAAAGATTTGAGTTTCCTCTGAAGCATTAGGTGGGACTCATAAGGTCTGTCGTTCTATGCCAAGTAGTTGATTCTTCATCATCATTTAAAATAGAGCCTATATACACAATGGAGTATTACATGGCAATGAGGAAGAATGAAATCTGGCCATTTGTAGGAAAGTGGATGGACCTCGAGGGTGTCATGCTAAGTGAAATAAGTCAGGCGGAGAAGGACAGATACCACATGTTTGCACTCATAGGTCTAAGAGGATAACAGGAGAAACCTAATGGAGGAACAGGGGGAGGGGAAGAGGGAAAGAGAGTTGGGGAGAGAGAGGGATGCAAAACTTGAGAGACTATAGAATACTGAAAACGAACTGAGGGTTGAAGGAGAAGGGGGAGTGGGGAGAAGAGGTGGTGGTGATGGAGGAGGGCACTTGTGGGGAAGAGCACTGGGTGTTGTATGGAAACCAATTTGACAATAAACTATTTTTTTAATAAAATAGAGCATCAAAAAATGCCAAGTCTTGACCATTTAAAAACACTTTATTCTGATGAATATATTTTTACTATTCAAGGAAAACCTTTGGGAGACAATTACACTTTGAACAATCTCTCTCTATTTTTAATAGATATCCTTATTATTACTGGAATAATTAGCTTTATTCTGTTTAGTTTTTTTCAAATGAAAATAACAAAGGTTTAACATGAGTGCAGTAAAGTTTACCACAACTCCTCCTGCTTTCTATTTGAAATACCACTAATTTTAGTAACTTATATTAGAAGGACTTCACAGATTATCTGAGTATAATTGAAAGTAAGCTAAGATAGTATGTATAGAAGATTCTTTATGCAAAGAAATAAAATCTTATTAAAATAAAAGTCCTCACTCTAAATGTTATACCTACTCTCTTAATAAATTCCATATCTTAATTTTCCAAGCCTAATATGACGTATGTACTTATGAATGTGCTGGAAAATATGGTTTGGAGTTAAATTATATATAATGTAAATATTTTTGCATAAACTTGATCACTCAATTAATTATTAATTCTTTGTTCTGGGGAATACATGCTCCCTGACCTCGCAAAGGAATGTGCCTCATTTTTCACATTATGTGACCCAGCTAGGTTAAAACTAATTCCTGTATACATAAGCTTTGCACAGGAAATGAGTAATTTTGATTTCATCACTGTATAAGAAATTAGTCAGATATTGGCAATGAAATACAGTATGTCATCAGTATTTAAATTGTACAAGATTTCTAACTACAGGAAGAAAATTCCTATAATAGAAGACCAGATCATAGCAAGCAAATTCCAGGTTAATACAATTTAATTGCTATATACTTTTTATTGTAAAGTATTAATCTATCAAACATATTTACTAGAGGCACCTGGCTGACTCAGTTAGTAGAGGACACGACTCTTGATCTCAGGGTTGTGAGTTCAAGCTCCAGGTTGTGTGTAGAGTTTACCTAAAAATATATACTTCGTAGAATCTGACTATATGTATAGCTCCAATTAGCTACTAAGGCAATATGGGATACAAGAATGAAGCAGAGAATGAAATTGCTCATGTACTTGCCCTAAATTTTTTGATAATTTATTTGAGTCTAAAATTTCTAAGTGTAGAAATCCCATATTATATGGTGGTTAAGAGTATACCAAGTTTCAAAAGTTCCTTATTACCTAGGGTTCTGGACAGATTAATCAACTCTATTTCTTGATTTATTCATCTGCAAAATGAAGGGAATAACAACACCTACGCCTTAGGTTTTTGGAAAAATTAAATGAGACAATCAGTGTAAAGCATTTAAAAAGTTGCAGATACATAGCAACCACTCAACAAATATTCGTTCTTACCTATTATATGTGTTTGCTCTAGTACCCAGGCTATGGAAAGGTATACAGCTCTATAAATGTATTTATTGTTCCATAAATAGTGAAGGAGTCATCATAAGGAAAGAGACTAGGGGGCACCTAGGTGGCTCAGTTGGTTAAGCGTCGGATTTTGGCTCAGGTCATGATCTCACGATTTGTGAATTCGAACCCTGGGTTGGGCTCTGAGTTGACAGCTCAGAACCTGGAGCCTGCTTCCGATTTTGTCTTACCCTCTCTCTCTCTCTCTCTATGCCCCTCCCCCACATATTTTTCTCTTTCTCTTTCTCTCACTCTCTTTCTCTCTCTCTCAAGAATAAATAAAACATAAAACGTTTTAGAGAAAGAAAAGGGACTAGAAAGAAAAAAAAATAAAGATCAAGAGGAAAAAAAGAGATATTAAAACATCTAAAAATGTTGACCCTGTTCTCAAGTAATTTACATTCTTGCTAAGGTAACAATGATAACTACTAGAATCTATTAAAATATAGTGATGTAATACAAAATGGTACTCACTGTAAATATAAACAATTTCAGAGAAAGAACAAATGGACTGCAATTGTCAGAAAAGACCTCTTGAAGAAGTTGACCCTAGTCCTATGATTTCCAGGGGTCAGTGGCAGAATCGTGCTTGCTTTTCTGCGTTTTCCACTTCTTCTGAGATACAGAATCAAAATATACTGAATTATATCACTCAACAGTTTTAACTTGGTTAAGCCATCCAAAGATTTTTCTTCTTATTTGTAAGTGGAAGTATTCTATTTGTTAAGTAACTTCCTAGAGAAGGCAGTAGGGTCTTGTTTTTCCAGAATCACAGCAAATGATAGTGTTGGATCCTTTGTGCATCTGTGTGACAATAATTTTGTACCAGAATTTTCAGGTTTTTTTTAATATTTTATTGTCAAATTGTTTTCCATACAACACCCAGTGCTCTTCCCCTCAAGTGCCCTCCACCATCACCACCACCTCTCTTCCCCCCTCCCCCCTCCCCCCCAACCCTCAATTCATTCTCAGCATTCAATAGTCTCTCAAGTTCTGCATCCCTCTCTCTCCCCAACTCTCTCTCCCTCCTCCGTTCCCCCTGGTTCTCCATTAGGTCTCTCTTGTTTTCCTGCTAGACCTAT
>NC_043702.1:40766798-40768302 GCF_006229205.1 Suricata suricatta
GACTTCGGCTCAGGTCATGATCTCACAGTTTGTGGGTTCAAGCCCTGCTTTGGGCTCTGTGCTGACAGCTAGCTCAGAGCCTGGAGCCTGTTTCAGATTCTGTGTCTCCTTCTCTCTCTGCCCTTCCCCCTCTCATGCTCTGTCTCTCTCTCTATCAAAAATAAATAAAATATTTTTAAAAAAGTTAAAAAAAAGAATAATTGTGTTTTTAAAAGTTTGTTTGTTTGTTTATTTATTTATTTACTTTTGAGAGAGAAAGAGACTGAATTTCAAGTAGTCTCCTTGCTGTCAGCACAGATCCTGACTTGGGGCTCAATTCCATGAACTGAGATCATGACTTGAGCTGAAATCAAGAGTCAGACACTTAACTGACTGAGCCACGGGGGCACCCCAGAATAATTGTTTTTAAGGAAATGTGGTTTTAGTCAACTCTTGGTAGTAGGGTGACCACTGTTCAAATTTGTCCAGGATCTCGGGAGTTCCTAGACATGGGATATTAAATGCTGAAACCCATAAAATCCCAGGCAGATCAGGATGAGTTGGTCACTATATGTAGAAGCTCAGATTCAATCTTCTTATATTAAATAGGTCCAAGCTTAGTTTCTACTATACCAGATATCCCTTAATTCCATAGTACCTTCCAGTTGATCTGAGAAGCTCTGCTCTATAATTTTTATTGGAATTCAAATCAGAACTAAACTGGAATATACAAGCAAAAAATCTCAAGTTTATATTACATACCATTAACATTAATTTTTTGTTTTGTATTTTTTTAATTGCAAGTAAGAAAAACTAATTCAAGATAGCATAATCAAGAAAAACAACTCCATTAGTCTGTTAGCATAATGACATGGGCCATCTCACCCAAGAAAATGCAATGGAGGGTGAGGTTGAGTCTTAAGAATGAACTGAACCAAAGACAAGGGGACTACGTTTTATTTCTTCTTTGCTCTTGTATTTTCTTCCACCTCCCTCTTCCCAGCTTTGTGAGTCTCAAGTCCACATGATGAAAAACATGACAAGTGCCGCTATGGTGTTAATGTATTACAGGATAGGTGCCAGACCTTAGAAGAGAAATTGTCTCTTTGGGTCCCTATTTCAAATTCCCAAGAAGGAAAATAGATGCTGTCCTTAGATCATTGGCTCAATCGTCACTCTGAAACCAGGATGCAGGATCATGCTGTAGGAACAAGACCTACAAGATTCACTCCTGTCACAAATGGATGTGCTTAGGCAGGGGCAGTTCCCAGAACAAGGAAAAGCTGGGCAGACAATATTTATTTCACAGTAATAAAATTAAAAAAACAAGAAAAAACATTTAGTTTACAGTGGGAGAAAATCACACACATGTTTGTTGAAAACTAAAATATACTAAAATGAAACTGTAGGTTCATGTCTGAAGGTCATGGAAAACTTGTCAATGTCACGTGCCTTCATCTTGAAGTCGTTACTGTTTTAAACTGAAAATTCTGTGGAGAAGTGTCTCCAAAGAGGACATCCAAAT
>NC_043702.1:40768402-40786417 GCF_006229205.1 Suricata suricatta
TCATTTTCAGTATTCAATAGGCTCTCAAGTTTTGCGTCCCTCTCTCTCCCCAACTCTCTGTCCCTCTTCCCCTCCTCCTGGTCCTCCATTAGGTTTCTCCTGTTCTCCTGTTAGACCTATGAGTGCAAACATATGGTATCTGTCCTTCTCTGCCTGACCTATTTCACTTAGCATGACACCCTCGAGGTCCATCCACTTTTCTACAAATGGCCAGATTTCATTCTTTCTCATTGCCATGTAATACTCCATTGTGTATATATACCACATCTTCCTGATCCATTCATCAGGTGATGGACATTTAGGCTATTTCCATGTTTTGGCTATTGTTGACAGTGCTGCTATGAACATTGGCCAAAGCAATCTACACATTCAATGCAATCCCCATCAAAATTGCACCAACATTCTTCTCAAAGCTAGAACAAACTATCCTCAAATTCATATGGAACCACAAAATACCCCAAATAGCCAGAGTAATATTGAAGAAGAAAACCAAAACGGGAGGCATCACAATCCCAGACTTTAGCCTCTACTACAAAGCTGTCATCATCAAGACAGTATGGTATTGGCACAAAAACAGACACATGAACCAATGGAACAGTATAGAGAGCCCAGAACAAGACCCACCAATGGATGGCCAATTAATTTTTGACAAAGCAGGAAAGCTCTCTTATTTTTTACTGGCAGAAACTGAGGCTAAGAGAGTCCTTTGCTCAAGATGAGGGAAGAACCAAATTCATTTGACTCCCTAGTGTTTTTTTAAGTTATTATAACATGTTACTTGATAAAAAAAAAAAACCACAAAGCTTCAAACTCTTTATTCACAGCTTTTTAATCTATTGAAAGTGGGAGCTTAAATGTGCAAATCCTTTCAGCCAGTGCAAATGTCAAGAGCTTGGGCTCCTAGTGCATAAAACCTGTGACCTAGTCTGGTCTCCACTGTCTCCATGTAACGTGGAAGAGTCCCTTCCACTCTCTTACGATGACTTTCTTTACTAGTAAAATGAGATACACATACTACATGCTTTCATAGGGTTATTGAGAGGCTTAACGGTGACTAGGCCTATGAAACCATATTTATCGCAGGATCTGGCCCCTGTGAGGCACCCAGTCGATGTTGGCGATTATGCATTATTTCATTCAGTCTGATATTTACCATCACCCTGTGACATCAGAAAGACATGACATTACAACCCCGGTTTGCAGACGGGAAAATCAAGGATTAGGATGATTTGAAGGAATGTATCTGGAAAGTGACGACAGAGTCCGTACTTGAAATCCAGTTCCTCTAACTTCAGGTCCAGGACTTGTTTCTCCATACTCTATTCCCATTTGCATAAAAGCATAGGAGCCCTATGTATTTTCTTTGCTTTTACTTTTGATGGAAATAAGAGTTTAGTAATAGCCTTGTCCAAATAATACCAAAGAAATGAAACCAAATGTAAAAAGAAATTCACCCAGTTTTTTAAAATTACATGCCAAGATCTCTGAAAAGATTCATAAGATTGAATTTTTCACTTTTTAATCTCTGTTGGGAATTATGAGGAAATAGCTATTGTCACTTCAATTGCCAGGAATTATTCAAAATGAGTCACCATATGGTCATAAAACATTATCTAGGAACCAAAGAATATGCTATTCAGAACAAACAAAATAAGTGATGATACTACTTATTAAAAACATATTTATTGAATTTATTTAATATAAAACCGTGACTTTCATGTGAATAAAATTTATACAAGTATGTCTTGGGGAAATAACTGACAAAGGTGTAAAGTTTTCATTATCAGAATTCCACCTCTCAAAAAACCTCACATTTCAAAAATCATTTAGAAAAATATAGAGGAAAAATCAAAACAAATTCTATGCTAGGAAATCACATGTGTTTTTGGCTTTGTGATTTGACTGAATGTGTGGAGGAAATATGATTTATGAATTTACAAGACCCAATCAATAGAGTTTATGCTTCCAGTAAATTTGTTTGCAACAGTTTTAATTGAATGCTTTTTATACCTCCACATATTTCATACCGTCTTTCCAACTACCGACATAAATCTTCCCAGCAAAACAGCAAGGTAGATGCATGCCAATATACAGGACACAGGAAAGCGAATCTCCCCCCGCCCCCCTTTCCTTATACAGAAAATAGTTTCCTATCATGTTATGCCTACAAAATAGATTATTTATTTATGAAATCAGAGTGGTCATAATTCCTTATAAATAGGATGCTAGGAAAGAAGCTCCCTTTTTTTTTCGAATGAAATTTTTGGATATGCCACAGCTCTTGCATATTATCTTTTTTATTTCCTTAATCATCAGCTTCTTCACACCAATGTATCATTTACATTTGCACCCAAAAAGCACAGATGTCTTTAGTCACTGTACAAGGACACAGCATTGTATCTTTAGTTCATTTTATCATTTTATAAATTTTATGTTGGGTTAAGTCATTTCATTTTTATTTAACAAATGTTCTTTCTTATATATATTAACTTTTTACGTTCACAAATGTGTTTGCTTGTTTTTAATATCCCCTATGTAAATAGTGCTGTTAGGCATGGATAAGAGTGCCTCAATCATTGTGTGATGAAGAGGCCGGGCAGGCTAGAGGTCCTAGCTCCACATCGAACACTATCCGTAGATCTCTTTACTGTTAGTAAGGGATGAAAGTGGTTTTATTTGCTGTAGATTTCTAAGTATTTATACATACATGATGTTAGCATGCCATTTTTTTTATTTTAATGTTACTCTCATGGTAAGCAAAAAATAGTGCCACATTGATGCTTTTTGAAAAAAATGTAATGTTTATTTATTTTTGAGAGAGAGAGAGACAGAATGCAGGCAGGGGAGGGGCAGAGAGAAAAGGAGACACAGAATCTGAAGCAGGTTCCTGACTTTCAGCTGTCAGAACAACGGCTTGAACTCCCAGACTGTGAGATCATGACCTGAGCCACCCAGGTACCCGTGATGCTTTTTTGTTTGTTTGTTTTAAGTTTATTTATTTTGAGGGAGACAGAGAGTACAAGAAGAGGAGGGGCAGACAAGGAGGAGAGAGAGAATCCTAAGCAGTTTCTGCATTGTCAGCCGCACAGAACCGGATGCAGGGCTTGAACTCATAAACCATGAGATCATGACCTGAGCCAAAACCATGAGTCAGACACTTAGCCAGCTGAGCCACACAGGCGCTGCCTCTGATGTTGTTGTTTTTAATTCCACCATTAATGACGTTTTGTGTTTTGAGGTTTTTTTGAACTTTATTGAGGTATAATAGACAGATAAAGTTGCATGTGTTTAAACTATACAGCCGATGACTTGATATTTGTATACATGATGAAATGGTTATAACAAACTAACACACTATAACCTCACATAGTTAACAATTGTTTGTGTGTTTGGTAAGAACACTTTAAATTTACTCTCTTAGCAAAGTATACAATACAGTAACATTAACTATAACCACTATACTATACCTTAGATGCACAGAAGTAACTAAGTCTGTACCCTTTCCCAACATCTCCCCATTTCCTCCACCACCCAGCCCCTAACAACCATCATTCCACTCTACAATTTGATTGCTTTTTGTTTAATTTTATGTGTTTATTATTCATTTAAAGTTATAATTTTAGTTATTGATGTATCATGTATTATTATTATTAATAAGATATTCTTATACTTGAAAGGTACAGTTAAATTTGACTTTTGCCTTTTAAATTTAATGATATTGATTAAACATTTACAAAGATTTAAAAAATTCAGAAAGTTTGATTTTTTGTTATTAAATCAATAAAAAATAACTAAAATACAATATTTTATCTTTTTTTAAGTTTATTTATTTATGTTTGAGATGGAAGAAAGAGCAGGAGACAGACAGAGAGAGAATCCCAAGCAGGCTCCAAGCTGTCAGCACAGAGCATGACATGGGGCTCAAATGCAAAACCGTGAGGTCATGACCTGAGCCAAAATCAAGAGTCCAACTCATTACTGACTAAACCACCCAGGCTCCCCTTTTTATATTTTATCTTAATTTCACAACAGCCTTACTAAGTATATCCTATTATTATCCCTATTTTATACATAGGAAACTAAAGCTTTTTAAAGAAGGTCATTTAAAGTTCACCCAACTAGGATCTTTAACATAAACAGTTATGCTATACATAATCCTTTATGTTTGATGTCTTGAGTCTCATGTTCAGAAGCATGTATCTGCTTCAAGATCATTATATCCTTCTTTATTTTCATTGTGTTCTCTCTGTATTTAAACATTTGCATTACCTGAAATAATTACCTGTATTAATGATTGTTTTTGATCCATAGTGGATGGTAGAAATTAAATGCCCCCACACCCAAAAGTTGGTTTTCCCTTCTGTTAAACAGCGAGTATTCTTGCTCTTCCCAAAGATCAAATCTTATTTGTTCTTGATACACACCATTTATTTCCCAAAATATTCTCTTCTCGTATTTTGTCTTCCTCTCCCATCAGCAATTTCTCCTTATTAGATCATACCCATCAGTATAAAAACATATCTAGTGCGTCATTTCAGAATTAACAATTTTCCCTGCTCAATTAGGTCACATTTATTTGTATCACACAGGACCTTGCAATTCCCAAAAAATGCAAACAAAAAACCCTCTAGAGAAGGTTTTACTATCTCATTCCAGCTAGTTCCTCCTTTTAGTGCTACCTACCACATTGAAACTTCTCCAAAAAAGTTTATTGATATTATCCAGCTCATCTTCCTCAATGCCTACTTATTCTTAAATGTGAAAATTAAGATTTGCCCTCTCATTACATGAAAATGTGCTGGCGAAAATCACAAATTATTTCTGAGTATTATAACCATTTCATCATGCTCAGCTTCCTTTAATTCTCAACAATATTTGCAAGTTTTAACATGTTGGTTTTCCTTCCACGTTTCATGATACTACACTCTTCGGATTGACTATCCATCTAACTGACTATTCCTTCTAGACCTCTTCTACTTCTAAGTGTTGGAGCATAACAGAGCCTTCCCCCCACTCCCAGCTCTCTCCCCTTCTCTCTTTATCTCTACTCTCTCTCTTTCTTTCTCCACTTCAAATAGTCTTTCTGTGTAATAACTACCAACTTTATATCTCAACTTGTTTATTCACCCCCAGACTTATATAAAACTATCTGTGGGATAGCATTCCTTGAGTATCAAATAGGCATCTCAAACTTAAGATTTCTAAAGTAGAAGTCTTGAAATTTCCTCACATTTCTTTTGTCCTTCAAGTCTCGATTTCAATTAAAATTCCCAGAACATATCTAGTGACTCAGACCAAATCCTAGGAACACCTTTAATTCATCCCCATATGCATTCCCACATCCAAGCCATCAGCTAGTTACGTCCAGCTGATTATGTCCTAAATAGATCATACTGCAGCCATCTCTCATAAGGACTAACTGGTAACTTTGATTTCATTCTTTCTGTGTAACTTTCACTTTCTGTATAGTAACTAAAGTGATCCTTTAAAATGTAAGTGAAATAAAATTGTTCCTTACTTAAAATATTCCTTAGCTTGACTTTATCAAAATGTTGATGATGACTTAATTCTCTGAACTTATCTGGCATCATTATACCCAGACTCGCTACACTATAATTATACTACTTTTTTCTTCCACAAAGTAGCTTCATTAAAGTTTCCCCAAGCAAACAACTCTGGTTTTTGTACTTTAATCATTTCAAAAATGACCCCTTGAACATCTGCTTCTGGTAATGGCATGGTTTGTACTAGACTAATTATTTTACAATTAATGATTTTAAATTCTGGAACAATATTTTTAAAAACATATTTGATGGAGTCAGAGAGGAGCCAAAAGCAGACAGAAACTGGAGGGAATCGACCCTCGTGTAAAATGCATTGGGTGGGGATTTGTGTTACGTAGCTTTTCACCAGATGGCACTCTCCCACATATACTATGCTAGGTGGCTGAAGTGCAAGCAGAAAGCAATGACCTTACTAGCTTGAGAAGTCAGTGGATAAGTTTTATGGTTACCAGAGTGCTCAAAATAAAGGGTATTCAGGAAAATCAAGAGATAGATTGCATGAACCCCCAAAACCTATACATAAATCCTGACCTGATCCTGCACTGACCCCTGAACCCAGGGCAGATTCGAAAAGTTTCAGTGGAAAGCAACTATTGGAAAGAATACAGCACAAATTTCAGCCTCTCTGCTCCTGAAGAGACATCATTGTTTCCAAATAGGTCAACTGCCTTCTAGAACAAAAATTAATAATTTTCAGAAGATAAAAAAATCCAGAGTTCCTACCAATATTCATCTCAATGTCTACAATATAATCTAAAATTACTAGAAAAATGTGACCTGTCATTAAAAAGAAAACAGCACTTAGAAATCAACACAGAAATTACTTAAATATTGGAATTATTGAATACAGTTTTGAAAAAATATTCAAAGACCATAAAAAATATATAGTCTTAAAGAATGAACAAATGCTAAATCTCAACAATAGGGCAACATAACATAAATAAATAGAGTAAAAACTGTACAATATGCACAATGTAAAATGTGAAGATATATATCATCACTGAAAACAAAATTATTGGATTATCTTAACCAAGGAATGAACATAACCAAAGTATCACTATGCTTAAAATTAAATCAACAGAAATTATCCAAAATGAAAAGAAGGAGTAAAAAAAAGCAACGACAAACAAGGTCTTGGTGACCTGTGTGACAGTATCAGAACATATAAAATATGTGTAATAGGAGCTTGAAGGAAATTAAAGAAATAACATGGTCCATGTAGATAGTCCTAGTGAATTTAAAAGAGTGAAAAAAAGAAAGAAAGAAAGAAAGAAAGAAAGAAAGAAAGAAAGAAAGAAAGAAAGAAAGAAAGAAAGAAAGAAAGAAAAGAAAGAAGAAAGGAGAAAGAAAGGAAGAAAGAAGGAAGGAAAGAAAGAAAGAAAGAAAGAAAGAAAGAAAGAAAGAAAGAAAGAAAGAAAGAAAGAAAGAAAGAAAGAAAGAAAGAAAGAAAGAAAGGTCAACCTAAATATCTCATACCTTATACACAAAATTGAGTCCAAGTGGATCACAGATGTAAATGGAAAATATAAAACTACAAAACTTTTGGAGAGAAAATGATAACACTTTCATGACCTGGGATTAGAAACATGAATCTTAGATATATAACCAAAAGTTCAAAATGAAAAAGGAAAAGAAAAAGAATAATAAAATGACTTATTAAAAAAAAACCTTCTGCTCTGTGAAACACATTATTGAGAAAATGAAAATACAAGCTACAGACTGAAAGTATCGGCAACTATAAATCATTTAAGGGCACCGGTTAAAACTATATAAAGTACTCTCAAAATAAGAAAGCATACAATATAATTTAAAATGAGCAAAAATCTTGAACAGATACCTTGTCCAAGATTATATGGATGACTAATGAGCACATGGAAAGTGGTTCAACATCAATAACTATTAATGCTAATAGTTAATAGATGTGCTAATTAAGACCCCTAGATGATATAATTATACACATATTAAGTTGGTTTATCTGGATAATACCAAAGTATTGTTTGATAATATCAAGTACTGATGAGGATACAGAACAACTAGAATTCTCATACATTGTTGGCATACTAACAATGATACAACTCCTCTAGAGCTAATTCTGGCAGTGTTTTATAAAGTTAAAAACATCCTTACCAGATCACTATTCTTGGATATTTTGACTAGAAAAATGAAAACATGTTCACACAAAAATGGGCACATAAAATTTTAATAGCAACTGTATAATTATCCCTAGCTGGAAACAACCCAAGTGTCCTACAATGGTTTGAATGGGGAAAAAATGTGGGTAAAATCATATGTGGAATGTTATTCATCTATAGAAAAGGATAGATATTGATAAATCTGAAGGGCATTATGCTATGTGAAAGAAACCAATCTCAAAAGGTCACATCTGTTTTATGTGTTTATAAGTTTACTTATATGACACTCTCAAAGAACACAGAACTATAGTAATGGGATTAAGGGTAGACATACAGAGGGAAATGTAGCCATAAATAGCATGAGAGAGCTTTTGAGGGTGATTGTAAGAGTTCTGTCTCTGATTGTGGTGGTTTTACAAATCTATGCATGTATTAAAACTCAAATAATTCTACGCTCATCATTAAAGTATGACAATTTAAAAATTGGAAGGAAGTTCCTGGCCTCATTTCTTTGGGAATCTGTATTTTTTGAATAGTCCTATTACTGGGAAGAAAAAACACTTCACACAACTCTTACGAAGCTATAAAATGACCTCAAAATATTTAAAAACATGACCTAAACAATGATAGTTGCTCACATTCTTTTGTTCCAATAAATATACTTATTTTATTTTGCTTCAAACCATATTTTAACAAACCTCCTAAGAATAATTGTCTATTTCCTGGGGAATGCTGAAACCACAGCATATGAACATTTCCTCCAATCATTTAAGCCCCTTCTGTTTTCCTTTGCCAGAATTTCATAGTGCAGAAAGACCATTCTGATCCTGGTTATATTAGCTGGCATCATACAAGGTCCTAGACAAGTTTTACTAATATTTGATTGTTGATTAAAAAAGAGAGAGAGAGAAACTTCCTCGACAGTTTAACAAAATACAGATTCAGTTACAAAGCCAATAGAAAATCCTCGGGAATTTTAAATGAGAACGTGCCTATTTCGTAGAATGAGGCTGATTCTCTGAATAATATTATTAAAGGTCAGTGCCACAGCTGTGCATTTGATGAGCAGCTGTGTGAGCTACCAAGAACAATGGACTATCTGATTGGCACCGGACCTGGCCGTGCCAGCAGTTAGGGTGGAAGGATTCTGAACGGATTTAGAACAAGTAGATACTGGGCTGGGCTGTGGACACCCCAACCATTGGAGAGTTTAAAACAAGAGGAATAATTTTGAAAATAGTATAGACATCCTTTGGAGACCAGAGTTGAATTGAAGAAAGAAGAACAGAGAGGGTTTCTAGAGGCAACATATACAGTCTCTTCAAAAACATTAACTGAATTTAAATTTTTTAGGTTTAAGAATATCAAAGTGGAATGTTTTTGACAACATTTATTGAAACGGTGGAAAAATTCACACAATCCCACTTTCAACTGGCAAGGTGACACTTCAATCTATTTACTTAGATCTAGAATTTATCTTAGATTTGTATGAGCCCAGGGTAACATGGTAAAATTGTTTCTCAGGAGTATGATTGGAAAATAAAGGAACATATGATGTGTTGTTCAAGTGAAACAAGTGAGTCAGCAGCCTACAAAAACACGTGTGTGCTTCTTATTTATAAATAGCTTTTTTTTTGCATTTGTCATTATTTGTAAATCACTGTGTGTGTGAGTGTGTGTATGTGTAATAATTTCAGCATTGTTATTTAAATATATATAATACCAAATATGAGGGAAAAAAACCTCTCACTAAGATGTTCTTAGTTTTTAATGCCAAAACTCACTGTTTCATCTTGCCTTGATTACAGACAGCTTTCCTTTTCTACAGTTGTTTCTTTCAATTACATCATCACCCACCATCATCTTTTTGCCTTTTTTTTAAATCATTTACCCTTCTCGTTAGCCATAACAGACCACCTCTGCAGTTGAACTGTAGTATTGGTTCTTTCTGCTAGCTTACCTTACATATTTTTGACATTCCAGCTTTTATAATTGCTTAAGCCAATTACTTAAAATTAATCTCTGTCTCTTTGTCGATCTGCACGCACACACACACACACACACACACATGCACACGCACACGCACACACGCACACACACACACATCCTATCAGTTCCCTTTCTCTGGAGAACATGACGAAAACAGTTACTATTCTGTACAGAGGAGATTGATTATGAATGTAGAAAAATGATCAACAAAACTAGTCAGCCATGCCCAAACAAGTTTTTTTTAAAGACGTTAGATTCTATGGACAACATGACTAAATGTCTAACACCTTGAGTCTACCCATAAGCACCTACCAGTAGTATGAGAACTTCAGATGGAATAGTCTTGGTATAAACGTTCTTCAATAAATTTGAATTAAAGTGAATTAAAATACATATGTTTGGCATCCAAACAGTAATAATTTTTATTTTTGAAGGAAGAATGCAGATAAATTTTCTTTATAGCAGTATCTCTTGCACCAAAACATTAATTCTTTTTCGCTGTTCCTCATGTCTGTTAAACAATAAAACTTGCTTAGTTCAATTACTGTTGGTTCATAATTAGGCAAAAACCAAATGCCTTTATCTTCTTTCTTTCCATTAAATGGAGACACATGTCCAACTGCAGAAGCCATCACTGGAAATGTGTGTTTTCTGGAAGCCCTTCAAGACGTTGAGAAGGTAGAGTTACAAAGCCAATCATACTTATAGATACATGTTTTGGTCTTTTAGTCAACGCAAACCTTCTAGATTTCTCTCCTTTTCTTCCTCCCACCTCCTCACACTCATACACACACACCCTCCAAACCATCTCCAGGACATTTCATGTCTCCAGGTCATCTACCAAGTGTGTAATAAGGCTGAACTTTACTTCTGTGGCCCAAATATCTCTTCATCCAGCAAAACAAAAGGAGGTTCCTGCTAGCCATAATCTTTCTAAGGCAAGAAGGATTTCCTATCCTTATAATTTAATTTTCAGATATAAAATATAAACTTCTTATCATTTGGTGAGTTTCCTTTGTTTTTTCTCTGGCTTCTTTTTTTTATCTAAGTAGAAAATTTATTTTTTTAAATAGTTTATTGTCAAATTGGTTTCCATATAATACCCAGTGCTCTTCCCCACAAGTGCCCCCCTCCATTACCACCACCTTCCTTCCCCATCCCCCTCCCACTTCAAACTTTGGTTCCTCTTAATAGAGTGCCTTTATATTTCTGCTGGCTTCCCAAGTTTTCTTAGCTTTATATTGGTTCATTCTTCCTTGAGCCAAAAAATTTTTATACTTCAGAAATGTCTAATTACTTTCTCAGTTTTATTATGTACAGTTAGACAATTAATGTTATAACAATCAATGATCATATTTTTACCTATTTTGTCAATATGTTTTTATACTTTATAGTTATTCACACTTTTATTCTTTATAGAAATGGATAATATGCTACATTGTTTATGTCTACCCCTTACATCTTTATAGCTGAATGCACTGGTGAGTAAAGCTTTCTTTTCAGCTTTTTAGGAAATTATTCTAAACACAGTTGGCTCCTGACCATCCCCCACTGTGAAGATTCGAACAAGAAGAAGACTGTCTCAGCCTGCAAGTTGAGTTCTCAGAGACACAGGGCATCGATATCTGTTAGGGACACAGACTATATGCTAAAACCACGTCTCCTGGAGCTAAATTGGACAAGAATAGGAGTCAACTTTTAAGTTGGCTGATCATTATGATAAGAGAACTGACTTATATTTTTATTCTTTCGAGAAGAAGAATGAGCTGTAATCCTGGCCCACTTATCCTGAATGATCACATAACGTGCAGTTATCAACGATAATGGAGAATGAAGATGAAGAAATTCTCAGGAAATCTCTGTACCTCATTTTAGGCATAATTTAAATGTCAATGATAAGAAATATTTAATCTCGTTTTACTAAAGTCTTTTCTTTGGAACATTAATTCTGTTTTATGTCCTAAAAGAAAAAGAAAAAGAAAAAAAAAACTCTCTAGAGAAATAAGTTTGGGAAATGCTGAGTTCAACCGGGTTTAAAACAGTTTCTTTATTGTAGGACAGCTGGAAGCCTTTAATTCCCCAGTGCGCATTGTGAATTTCTAAAAAGGGGGATATAATATGCAACATTTCTCCAATGTATTGGGTTTAAACACCTTTATTTTCCAAGAGGATTTTCAGAGAAGAATTTTATAGATCATACACTGATAAATGGTGCTCAAATCAGAATTGGTAATAGATAGAAAGTTTATATGATTGCAATAAATCTTCTTTATCTTCCTTGATAAACCTGCCAAAAGGGCAAAAATCCTAAGGGCAAGTAAATATATGGGAAGAGAAATCAAAAGTTCTGGATAATCAATCTGTAAATGCTTCAGAGTGAACCATACTTTCAATAATAATTGGTCTCCAGATTGTTCTGCAAATATGTGGTTTACAAGCAATGTAAATCAGCACATGCTCCTACCAAACACCTTTTCAAAAGTAGACTGCTACATTTCTTAAGCAGTAATACTTTCTTCCGTCTCTCCCAGCTAAGGGTGCTTTCCACCAGCATCTAGTCTGCTAGTGGCTGGGAAAGTGTCCAGCATAACCATGGGTGAGCACTTCCCTACTCAAAGCTAGTGATCACATTGATTAGTAGCTGCTCTGTAGGAGCTGGGAGACAGATGCCTTGTTCTAATTACAGTTTTAGCACCTTCCACTCCACATTTCCCTGCTGCTAAGGGTGCTGTGAAGTCTTTGCAGATGCTTATCATTATCAGTTAAACTCCATTTTGAATACAAAGTAGTATTATTACCTTGCAGGAACTCAAAGTACAGCATTCATTCACATGATGCAGTCCCAGATCTCACCTGAGTATTACAAAGGAGACGATTTGTCAGTCCCTTATTTACACAGAGAAACGGAAGCGTCTGTTAGCTTCATTTATCTCATGCTGCATCATGATGAGGACAAGGATCACACTTGGGACCCTTCCTAGCATCTGTGCTCAGTGATCATGAGAAAGTATAGGGAACAATGAGACAGACTGAGGAGGAGCTCTGACCACGGATGGAGAGTGAGCCCTGTCATTTCACTCAGAAAGCTCTTCTCAGTGGGCTTCCCCTGGACCTCTGGCCTGGTTTTACAGTTTCATGTTTCTCTTTAGCTTCTTGTGAATGCTGGTGTTCTTTTTCTAAATCAATCACTGCTTCCCCCCTAAACACTCTCCACTGGGACTCTAATCCACTCCTGTAGCTCCAGCTGTCGAGTCTAATTGGAGAGCTAACAAAATTGTGCCTAAACCCCTGGTTTCACTCATGAACTACAAAGTCATATTTTTATCTTGCTGGTGAACATCTTCATATGGATATTCAAACAATGACTCAGAACAGTACATTAAAAAAATATTTCCATCTCTACTCTCCTAAGCTTATCTTTCAAAGAAAAAGTTTTTATGTATTTTACATATTTGTACTGGGCTGAAGATTATAAAGTAGATAATTTATTCAACAAATATTTATTGACAGCTAATTATAGAGAAGAAACTGTCCTAGAGGTGGAACATATCAGTAACAAAAACAAAAAAACAATCCCAGCCCTCCTGAGTTTATATTCTACACTATGTAATAATGTAATAAAGTTAAGGGGGAAAATTAGGCAAATGAAAAGACTCAAAGGTTAGCAAATGTTTGATATGTTTTACGAATAGCAAAGAAGCCTAATGGGACTGGTGCAGAATGAACTAGAAGAAATTAGTTCAAAGATATAGGAATCAGATGATGAGTTAGAGTTGTTCTCAATCCAGATGGTCCTTTATAGTTATCTAAGAACATATTTTTAATATTAATTAAGACTTGTTAATTTAGTATCTCTGACTATGAGGCCCAGATAACTGGTCTTTTAAAATTTTTCAGGGTGATTTTAATACATAGCCTATGTCAAGAACCACTGAAATGTGGGCTTGATGTCTACTGTAATGGCTCACTTCATTCTAGCTAAGAGAAGGTTTTTATCAGAAAAGTGGTATGATTCTACTTTCATTTTAAAGAGATAACTCTCTCAGATTCATGGAAAACAAACTGTGGGTAACAGTGCCAAGGGCATAAGCAGGGAGATAACTTGTGGACTCTGACAATAATTCAAGTGAGAGAAGGTGGTGGCATAGACCAGAGTGGGAGCAGTGGAGGGGAGAATGGTCATTTTCTCACTATGTATTTAGAAGAGAGAGTCAACAGGATTTGCTGATGCATCAAATGTGTGTGTGACAGAGAGAATTCAACTATAACTCCAAAGTTTGGGTTTAAGAAGGTTGGAGTTGCTATAACAGAAATGATAAAGGTTGTGGGAGGAAGCTTAGAAAGGAAGATCGTGAGATGCTTATCAAATTATTATGTCTCTTATGTCTCTAACAGACATAGAACAAAGTAAATATTTCCAAGACTCTGAAGTAGACAAACAGATCTAGAGCCTAGAAGTTCTCCGGAGAAGTCTAAGCCAGAGACATACATTTGTAAGAATCAGAAAATAAATGATTTGAAAGCCAAGAGACTGTAAGAGAGCATCTAAAGAGTGAGTGAAATGAAGAAAAGACGTACAAGATCTGACTATCGTTGAAACTCAAGGGAGATGAGTGGCCAATGAGGAAGGAAGGGAACTAGCTGGTAGAGTAATGGGAAAGAAGCGAAAGAAGTATTTCAAAAAATATGTTTCTTCCAATACTGCATCTAAGTCAAGAACTCAGTATTGGCTATTGGATTTAGTAATATGTATGTCTCATATATATTTAATATAATACATATTTATATTACTATAAAATCATGAGTCATATATATATGCCATTGTAATATAGTGTGTGTATATATTTATTTACATATATATGCCATTGTTAGACTTTATAGGAGTAGTTTTAATGGAATTGTGTGGGCAAAAAGAAATACTAGAGTGAGTATAAGGAAGAATTCAAGGAGGCAAACCAGAAACAAATTTTCAATAAATTTTATAATAAAAAGGAGCAGAGAAGCATGCTGGCCACAGAAGAGGAAATGGAGCTTAAGAGAGTATGTGAGAGAGTATAATAAAAAGAGATTATAACATTTTCTGTGATAATACAAGAATCAGCTAGAACAACTGTTGGAGATATGTCCTTGAGTAGAAGCAAGGGAATGAGATCTGATGAATAAGAGAAGGGTCTGATCTTTGCTAAGATCAACAGTTTTTCCAAGAAATACAGGGATAAGCATGGACAGTGGGATTACATGGAAGGTTTTTCTGATTGTGTGCCACTCAATTTTGGAATGTTTCAAAGTTCCCTTCTTCCATGATAGCTTCCATGTAGCTCCTAGGTTAAGAAAGTCTTGCCTTACAAAATGGCTTTCAAATTCTTCTAGGTTAGATGGATATACTTTTTAATGTTATGACATCTTGCTTTTTTAGTGCCAAAGTAACTTATTTCTCTTTCTACTTGCTAAGTCATCCATATGTCTCATAATTTGGCAATTTGCTAACAATTATCCTTCAAAAATAGATGATACATTGTGAGAAATAACATCCTGTGTGAGTTTACTATGAGAAAATCATGAGTCATATTTAATGAGTTTTCTCTCCCAGCCCAAGGGCCCTTACAAACATTCTGTCCCTCAGCTCCCCAGTGCCTATTTTTCCAAGAGAGCGTTATTATCTGATTCCAACACACTTCAAGTTGAAGCAAATCTAAATAAAGGATAAAAGAATCGTGCCTCCTGCTTTAACATGTGTTAGACTGATTATATCGTTTCCAAAGGATCTACTAATAGTATCCAGATGGGACCATCCCTCATGAGTAACATTTTATTAGTTCATAAAAAAGTGGAATTTATTAAACTACTGATTGTATATATATATATCCACCGAATACTGATATTTGCAATTACAGAAACTGTCTTCCATATAACGACTACAAATAATACTTAACTAATTTTTATATCATAAAACAACTTTTAGGAAACCCTACAATTAAGGTTTTGCTTATCATTTTATTGTGAATGAACATTTTTCAAGGCTTATGTTTGATCTTATTCTTCCTTCTCCGTGTCTGGTGTAATGGGATCACACTAAAGAAGCCCAGATAGAGATCTGGTTCCCATATTCCAGCAGCCACGCAGGAGTGGGAATAGAAGAGAAGCACCAAAACCTAATGAGGTGAATGTAGTTGAAATAGTTACTGATAAAACTCCATCAATAATAAATTTAGCAATTGATAAAATTTCAGTAACATTGACAAAAGCAGTGGAAACAAGATTGTATCTGAGAAAATTCATTAGAATATAAATCCCATATGGGAAAGAGCTTTGAATTGTTATTTTATAATGACTCTATTTTCAATACATAAGCCAGTGTCTGGTCCATGTCTCAACATATATTGTAAAGTGCATGTTGAATAGTGAATTAGTCTCTGGTCTTTAGTTATGACACATATGCCAACAGCTGATTTTTTTTCCTAATTGAAGAAACCATGTTTTCTAGTCTCTCTCCTCTTTATTTAGTTAGGAATGATCATTGACTGCTTACCTTACAAGCCCACAATCCAAACCTCCAAAGGATTCTCTGAGCTGCCCAGAATTCTCTTGGCACATTCCTTTTTCTCTTAAGTTTGTCAGAGACCATTTTTGTTGTTGAAAACTAAGAATCCTGACAGAGAATCCCTGTGCTCCTTGGAGCCCAGAGGAGGTTTTGTCCCAGGGATGTAGCTCAACTTACCAGCTGAAGCCCCTGCCTGTTCTTTATTGGAACTTTCTTCCCTTAAGGCAGACGTAAGGATTTGGTGAGAATAAATTGTGAATCTGGTGCTAATAAAAATTTGTACTTTCCTTGCAACTTTTGTTCCCCACTGAGCTCAAAATGTTTTACAAACCCAGCATTTTGTTCTGTGGCTATTATTCCCAAGGATATTACACTTGAGGAGAATATGTATTTCTCGAAAAATTGCCAGCGAATTGTTACGTGTGAATAGAAACTGAAGAGACTCTTGCTTCTGACCCACAGCTAAAAGAACACTCTTTTGTTCACTTGATGATATTAATAATCATGAGGGTGATATTTTAATGCTACATACATGCATTAAAGAAGAAAAAGTTCTAGAACCAGACCCTTAGTTACTTCAACTACTTGGATCCTTAGATCAAAAGCTGTGGCAGGCCTATTTTTCACGATGTGCTTATTGTTTTGACATTCTGGACTGTTAATAATTATTATTTCAATTTTTATTTCATTCAAAGGGTTCAGTATCATAATGCACAATGAAAATGGCCATCTGGTTCATGCCTCTATTTATTTTTAGAACAATAAACAAATTTTAAAGCAATCTAGAGGAGCGCCTGGGTGGCTCAGTCAGTTGAGCGTCCGACTTCAGCTCAGGTCATGATCTCACGGTTCGTGGGTTCAAGCCCCATGTCGGGCTCTGTGCTCACAGCTAGCTCAGAGCCAGGAGCCTGCTTCAGATTCTGTACCTCCCTCTCTCTCTCTGACCCTCCCCTGCTCGAGCTGTCTCTCAAAAATAAATAAAAAACATAAAAAATTTTTTAGTAAAAAAATAAAGCAAACTAGAAAATATCACATAAATATAAGCCTCAGGATTTGATACATTTAGACAACTAATCTAGAAAATTCATTTTGGCCTCCCCTGCCTGCCATCATGCTTTGCAAGTCTCCACTTTCAATTGTGTGATAAATCATAGTTTTTATAAGTAACTAACTATTGATTGAGTGATTTCTATAGGAGGCAGCCTCTAAGGAGGTCCCCAGTGATTCCTTTCTCCTGAGTTCACACTCTCTGTAGGTCCACTCTCTCTCACACTGTCCTAGGGATAGCTTGTGGGATCAGTACAGAAGTTATAATACTGATAATGTTAAAAGTATTCCACTCCTAGGACTAAGTTAAAAGACTGCAGCTTCTTTTTCGGATATTCTTCCCCTCCCCCTCCCCCGCCATGTTGTAGAAAGACCAGGTGGTGATGGGCTGCCACCTCTGACCCACAGGCAGCGCAGAACTGGGAAACCGAGGCCTGCCAACAGCCACGTAAATATTTTGAACCTTCAAGAAAAATGATACAATTTATTACTTGCCCATAAGCTAAAACACAGCCTGCTTAATACCTTTCCTTAAATTCCACCTCTATACTACAATATACTTGAGGTCCAGGCCAAAAAGTAGCTACCTTTTATATAGGAAATGGATGATTAAGTCTTTGGTGTTGTAAAAGCAACCTCATTTAAACATAACCACCCCCACCACCAAAAAGAGAAGAGGAAAAAAAAAAAAGTAAAGAAAATAATAAAGGAAAAACCCAAGACACACTTCCTAGGGGGAAAA
>NC_043702.1:40786517-40815699 GCF_006229205.1 Suricata suricatta
TGAAATTAGGTGATTAACTAGTTGTTACTTAACCTTCTAATTTCTGTATAAGTCTAATTACATGAAACAGAAGTTGGGGTTTTGATTTTTTACTTTGCTTTTCTGTTTGGAGTGTCATTGTAACTACTGTATTGTAAATGATGGAAAATAATTGCATATGTTACAAAAAATAATTGTGTTATATTCAAAAAATAAAAAAAATAATAAAACCAAAAAAAAACTAACTAAAGAAGATCGGTTGCACACTGTAAAAAATATATATATATTTCGAACCTTGTGCTGATTGCAGTTCCAGTTAACAGTCTGACTGCAACCTCGTGAGCCAGAACCGCCCCCCCCAGGTAAGCTAGTACTGGGTTCCTGGCTCTCAGAAACTGTGAGCTAATATGCGTTTGCTGTTTTCAGTTGCTAAATTTTGCAATAATTTTTCACACAGCAATCGAAAGCTAATACCATTCCCATGGTGCTAATCTGATAGAAAAAAAAAGGTTATTGTAAAAATTAAAATTGTCCACATACAGGGTGGTTTGCATACAGGATGTCAAAAAGGAGATACTTAATTAGTCACCATCATCAATGATCAGAGCTTCTATCCTGAATTTCATGTATAGTTTATGTTTAGCTATTGGTGATATTAACTAAAATTAAATCAGAGGAGAATGAAAGCAACTTTGAACATTACTTAAAGTTTTGCATGCATTTATATTGACTACCTTAAAAACATCTTTTGTATTTCAAGTATGATCAAAATGATTTTAGTTTTCTGTTAAAGTCTATGGTTATAAGAAAAGACTTTGTGTGTTAAGGGAGTATCTAAAGGAAATCTAAAAGATGTTCTATCAAAATCTTCAGAGTCTTAATTCTTTTGATTCATTATGGGACAAATTAAGTGTCTACCATGGGGCAGATACTGTTCCAGGCAAAGGGAATAAGACAGCGGTAAACATAACATAACAAAACAAAACAAACAAAACAAAACAATCTCTACCTTCAAGATGTTTACATTCTGGTAAATTCTACAAGGCATTCAGGACATATGGGCCAAGGTCGGGATTAGTCTCCCAATAAAGGCATGCTTCTTCATAGGACAAAATATTTGTTTATATTGTACGGAAATTTGTCTTCCTATGGGTGACATTCCCTAGTGTTAGCTTTTTCCTCTAAATGCCACACTGTGTATCTGCACCGTTTATCAAACGGCTGCCCTTCAAACAACTGAAAGGTGGCTCTTAGATTTTCTTGCAGTATCTCACTCACTCCCCCGTATTTTAACCAGGCTACAAGTTCAGTAACTTTATATATGTTTTTGAAAATCCAAATATCTGAAATGTAAAGAGCAGCAATTGCTTTAGGCTAAATGGATTTTGTTTGTACATTTTTGCTCTGTGATAAACTCTGAAATATCCTAACATCTCATTATTAAGTTATTCCCCTCATACATGTTAATATGGCATGAGCTATGCAGAAGGTATCTGCTTTTAAATGTTTCATTCTTGGAAAATGGAATTTTAATGCATTTTAAAGATGCAGATAAGATGCCCTTTTTTTTGCTTTGCCTTGGTGGGCACAAGGTTACAGTGCAGTCCTCATGACGCTGCTTTGTGAAGAGGCTGTTTGGAAATCTAGTAGAGATGAGCCAGCGTAGTGAGCAGGACTCATTCTCTCTGGCACAAAGACTGAGAAACAATGAAAAGCTGCCCATCCTTATGTTTTGTCAAAGGTAATATACTGCACCTTGAAGAAAGAAGATGTTAAGTATATACATTAAAAAATGGTGAGCAGCGAGAGATGAACAGGACAGAAAGAAAAAGGACGGCTTGTATTTAAAACATATTTATCATTTTGAATGCATTACCTGTTCTTGATGGCTGCATTCTTTGCCAAGGAAGTAAAACTTGAGTATTTGGAAGCCTTTGTCAGGAAGAAAAAGGAGACTGATCATTTTTCTTCAAAATGCAAAGTAGCTCTGAGTGCATCATTTTGGAGCTTTCCATTGTCTGTCAGTGACTCATACTATATGCAACTGTAGCTTTGCATTTCTCCAAATTTTAGAAGACAGTATATGACTCATTGACAGACAATAGCAAATTCTTCACAAGATAGCAGGGGCATGAGAAACAAACATCTGGGAACCAAGTTGTAAAGAATTAATTTAAGAGCTAAGATGCGGCTGTCCACTGCCATCTGTATGCTTGTTCTCTTGCAACGTGTTTATTTGTTCTTCTTTAAATGGAGAAAAGAAATATAGATCATGTCACAGTGGAAATAACGGCTTAGATTGCTAGCACAGTGAACATTACATTGGGTTCACATATTTTCCTATCATAGGCAAAGTTGAAATACGCTGATTTGTTTTTATTGTTCTTTTTAAATCATGTATTTATATTATACATATTTTTAAATTTAGGGTTGGGTCACTTGACTGGCTCAGTTGGTTGAGTGTCCAACCTCAGCTCAGGTCATGTTCTTACGATTTTTGAGTTTGAGCCCCACATTGGACTCACTGCTGTAAGTGCAGAATCTCCTTTGGATCCTCTGTCCCCATCTCTGCACCTTTCCTGCTGCTTGCTCTCAAAAATAAATAACCATTTAAAATAGATAGATAGATAGATAGATAGATAGATAGATAGATAGATAAATTTAGGGATAAAATAGAGCACTGGCAGAGAACTAAAATATAGTAGACATTTTGGCATATGGAAATACCACTCTATAAATAAATTTTGAATTTTATCTAAATCTTTTTTTTAATGTTTTATTTAGTTTTGATACAGAGAGAGACAGAGCATGAGAGGGGGAGGGGTAGAGAGAGAAGGAGACACAGAACAGGAAGCAGGCTGCAGGCTCTGAGCTAGCTGTTAGCACAGAGCCTGACGTGGGGCTCGAACCCACAAACGTGAGATCTGACCTGAGCTGAAGTCGGAGGTATTACCGACTGAGCCACCCAGGCACCCCAGTTTTATCTAAATCTTAAGACTTCTATTTTTATACAATTCTCTTTATGCTTTAATACATATTGCTTTCATTTGATCTCAGTTGAAACCAAATACTAGTCTGTTTCCCCTTTTTATTTCAAACTTATTTTATATATTTTTGAGAGTTTATTTTTGTCCATCAGTTATCATCCAGGAGATATTACATGTATGTACACACACACACACACACACACACACACACACACATATTATATTGATAAAATGCAATTAAAGAGCCATAATTAACTAGCTTAATTCTTTTTGGGGAGTATGAAGATAATATATATAATATTTCTCTACTTCTAACTAAATTATTTGGATTTTAGTAATTAAGCTCCTTAACATCTCAGTTATACAAGGGTGGAACATAGCCTGGAATTTAAGGAACAATGGCTTCCAGTTAATACTTTTGAAAGTAAAAGATGAGGATCGAGCCCCATGTCCGGCTGTGTAATGACTGCACGGAGCCTGCTTGTGATTCTCGCTCTCCCTCTTTCTCTGCTCTTCCCCTGCTCATGCTCATGCTCTCTCTCTCTCTCTCTCTCAAAATAAAATATGCTTATATTTTAAAAGTAAAGGTGAAGGGGCATCTGGGTGGCTCAGTCAGGTAAGCGTCTCACTTCAGCTCAGGTCATGACCCCACGCTTTGTGAGTTCAAGCCCTGTGTCAGTCTCTGGGCTGACAGCTTAGAGCCTGGAGCCTGCTTCAGATTCTTGTCTCCCTCTCTGTTGGCCCCTCCCGAGCTTGTACTCTGTCTCTCTCTCTCTCCCTCTCTCAAAAAAATAAATAACCATTTAAAAAGTTTAAGTAACAGTTGAAGCTAATATATTAAATGTTTCATTTTAACTTAGAGACCCAGATATGTATGTATGTATGTATGTACACACACACACACACACACACACACACACACACACACACATATATAAGACTCTACAGGTCTTTTATAAAGGTCCCAGTTTTTCTTAAGCAGTGGATACTAAGAATTTTTAATCTAACAATGTGTACTAACAGAGTAAAAAAAATAAATGCCATTTGTTTGTAAAGAAGTTGTTCCAATTTTTGAAACTTTCTGTTTTATCATACCAGTTAGTCAAGAATGTCTAATGAAAACCTATATTCCATATTATATGATACGTACCTTTTCCTTTCATGACTTTTCTCCACACATTGGGCAGAAAGCAGTTGTCTCTGGTACAGATGACTTCATGAAAATTGTTGATCCTAAAAATTCTCTATGGAAGACCCTTTTGTGGTTGCTGTAGTTATGAGTGTATGTTTGTGTGTGTGTTTGTATGTGATCTGATTTTCTGAAATTACTCTGAAAACATGAAATCTTAGTGTTTTTCTTGTGTTCTTGGAAGATTACACATCCAGACTCATGTCAATATAACTAATTCCTCCAAGATCTCTGAAAAACCAACATCTACTTTCTGTACAACACTGCTATTTTTTACATTAAAAAAAATACCACATTGGCTGTGTTCTAGGCATTGTCTTATTGCTGTGGTTATCTGCACGAACACTGGGTGCGTTGGATTCCCGAGAGTTCTTTCTCCTTAGAGAAATAAACTAATAAGCAAATGCCAGATAATAGTATTGGATGTATCAAAATGGAATCAAATTGATAGGAGGTAAGGAAAGACTCTCTCTTCCTTGGAATGTCAGAAAAGATTTTATAGAAGAAATAATATTTGAGATATATTCCAAAAAAGTTTGCCAAGTGACTGAAAAATAAAAGGGAAAGTGTAGTCCAAGTAGGCCCAGGAGAAGGAGTAAATGTTTATGACTGTGCATGGCAATCCAAAGAAATCAAGTTTCCAGAACTTACATAAGATGTGTGGAGTAACTGAGAGGGCAAAAGAAGACACCTGAACTTTATTTCTCTCAGGAATGTGATGGGTTGCAGTGTATTTCAGGATTTTAATGTTGTCCTCTAAGTAAAAGGAAACCACTGAAGATTTCCAAAGGGAAAGACATGTTCCTATTTATGGTTCAGAAAGTTTTTTTGACAGCAAAGTGAAGGATGAACATTAGGGTAGGGAAACTTGAGGCAGGAATTTCAGTATGCAGGCTATTGTCATAGTGCAAGTGAGAGATAACCAGGGTCTGTTTTAAACCTGGAGTGGAGGCTGGGAGGGAGAAGTCAGCAATAGAAAGAAATGTGAACAAATATACACAATGGAGTACTACATGGCAATGAGAAAGTACGAAATATGGCCATTTGTAGTCAAGTGGATGGACCTCGAGGGTGTCGTGCTAAGCGAAATAAGTCAGGCGGAGAAAGACAGATACCATATGTTTGCACTCATAGGTCTAACAGGAGAAACCTAACAGAGGACCATGGGGAGGGGAAGGAGGGAAAAAGAGTTAGGGAGAGGGAGGGAGGCAAATCATGAGACTCTTGAATACTGAAAACAAACTGAGGGCTGAAGGGGGAGGGGAAGGAAGAAGGGGGTTGTTGGTAATGGAGGAGGGCACTTGTGGGGAAGAGCACTGGGTGTTATATGGAAACCAATTTGACAATAAACTATTAAAAAAATTAAAAAAGGAAAGAAATGTGAACAAATTCAAATAAGTAAATGTAAATATTAAACATTATACTTTATGAAGAGTCAAAAATTGCCTCACTATAGGGGCGCCTGGGTGGCTCAGTTGGTTGTGTCTGACTTTGGCTCAGGTCATGATCTCACAGCTCCTGAGTTCAAGCCCTGCATGGGGCTCTGAGCTGACAGCTCAGAGCCTGGAGCCTGCTTCCAATTCTGTGTGTGTGTGTGTGTGTGTGTGTGTGTGTGTGTGTGTGTCTGCCCTTCTCCCACTTGCAATCTCCCTCTCAAAACTAGATTAAAATAACGTTTAAAAATTGCCTCACTATAAATTTAGTTATTAGACGTGACTTCTGCTCAGGGATTCCTACACAAATTGTGTGTGTGTGTGTGTGTGTGTGTGTATACTTATATACATAAATTTATATACATATATAATTTATTTATTTATACACACATATGCAATATATATAAGATATAAAGAAATAAAATTTTCAAGGTCAGATATATTTATTCTCTTTACTTATTTATAATATGCCATATCTTCCCCTTATCATCTTGATGGCTGTCCTCCAGACATGCTCAATTTTTCAAGCTTAAAACCTTACACTCAAATATTTATTATTTAATTGATTGATGCTTCCTATATATGTAGTTGATATTGTATATTTCAATGTCCCATTGTCCTTGTTTCAAATATACACATAAGGCTAATTGTCTATTTTCTCTCTTCACCTTCCTCAGATTGCAAGAGAGAGAGTAATTATCACAAAAGCAACTAGTAAAAGAGTAGTTCTAGCAAATGAAATAGTCCATCTAAATGAAAGTTAACATACATCCTCATATTGATTAAGTGTAATTTTTAAAGAACCATAATTAATTAGATTAGTTATTTGAGAGAATATAAAGATGACCAACATGTGTAATATTTCTCTAATTCTAAATAAATTACTTGGATTTTAGTAATTAAGCTCCTTCATCTCACTCTTCATTTATACAAAGCCAGCTTGGAACTCAATGATTCAGTGTTTTCAGCTGATACCTTTAAAAGTAAAAAAATGAAGCTAACATATTAAATGTTTCATTTTAACTTAAAGCAACCCAGTTAAACTATCACAGAGTAGCATTTTTGGCAGTTAACTAACTATGTAGCAATCATATGAATTTTTAAAAATTAACTTTAACTAAATTTTCTCTGTATCTCTCCATTTTATATTCTATACCTTCCTTCCTAGGTCAAGACTACTCTACTTGGCAAGATTTTTTTTTCTTTGCTGATCAATGACTGAAGCTGTAATTATTATATCTCCTCCTGACTTTTAAAAATTGATTCCTTACTTGGAAATACTGGAGTGACTACTGCCTAGATAATTATCCAAGAGCACTGTTTCCTCTATATGCATCTGCAGTCCTTAGGCAAATGAGAAAATGTAACTGCAGCTTTCAGAGTTTCCCTTAATATGGGCAGCTGACACTTTTGGGAGAAAATATAATTGCTATCCTCATACACACTCATCATTAAACTAATAATACTGTTATCTCTCAATCGTTGTTGATAAAGATGACTGTACTAACATAGATGTGTCGTTTTTGTCTTTGATTATGGCTGTGAGAAAGGCACAGAAGTTGTCATTTCAAGGGAGCAATTAGAGAAATGCATGGAATCTTAATTTCTCGATGTGCTCAATAGCAAAGGAGGACATCTGGCTATAAGCGGACCAACATGCAATCAAATTAACATTATAAGAATACCATTGGCGATTCCTATTTTCTTCCCAACATAAACTATTTTTGAATTATTTGTAGTTTAAAATATGGCCATTTTATATAGATTTTCAGCCAAGAATTCATTTCCAAAGAGCATTAAAGTCCTAATCATTTTGAAGACTGACTGTCTTTATTTCTCTCAACAGGTCCAGGTCAGGCTGGCCTAACAAAGTGAAGTTGTGATGCTGAAGCTTCCATCGTGTGGTCTCTGGCTCTGTTTTCTCCAGAGGGGCCACAGCCTGCTTGTTTTTAAGGCAGTAAAAAGCAAGATTATTCTTTCAAAGGGGCTGAAGCCTTCAGCCTTCATGAGGTAGTGATACCTTACAATATTTTCCACATGTACTCTCTCTATATGGGATTGAACAGCTGGCTTTGAGGCTACTCCCTGATGAGAGAAAATAATAGCCAGTCAGAAATATAATCAATATTGGAAACAAATCTATGCAATCACATTTCAAAAAGATAAGTATATTTTTTCTAATAATATATGTATATCATATAACTTTACAATTCACCGATTTCTTAGCAAATATTTGAACAATAAGTAACTCTGTGTGTGTATGTGTGTGTGTGTGTGTGTGTATGTGTATCCAATGTAAATACAGTCTAGAAAACATGGAATACTCAGCAAACAGATGTGTCCTAGGACTATCTTGGTAATTCTGTTTTTCCTTAAGACACAAATTTGTATATGTCATGTCATGTGCTGTTTAATGATCTTTATCATCGTTATTCAAAAATAAAAACCAAACCAGTTAGATGGAAACAATGAAAAATATGTAATAATAAATCTTCTCCTAGTCTAGACTCCAAGTCTCCTACTCAAGAGAGTAACATTCCAAGTTGCTTATCGTGTAGTTTTTCAGAAAATTTCTATGAAGTTATAATTATATGTGGTATAATATCTTTATGTTTTCTAATTTTAATTATTAATAAATCATCCAATATTTTAAAGATATTTCACTTTTATTGTGAAAATGATGACAAAAGTAGATTACTCCTATGGAAAATGATTACAATTAATTTACTCATATTGTGTTTTTGCAAAGTATCACTGGCTCCAGTGCCAAGATACAAAGTGAATGACAGGGTTTCAAGGGGAAAGGGAGACATAAATTAGATTAATTTCATTTTGAGGACATGTACTTCATATAAAAAATGCAAGTTGGGGCCCATGGGTAGCTCAGTAGGTTAAGTGTCCAACTCTTGATTTCAGCTCAGGTCATGATCTCATGGTTCATGAATTTGAACTCCACGTCAGGCTCCATACTGGGAGAGCCTCCTTGGGGTTCTCTCTCTCCTTCTCTCTCTGTGCCTTTCCCCACTTGTGTGCGCTCTCTCTCTCTCTCTGTCTGTCTCTCTCTGAATACAGAGCGATACTTTAACAATTTTTTAAATGAAAGGCGTATTTCAGAAAAGTTTATATTAGGAAACTAAAAATCAAGGTAAACACTCCATCATAGGTGTACATTGTCCTACATGTAAAGAAATGCTAGCAAAAACCAGGGGGAAAAGCAGACTCTACATAAGTTTATTATTTCCCAGAGGGAAACACAATGAACAGTATTAAGAATATGTTGGTATTTTGGTGTTGCTCCAAAGAACTGAATTTTAAGTATAATGTGGTCATGTGCACAAGCAGCCTTCTTGTTGGGACACAGGGTAAGTTTATAATTTTTTATGCCAAGATATTTTTTCAAACATTTACATTACTTGTTGGAGAGAAAATTCCAAATCAGGATCATAGGAAACGTGTAGAGGAAGAGAAAAGAAATGCAGGAGAAAGAGGTATGTTCAGAATTGAAATCATGAGATACTCGAAGTGAAATAATGGGAAGCAGTGATGAAAGTATGAATAATGAAGTAACGTTCTGCCATTGTCATATTGGAATAAAGTTAGAAAACAAGCAATGTCTCTTCACTCTTCTCCTAAATCCCAAAGGATGACAATGTCCTCCCTTAACATTTTCTCCCAGCTACTACCCTGAAGAGCTAACAATTGTTCTCTGTTATAACACCTTATCCACCCCATCCAATATAATAATAATAATAATAATAATAATAATAATAATAATAAACTATACCAGCCAAATGTAAATGATTTATATTCTAGCCTGTTAGGACTCTTTTTAGAATAAAAAATATCTTTTTTTTTAATGTTTGTTTTATTTTGGTGTGAGAGAGGGACAGAGCACAAGCAGGGGAGGAGCAGAGAGAGAAGGAGACACAGAATTCAAAACAGGCAGGCACCAAGCTGTCAGCACAGAGCCCAATGCAGGGCTTGAACTCATGAACCACGAGATCATGACCTGAGCTGAAGTCAGATGCTTAACCAACTGAGCCACCCAGGTGCCCCCAGAATAAAAATAGTCTTGAAAAGGCTGATAGAAGATTGCTGATAACCATTTCATGTTAACCTGGTTTCATAATTCATTAAGAGTCAAACTTATAACCACTGAATCAGTGGTTATGATCAGTGGAAGAGAAGCACCCTTATAATATTTCTCACAAGACACTTGTGGTATGAACCCCTATTCAATTTTTAATCCATTAATCATGTTAGGAAGTGGAATCCTGAAACGTTAAGGCATTCATTCACCTTTGCAAAGGAGAATAAGTGTAAGGAAAGTTCCGCCTTACTGAAAAATGTTAATAACAACATTATGAAAAAATTATTATAAAATGTTAATTATTTAGGAAATTAATGCATAATTAAATTATCAAGTAATTAGTTTAAGATTGAAATATCAGTAAAAAGAAAAGGGATTATGTGTGTGGTTACAACTAAGGAAAAATCATATTCTATTACACTTAGCATTTTCCTTTATTTTGTTCAATATATTAGAATAAATATTACAGAAAATGAAAATAAACACATTCTTATACTGGACAGAATGTCAGGTAAAATCAACAGCCTATTTGAACAATGGAATAATAAAGAGTAAAATGAAAGAAGAAGAAATTTCCTTGTTAGGTTGGAAAGATTTTAAATTACAAAAAAAAAAAAAAAAAAAAGCTGAAAGCCAGATTGGTAAAAAGAAAGAGCCAAGGAAAATGAAATAACAGGATATAATGAGATAAGAAAGTGTTATAAGGAAAAGAAAGCATGACATTCTGCAAAAAAAAAATCATAATATAACAAAAATTCACAGGCAGATTTGGATGTATCTGCAAAGCTTAAGCAATCAATCAATCAGTGCATGTCAATAATATCCAAACTTTTAAATGTCAACGGAAATAATGTGTTTTCATGTTTGCCCATTCTTGGCTAACAAGGTAATTGCATATAGCTTGTATTTGGAATGAATTGAATACACGAAAATGCATTTCAATTAGAATCTACTTCAACTGGTACCGAAGTTACTGATTTAAAAGAAGCAATTTTAGCACATGTATTGTCACACTTTTCCCTGTTCATTTAAATGATGGTTGACTTGATAGATTTTAGTCTGAATATATTTGCTATTTAGCAATAAAGCTTTTAAACTAAACAATCAGAAAAGTTTTTTTCGTGTTTTGTGCCCTCACAAAGCATATGGGATATGTAATTAGGACTTGCAAAATACCAAAGTATAAAAACTAAAACAACTTGATTTTGATACTATGCTACATTTGCTAATTTTCTTCCTAAATTCCGTATTGAAGGTACTACGTTAAAGGTCAGAAGTAGTAGAAAAAGATTAATTTAGAAGTGGCTCCTTAGGACAACGACAATAAACATTTACTGAGTCCTTTGGCCTAAAGTAGAATGACTGTTAAATTGCTTATGATACTGGTAGTTCTTATCTGAAATAAATAAGGAAAAATCCACATCTGTTCATGCTTAAACTAAAAATAATCAGCACATTGTTTAGTGATAGGGCCTCTGGAAGATAGCTCAGCAATCTTCATTTTTTCTTTTTCCTGAAACAAAATGTTAAATAGCCTCCTATATAAAGAATTTGACAAATTCATGAATCCTTTAGAGGTTTGAAAAGAAAGAAGCAAAATGCATATGTTTAATAAAAAAATCTTCCATGTTTTAAAATATATTTTCAACTGGAGATATCCCAACTGATTTACCGGAGCGCTAAGTATAAATGCACATTTTTGACTGTTGCTAACTCCAAACAATAACAAATTTTAAGATGTGAAGTAGCCCCATGAGATTCCCGTGATTCCTGATGGCTCCAGTCTGGTAGTCAATGAATTCTTATTAATATAAATGTGCACAATCATTTTTTTTGTCAAACGAAAATATAGTTATAGCTAAGTTTGATGCTTGGGAAGGCATGCCTAGGTTGGGTCTCCCCACATAAAATAGCCAGACTTCAAGTTAGCAAGTACAATATTAAGTGTTAAGCAGGGGAGAAAGACTTTAAACAGTATCAGGGAGTTCAGAAACAGGTGAGTTATGGAAAAATGAAATTTAAGAGCCACTCATGGCTTCACTGACTGTCATATCATTTCTGGATCATGACAAGCAGCTTCAGATCCCAGAAGGTTTGGGGTTTTCTTCGGGGTTTTTTTTGTTGTTGTTTTATTTCTCTGCTAGAAAGACTGACCCATTACCAGGCTAATGCTTCCTTCTGTCACTCTGGGTTCCAACTTAAATGCTACTTCACTGGGTGTGGTTTCACTTATCTTTGAGATCAGGCCAGGCCCCCAGAAATAGGGGCCATCCTGGCCCTACTTATCTCTTCTTAATTGTCCCCTTTACAAATGTAATAATTAATAATTATGTGATTAGTGTATTTTTGCCAACTAGACAAGCAGAGAATGACAATCATGACTGTCTTTTATTCTCAGATATTCTATATACACATGGTATGTTCTAAAAAATAAATATTCTATGTTTCGTGAACAGTTTACCCAAGAGAATTTTTACATTTATGTCACTTAATTATATGCAGTGATATGATTACCAACTATACTAGGAAGAAAGACATTCTACAGTCATTTGTTCATGACCAAATAATTATTAAGTGGCATAGTACATATTTTAATCCAAAACCCATCCCTCTTTCACCACACATGTTGACTAAGGTTTTGCTAGCTTGATAATTATATAATTATAAATATATTCTTCAGTAAATATTTTTCAATTTTGCTCCAGCATTTTTTGTACATCACTTCCTATTTACTTTCTGGGTAATGTTAATTTTGCCAAACATAAACCCTCACCACTTTTAGGACTACAATAATGTCCCTTTATGAAAAATCAATTTTAGTGTCTGGTTGAATACTGCATTTACAATAGTCCAGTAGAAAAACTAACAGTGGAAATTTTACGTGTCTGAACTACATGTAAAATATTATTACTATTTTATTAGGTTAATTTTTTTCATGATAGCATATGCTGTTATCCATATTAATCTAATAGTAGCCATTAATTATTGCCATTATAGAAGGGTATTGTTGTTGATGAAGACTTTAACTAAAACAAAAGTGATTAGCTATCTAATTTTTTATATTGTACTTGTTTCTGAAGCAAATTTATATACTTAGCATTTTCATTTGAATCCAAAGGTCTTTGGGAAGGAAATAATGCTCTACATTCTCAAAAATGCATAAATTTTGTTTCATTAGAAGACATTGTGTTGATTCTAAGGAAACTAGTAAACCTAAATTTAACTATGAATATAACAGATCTCCTAGCAAGAATAATGAATTATAACAATTGTACTAAAATAGGTGAAAATTGTCAGCATTCCTGAGCTTAAAGTGAAAATTACTCAAGAAATGTTGAAATCAGAAGATCTCGAACCCTTAGCGTTGAAGACATGCCTTGACAACACATAATATATTGCACAGCAACTCATTCTTTAAAGCAATATTTTTAGTGTCATCCTACAGTCACTAAGAGTAAGCTATTGAACACATCACAATCGAATGCTTACTTTACAAATATACAGAAAATTACCTGGCAATAACCTCAGCCATTCCATATAAAAATCAAATTAAGTAAGAATTTGTACCCCATTACACCATATTTATAAGAGGGAAGATAGAAACAAAAATACAGGGGCACCTGTGTGGCTCAGTTGGTTCAGCATCCAACTCGGGCTTAGTTCAAGCCCCACACGGGGCTCGCTGCTCACAGCCCAGTTCGGGTCCTCTGTCCCCCGCTCTCTGCCCCTTCTCTATTTGCACTCTCCCAAAACTAATAAATATTTAAAAAATAAGAAGGAAAAATACAAAGTAACATTTAGATATAGTCATGTCCACTCATGAATCTTTATTACAGTGTCTGTACTCAATTCTCCTAATGCAATCATTTTTCCCAGTCTAGATGAAATAGTCGAGTCCAGTTAATACCCATTCTATATTTAAAAGCTCCAGGCTATTCATGGCTTCACTACTTTTTTGTACAACTATAAGAAAGTAAAAAAAGATTTGCTTGTGAAACAGTTAAGGAGGAAGTAGGATTACTGATGAAATAATAGTTGGAAGAAAAATAGAGTCATAAAAGTCAGAGTTATCATATAAGCATGAAGGATATACATTCATACACCATGTCAAGGCATTTTCTCAAGGCTTAAAAAAGAAAATAGCAATAAGCAAGGAAAATGCAGCAAATCGGGTTTCCTAATCTATTTGCTAGGGTTTTCAAAGAACACAGGGGGACATTTTTTAACACAACTGAACTATATACAGCCAGATCTCAGCAATTTACCCTTCAGGTGAGCAAGTGGAAAGGGTAAACACTTCAAAGACTGCTTTTACCTACACATCCACCAATATCATGAGGTAGAGTCAGATTTCTCTTCTACTTGACTCCACTCCAGTGTAGTACATTAAGACAATTCAGAAGTCTGGGCAAGGAGCAGATTATGTATAATGGCTGGGCACATGTGGCAGCCAAGCCTAGGTGTGGAGTGCTGTGCACCACGCACTTGGCATATAGAATCACAACCTCTGAAAATGACCGGGAGGCTCATCAACTTAAAAGGAGTGCAGAGAATTTAGAGAGAGTTCAGAGTAGAATGACAATAATGGAGACCTCTAAGGAAACATTAAATAGAGTCATTAGCCTGGAGAAATCTGAGAAGCTGCATATTTATCGATCTTTAAACAAATTATGGCTGATCCCTCAAAGGAAAGTAGTCTATACTTTTTACCCCATTGAGCATCACAAAAAGGAAATGAATTTAAATTGCACCATGAGATATTTAACTTAGACATAAAGAGATATTTCCAGGTAGAGAGAGAAAGAAAGTGGTTTAAAAATTAACTTTCTCCGGAGGTCATTAAATGTATGCCATTTTAATTGAGTTAAGCCTAATGCTGTCTCTGATTTTCTATCACATGTTTCCTTCAGTGCTGTTAAATTACCGCCCCTGTTATTTTGGCAATATAACAAATTATATTTTTATTATGATGGTATCTATTCCTTTGGCTGAGTGTCATTCGCTCTTTATTTTTAATATGGGCAAACAATACAAGGAATAAAATCAAAATGGCTGTGCCAGCCGGGTGCCTTTTTCTTTGTTCTTTCCTGTAGAGATATTTTCAGAAATATTCTTATCTCCACATGGATTTCACTTTTAAAAAAGGTTAGGACAGCTTGACTGTTTCTAGGAAGACTAAAATCTGGAAGAAAATGAAAAATATTCCAAGTATTCATCAAGCTTGTGTTGTATAAAATTTAAAAACATTCCTCTGCCCCCTGATGGGTGTTACTGAGAAGAGATTTGGGGAAGGCTCACCGCACTGTGCCTTCCTATGACCAGAACGCCTGGAGTTTCTCTCCCTCCGGAGGCTCCTCCTAGCAAGCCAGGTCACCAAGCTTTCTGGGCAAAACTGCAGCAAGATATCTTCAAACTTAAGGAACACTTTTTGGAGAAGTCAAAAAGCAATTTTTTTTAAGTTTAAGAATTTTAAATTCCATTTTTCGGAACTTTTGTCCTAGTCTTGTTGGCACTGAGTCCAATTAAAAACTTCAAGGGGAAAAGAAAGCCTTAGACTATTCAAACAATTCAGTGAGCTCTGTCCTCCAAACTATTCTAGTTTCAATGTTCTAAATCAAACTCTCCATTTATTTAGTCCTCATTTAAGTTTCTAAGGGAAATATAAAATATAGGAGGTGGGCCAATTGTTGCTCCTACATGGTTTCAATTTTTTAAAGGGATTCATCTTGTCAAGTTGGAAGTTATTTAAAAAATTAGTTTGTCAAATTCTCAATAAATACCTATAGATGAACTAATGTGATAGCCAATAGGCACATGTGACTATTTAAATTTAAATGAATTAATTATATTTAAATTAAATTTAAAACCTAGTTACTTAGAGTAACCACATTTCAAGTACTCCACAGCTACATGAGCTAGGGGCTACCATACTGAACAGTACAGATCCAGAACATTTTCATCATAACCTATATTTCTTTTTTTACATTACTTTTTAATATAATTTATTAACAATTTAGCAAATATACCATGTAAACAATGTGCTCTTGGTTTGGGGGTAGATTACCATGATTCATTGCTTACATTCAACACCCAGTGCTCATCCCAAGAAGTGCCCTTCTCAATGCCCATCTCCCATTTTCTCCCCTCCTCTTCCACCCCCTCCATCAACCTTCAGTTTGTTCTCTATTTGAGTGTCTCCTTATGAATTGCCTCCCTCTCTGTTTGAAACTATTTTTTCCTCTTTTTCTCCCTTAGGGTCTTCTGTTAAGTTTCTCAAGTCCTATATATGAGTGAAAACATATCTGTCTTTCTCTGACTGATTTATTTTACTTAGTATAATATCCTCCAGTTCCCTCCATGTTGTTGCAAATAACAGGATTTCATTCTTTCTCTTTGCTAAGTAGTATTCCATTGTATATATAAACCACATCTTCTTTATCCATTCATCAGTTGATGGACATTTGGCTACTGTTGATAGTGCTGCAATAAACATTGGGGTACAAGTAGGGTACAAATGGAATACATCATTCCTGTATCCTTTGGATAAATTCCTAGTAGTGTTATTGTTGTGTCCTATGGTAATTCTATTTTTAATTTTTTGAGGAACCTTCACACTGTTTTCCAGAGTGGCTGCACCAGTTTGCACTCCCACCAATAGTGCAAGAGAGTTCCCATTTCTCCACAACATCACCAACATCTGTTGTTTCCTGTGTTGTTAATTTTACTCACTCTGACTGCTGTGGTGGTGTCTCAGTGTGGTTTTGATTTGTATTCCCCTGATGATGAGTGATGTTGCACACCTTTTCATGAGTCTGTTGGCCATCTTGATGTCTTCTTTGGAAGAATGTCTATTCATGTCTCCTACTCATTTCCTCACTGGATTATTTGTTTTTCAGTTGTTGAGTTTGGTGAGTTCTTTACAGATTTTGGATAGTAACAAGGATAATATGTCATTTGCAAATATATGATATGTGATTTGCAAATATCTTCTCCCATTCTGTTAGTTGCCTTTTAGTTTTGTTGATTGTTTCCTTTGTAGTGCAGAAGCTTTTTGTCTTTATGAGGTCCCAAAAGTTTGTTTTTGCTTTTATTTTCCTTGCCAAGGGAAATGTGTGATATGTCAAGTAAGAAGTTGCTGTGGCTAAGGTCAAAGAGGTTGTTGACTGTTTTCTCCTCCAGCTTTTTGATGGTTTCCTGCCTCATATTTAGGTCTTTCACATATTTTGTGTTTATTTTTGTGTATGGTGCAAGAAACTGCTCCAGTTTTATTCTTCTGCATGTTGTTGTCCAGTTCTCCCAGAACCATTTGCTAAAGAGACTATCTTTTTTCCATTGGATACTCTTTCCTGCTTTGTCAAAGATTAGCTGGCCATACATTTGTGGGTCCGATTCTGGGTTCTCTATTCTATTGCACTGGTCTATGTGTCTATTTTCATGCCAATAGCATACTGTCTCAATGATTACAGCTTTGTAGTAGAGGCTAAAGTCTGGGATTGTGATGTCTCCCATTTTTGTTTTCTTCTTCAACATGACTTTGGCTCTTTGGGGTCTTTTGTGGTTCTATATAAAACTTAGGATTGTTTGTTCTAGCTCTTAGAAGAATGCTGGTGCAATTTCGATTGGGATTGCTTTGAATGTGTAGATTGCTTTGGGAAGTATTGACACTTTAACAGTATTTGTTTTTCAATCCATGAACATGGAATGTTTTTCCATTTCTTTGTATCTTTTTCAATTTCTTTTATAAGCTTTCTATAGTTTTCAGTGTACAGATCTTTTACATCTTTGGTTAGGTTTATTCCTAGGTATTTTATGGTTCTTGGTGCAATTGCAAATTGCAACTGCAATGGGTGATGGACATTGAGGAGGTCACTTCTTGGGATGAACACTGGGTGTTGTATGTAAGCAATGAATCATGGGAATATACTCCCAAAACTCTTTATGGTGCTTCATTATTGGTGTATAGAAATATAAGCGATTTCTGTACATTGATTTTGTATCCTGCAACTTTGCTGAATTCATGTATCAGTTCCAACAGCTTTTTGGTGGAGTCTTTCAGGTTTTCCATGTAGAGTATCGTATCATCTGCAAAAAGTGAAACTTTGACTTCTTTGCCAATTTGAATGACTTTTATTTCATTTTGTTGTCTGATTCCTGCGGCTAGGACTTCCAACACTCTGTTAAACAACAGTGGTGAGAGTGGACATCCATATCATGTTCTTGATCTCAGGGGGAAAGCTCTCAGTTTTTCCCCATTGAGGATGATATTGGTTTTGGGCTTTTCATATAACTTTTATGATGTTTAAGTAAGTTCCTTCTATGCCAACTTTCTCGAGGGTTTTTATTAAGAAAGGATGCTGTATTCTGTCAAATGCTTTTTATGCATCTATTGACAGGATCATATGGTTCTTCTTCTTTCTTTATTAATGTGGTATATCACATGGATTGATTTGTAAATATTGAACCAGCCCTGCAGCCCAGGAATGAATCTCACTTGATCATGGTGAATAATTCTTTTAACATCCTGCTGAATTCAATTTGCTGGTTTCTTGTTGAGATTTTTGGCATCCATATTCATCAGGGGTATCGCCCTGTAATTCTCCTTTTTAGCAGGGTCTCTGGTTTCAGAATCAAGGTAATGCTGGCTTCATAGAATGAGTCTGGAAACTTTCCTTCTGCTTCTATGTTTTGGAACAGATTGAGAAGGATAGGTATTAACTTTACTTTAAATGTCTGGTAGAATTTCCCTGGGAAGCCATCTATCTGGCCCAGGAATCTTATTTGTTGGAGATTTTTGGTAACTAATTCAATTTGTTCACTGGTTATGGGTCTGTTCAAATTTTCTGCTTGTTCCTGTTTCAGTTTTGGTAGTGTGTGGGTATCTAGGAATTTGCCCATTTCTTCCTAGGTTGCCCAGATTGTTGGCATATAATTTTTCATAGTATTCTCTAATAATTGTTTGTATTTCTATGGTGTTGTTGTGATCTCTTCTCTTTCATTCATAATTTTATCTATTTGGGTTCTCTCTTTTGTTTTAGAGAAGTCTGGCTAGGGGGTTATCAATAACAGTCTTTAGTTGATTTACTGATCTTATACAGCTACTTTTGAAATTCAAGTGAGATTTTTTTTTTCCACCTCTTTCTCTTACCAATAGGCCAGGATTTTTCAAATCTGTGTGAGCCTCTAAATCCTGTGGAAACTTTCCTAAAGTTTTGCCTCCCATCCAAGACATTATTTCAGCTAATCTAGGAGGAAACCTCATAATCTGTATTTTTCACCAGCATGAGAGGTCTTCCCAATGACTACCCTTTCGACATTCTATTTTAATACTGTATCAACAACAAATGATAAGCTTCATGGAATTTGGTGTTTTAGTGGTTTAGAACACTTGGTTACAAGTCAGCTCTTTCCATAAAAGGTAAGACTTCCATAGCACAGGCAGGTATAACATAAATAGCTATAAAATTTCCATTTAATATATTACTTATCCATAGAAAAAATTCAGACAACTTATAGAAAAGCAAACTTTAACAGATGTGTCAAGGTTGAAACATTTTAGCTATTAATTGCATAGAGCTGCCTCTACTAAAGTAGTTCTGGGTATTAGTATTCAACAAATTTTCTTTGTAGTAAATGATAAATCCATTAAAATAATGATTTTTAAAGATGGATGATGGCAAACCAAAAACAGTAGAATCATTATACTAGTAAAGTTTGGCATTCACTCTACTCAAGAGATGCAAATTTTCTTATATGAAGACGAAGGCCTTAAATGTTAGCAGGTGTTGTGATGTGTGAAAAATTATTGCTGAAAAATCTATAATTATTTTTAAATATTCAAGAAACATGGGATATTCAGAATATTATGATTATTATGTTACTACATCACTTTCTTTTCCAAAATCTTTCAAGAATTCTTTCCTAGTTGCTTGTGGAAATAAGTCTATTCTCCTTAGTTTTCCTTGTAAGCCCTCTGTGATCTGCTGCTGATTTAGTCTTTTGATTTTATCTCTTGAAATCTCCTAACAGTCCCACTCATGCTCTCTATTCTTATTTCCAATAAAGTAGTGTTTCCCTCAGGATGTCCCTGAAAACACTAATTTGGGGAGACTAATAGGTGTTATATTTTAATTTAAAAAATCTCCAAAGTCAAATGCATTTGGGAATTGATATGATAAGCAAATTTAATCAAGTTTATTTTCCATAATTCTGACCCTTTAGGATGCTAGTGTGAATTAATAGCCAGGGATTGGATGTAGAGTGAAATATTTCCAAAATGAGTTTTTTCACAAGATACCTTCTTTGCAGAGTACCTATAGAAAACAATGTTGAAGGACATAGATTAGGGAAAATTGAGATGCTGAGAACAGGGTTTGAAATGTAGCCTGGCGCTCAAATCCTCACCTCAATATTCACCAGTGATTTGACCCTGGACAGGGAAATCTATTGACTTGTTTCTTGTCAGAAAAATTAGAATTATGTTTAATTTAGAAGTCATTTTAGTAATTAATAAGGAAACATATATTACACACCTAATATTGATCTTTGTCATTGAGTATATGGTCAGTAAATATTAGTTTCATCATTTTTCCTTAACTTCTAGCTAAATTAAATTCTTCACAGTTTCCTTGTATATATGTACCTCTGATTCTGGAGATGATACAACTCTTTAGGAATCAATTATTTCTATATATCCCATTCTTTAAATAGTAATAATAAGAATAATAAGTTAACATGTACACTTGTTTATTCATGTGATCTTTAGCCTCTCCTACTGTTGTTTTTCCTCCATCCTTCAAATTTACCTTCTGTATGAACTCTTTTCTTTAATTTACACATTAAAACTAGTATCTTCTCTTGTATTCCTCTGGAAACTTTCCTTGCACTACTATTTTTTTTTTACTTTTATGTTTTAATTTATTTTTGAGAGAGAGAGAGAGAGAAAGAAAGAAAGAGAACATGAGTGGGGGGAGGGGCAGAGAGAGAGGGAGACACAGAATCTGAAGCAGCTTCCAGGTTCTAAGCTGTCAGCACAGACCCCAATGCAGGGCTCGAACCCAGGAACTGTGAGATCATGACCTGAGCTGAAGTCAGACGCTTAGCCAACTGAACCACCCAGATGCCACTTGCACTACTATTTTATACACACCTAATTTTGTGGGAAATAGATTGTAATGAACTACAAGATTATAAATTCTTTGTATCATATGTCAATTATTATTTGACGAGCACAAAATATTTTAATTGAGTTGAATGTATAAATGATAGAGAAATGGTTTATTTTCTAGAAAAACCACAAGCAGCAAGACTGTCTTCTTAATTAGGTAGCAATAAAGTTTCTTTTTTATTTTTTTTAATTATTTTTGAGAATTGGGGAGGGGCAGAAAGAGAGAGAGAGAGAGAGAGAGAGAGAGAGAATCCAGAGCAGGCTACAAGCTCTGAGCTGTCAGTATAGAGCCCAATGCAGGGCTTAAACCCACAAGTGTTAGATCATGACCTGAGCCAAAGTTGGATGCTCAACAAACTGAGTCACCCAGGCTCCCCTGAAGTTTCAATGAATGATTGCTGGTATCAGCACCTGCCTGTTGATGCCTGACCCACAGTTTTAAAAATGAATTTTAAAGTTTTATATTCTGTTCAGTGTTCATTTGCTGATGAAAAAACTGTTTATCCTGCCTTTTATTAGCATTTTCATGACTGTTGATCCAATATTCTCCCACAAAATTTTGCTAAATTTTTTCTTGGGGCTCCCAGGAGATATCTAAGTTCTATACTTCCCTAGATTTAAGATAAAATATATTTGACTGCATTTGAAGGTTGTAAATTAGTTTATAAGATTAAAATTCTTCTTTTTGTTTTCTGCTTAAATATCAGTATTAAGAAGCTTCAGGGACACCTGGGTAGTTCAGTTGGCTAATCATTCCACTCTGGGTTTCTGCTCAAGTCATGAACTTAGAGTTTGTGGGTTTGAGACCCACATCAGGCTCTACACACCTAGTGTATGTGGAGCCTGCTTGGACTTCTCTCTCTCTCCTTCTCTTTCTATCCCTCCCCCACTTGTGCCATCTCTCCCTCTTTCAAAATAAATAAATTAAACTTAAAAAAAGAAAAAAGAAAGTTCATGACAGGATGAAAACATGGATTTTCAGCCCAATATTCTTGGTCTAAAACCTTGGGTTGGCCACTTATTTACATGTATGAACTTGAAGTTTAGAGAATTTCAGCACTCTTAACGTTGTTGAAGGGAGATACTCCATAGGGTTTTTGTGAAGAGTTAATAAAATAATATATATGTAAATACTGTTTTTTAGTAAATGAACATGTTTTAGATATAATTAGATAATGTAGTTATATTAAAGTTTATTTAAGCATTTGTTGTTAATAAAATTTAATTTCAGTACTTCAAAATACATGTGGAGTTATTTTTATATTCTTTACTTGCTTCAATATGATTCAACAAATGGGAAATTTGATGGTCCACATATGGATTGAGAATGGTTGGGGGTCTAGGGTGTTCCTTAGTCTTCGTCCCCCAATAACAGTCTTGTTAAAGACTGTTTTTAACGGCCTTTTCATTAAGTAGTAATTATGCACTAAATTGAATTTCCCTGGAAGTAGCTTTTATTTGTTTAACCTTATATTTCAGTAGAAAGTCCCAGTGAATCACACAGAATCCAAGAAGGGGTAAATTCCACATCTGAAAGAGAAAGAAAGTTAGGAGGGCATAAAGAATTATTTGGATTATAAGGAAAAAAGTTTGTTTTAATGTACAGCCTGATGTGATATGTCACCACATCAAGACATAGGCAGGCTGAGGTAGCAAGTGTGTGAATACTAGTGAACTTCAGATATACCGATAAGGACAGAGCCCACATCAAAAGTTACACCGCTAGGTCTCTTGGAAAACTGCACCAATATCACACTATTCTCCCCATTCCAATTCTTCTAGCTTTAGAAGTGGTTGTTTGTAAGTTTGGATAAATTCAATTTTGATATTTGTCCTCTCTTGTTCTCTAAGTCACAAAAGATTCCAGAATTTCTGCCAATCAAAATTAATTTCTAGTTTTAATAGGTGTTTCAAGTGGTCTTCAATTAGAAAAGAATTATTCAAGGGAAAAAGGGAAGCATGATGCTTAATACTTCACAGAAAGAAAGAAGAAATTGCTATATAATCAAAGGATTAGAAAGACAATTAAAGGACTAGAAAGACATTTATTCTGATTGAAAAAGTAATTTGTATCCCAAATAGACAGTTCTTATTGAAGATAATCAATTTGGGGCTGTGTTTCTATTGTTATTCTACTTTAATCTTTGGGTACTATATTTTTAAAGTTTATTTATTTATTTTGAGAGAGAGAGAGAGCGAGAGAGAGAGAGAGAGAGTGTGTCCCAAGCAGGCTCCATGCTGTCAGAGCAGAGTCCAATGTGGGGATTGATCCAATGAACTGAGAGATCATGTCTTGAGCCAAAATCAAGATTCGGACTTTCAACCAACTGAGCCATCCAGGCAGCCCTATGTTTTTATTTTATATAAAACAAAAGTCAAAGTTTTTAGAAAATATTACATGGGGTCAAAAATAAAAATCATAATAATGACTTGGCTTAAAATGTGGGTTTTAAGTTAATCCTAACATGCACATTTTATCTGACATTTAAGTTCCTTCGGTAGCTAGGAGAGAAAAATTATTCTTTCTATGTAAATAATTTTTCCCAGTGAAGAGTGAAATGTTTTGTTTCTTTTGTTGGGTTTAAGTTCTTTGTGTTTCACTAGAGCAGACCACTGCTCTCTGCCTGATGCCTATAATAATCTTAAATCTTCTCTTTTGGCTCAGACAACCTAAGTCGAGGACTCTTTTTCACAAGCACCCCAAGTCTTTCTTAGTAGATCAATTCTGTCTTCCCAGGTTATAGTAATCCTGGTATCTTCAGAAAAGAAGCATACATGGTTTTTCTTTTCGGGGATCATATTATTTATGACAAAGGAAAAGAGAAACCACACAAGAAACCTCTAAAGATAGAGAAATTGGCAATGTGTTCTGAAGTGGAAATATGAAGAGGAATAAAAATAATAGCATTTCCGGAGGAACTGACCTTGCTTGATTGGATTTGTACAGTGTTCCCACCAAACTAACCCGCTCACTGTCCTCAGGCACATTTTACACCTGCACTCCTCCATGCTGGTGCTCTTGTTTGCCCAGTTTTGTGCGGTTACCCAGCTGGATTGCATCCAGTCTTTAGCTATTTGATAATGCTTTACTTGTTCAGAAGCTGGGACTCATCATTTTATTCTCTGAATAAGCTTATTATCTATCTTTATCGGTAGCTATGTTTCAGTTTCCTGGGACAGTTCTCCTTGTCTTCTAGCACAAGCTCCTTCCTTGCTTTTTGCTGAACTTTGTGGTTCAAGTTGGCCCTGGCTTCTTTTTACAGGTCCCACTGTCACTTGGCCAATATCGAGCCACGTCAGGTCAATCATATTATCACACTCCCAGGCCTGTCCAATATACTCCCTTCTGGTATTTTGTTAGTTGGTGTGTTTGTTTTGTTTTATTTTCTTTTAACTTGGGACAAGATCATTCACAATCCATCTATTGTAGTAAATCTAAGAAATGGGAATTTGGAGCCCATCCCCTAGTAGCCATACTGAAGTAAATAATGTCACAGAATACACTGGACACACAGAGAAGAGGGGCGTGTGCACAGTCAGAGAGAGACAGAGATTGAGAATTTTTGGAGGACAGTTATTGCAAGCTCAGTCTGAATCATGTATGAGGTCTAACTAGACCCTTGCGCCCTTGTGGTTTTTTTTTTTAAATAGTTTCCTGTACTAGAAATAAGAAGGTAGCAAGATAATATGCCAATATGATTCTTTAAAGTTACAAGATTTCATACTTTTATTGGTCTTTTATATATGGAGGGTTTCAAATTCCTTGGGAGCAGCAACTATATTTTGTGTTTTTTGCATCCTTTGCGGCAGCACCATAGCAAAGGCACTCAATCAGCATTTGTTGACTGACCTGAGAAGACACAGTTGTAAGGTTGCTTCCAGTCTTTTGAAGTAGTATCTTGCCACTCAATCAAATCCTGGCATTAGTATTAACAAGTCAAAAGGGAAGACATCATAAATTACCTTGTGTTCATTAAAAGCAACATATTTGGTATTTGGATAGAACATTACCTTTTATATAAAGAGATGATAAAGGCCAAATAAGGAAATTGAGACCCAAGAATATTAAGTAACTTGCTCAAGTGTATGCAGATATAATCAAAATGAGGATTAAAAGTCTAGTTCACCCAAACTTGGATTCCTCCAAATCACATCTTTACATCTCTTGTTATAGTTAAATGAGCTATTAAAATGAACTACTTGAGAGTTCTATCAAAATGGATTTTCAGGTAATTGTCTTTATTGCTGACACATATTTGGGTGGGCCAAATATATTGCCATAAATCAGATAACATAAGCTAGTGGGTTTCTGTAATTTTTTATTTCCTACCCAAAAAATAACCTTGGTGTCTAATGCATCTAAACCATCTCTTACTTATTTTATTTCTTAATCAGCCTTCTATAAAACTTTATCTTCCCATCAATAAAATAAAATAGGAAATGAGATATCAAATGAGACTAAAAACCCTGATGATAGTAATATCCTAGAAACATAAAAAGTAGAGACAACACAAATCTATTCACTTAGCTTTTCATTATTGTGATTTCTTTGGAATGGAATGTTATAGTGAAGTTCACTTTTATCAAGTCAAAGTACTAAGTCATATTGATTACTCTTTCTAGGATAAAAAAAGCTCATCTCTGATTGCACACCTGGTCTTCTACAAAGTGTTATGACATTTCAGAATATGTGAAGTATACACAAAATTGGCTATTTTATATTCTAATTTGCATATCAAAAAGACTGCTTTTCATTTGCTTCATTGATGGCCGTTGTGTTGTCTAAGATCAAAAATGAAATTTTTGAATTTGGAAGTGATTTTAATTATCTAAGTTATTTTTTTTGCAAAGGCAATAAAAAGTTGGAAAGGACGAGAAATTAAAAACTTTTATTGTCAGGTTAAAAATAGGAAAGTCAACAAAACACTCAAATTACTAGGTAAATAAATATCTGTTCTATTATGTATTTCACCATCAGGAGGTCAATTACCTTTGGCTGTGTTTCCTCACAGGTGCTTTTCAGATTTCTCTAGGAAATCTTTCTTTATCTGAATTTCACTTTTTCTTCTCAATATCCCATTCTAACCTACTTAAGATTGACGAATACTTAACCACTTACTCTTTTATTTAAAATTGAGGTTGAAACCACCGAGGCTCTGAATGACTTACCTGTAGATGTGGACTTAGTCACTTTCATGATCATTACCAATGCTTCTTAAAAGTATGCATGAAATTTCATTAGTATGTTATTATTTTAAGACTTCAGAGTAATATGTATATACATGTAAATGCATATGCATATATGTATCCACATTATTTTGTACTTCATGCTTGCATCAAACCAGTCTAGTCATTCCTACTAAAATCCTAGAACAATGATCTCACTACAAAGCAAACCCAATAGATACAATATACATTATAGATTCAATATGTAAATAAATAATTAGAAACAACTACTGGGGCTAGATTAGATAGAGTAGCAAAATTGTAATCTAATAGGACTGGATTGAGAAACAAAACAATAAAAGAGGGGCGCCTGGATGTCTCATTTAGTTGAGCACTTGACTGTTTTTTTTTAAATAGTTTATTGTCAAATTGGTTTCCATACAACACCCAGTGCTCTTCCCCACAAGTGCCCTCCTCCATCACCACCACCTCTTTTCCCTTTTCCCCCTCCCCTTCAACCCTCAGCTCCTTTTCAGTATTCAGTAGTCTCTCAGGTTTTGTGTCCCTCTCTCTCCCCAACTCTCTTTCCCTCTTCCCCTCCCCCTGATCCTCCATTAGGTTTCTCCTGTTCTCCTGTTAGACCTATGAGTGCAAACATATGGTATCTGTCCTTCTCCTTGACTGTTGATTTCAGCTCAAGTTATGATCTCGCAGTTGGTGAGTTAGAGCTCCGCAACAGGCTCTGTGCTGACAGAGAGGAGCCTGCTTGGAGTTCCTTCTGCCCCACCCCCACTCATTCTCACTCTGTCTCTGTCTCTCTCTCTCTCTAAAAGGACAGATAAATAAATTTTTTAAAAAGAAACAAAACAATAAATGAAACTGAGAAGAATCTGCTAGTGGTGTAGAGGAAAAACCAGGCACATTATAAACAATCAATGTTAGCTTTCTTTTCTTCATAAGTAATTGCTTTACAATAAGTACAATTCATGTGCAATATGGTAATCTCAACGTAATGCTATCAACATTTTTCTTTGTAATTTTATAAATCCCTTTTGATATTGCCATGAGAGACATCTAAAAATAATATAGTATTAGTTTTTCTATGATGAACCTTGAGCCTTTATTTTAAGTTATTTTAGGGAATAACATTAGGTATAAAACTTTAGGGATAAAATTAATGTTTTGGGGCAATAAATTGAAATCCCTGTTCTTACACTTCAAGTATTGTTACTTTTCTGAGGCATCCCAAAGTATAAATTTTAGCAAATAACAATAGTGACCATGCAGCTTTTTGTGGATAATTTTATTATTTGAGATAAAATTTTGAAAATGTCTTGGTATGTCATGATATGCTGTTAATACATTGCATGCTTTTACATGAAAGGGTCCACAATATATGGTATTTATATATATTCCAATGTCTATAGAATTATAGTGACTCATTCAATCATTGAATTCCCACTTTTTTAAAGTTTATTTATCTAAGTAACCTCTGCACCCAATATGGGGCTCAAACTCACAACCCCGAGATCAAGAGTCATATGCTTTTCCAGGCCTGAGCCAAGCATGAATTCCCAGGCACCCCTGAATTCCCACTTTTGACTAATCAAAATTGAAGAAGCTTAAAAACTTACATTTGGAGTTTGGTCTGCATTTTTTTGTTTCTATGTTATCTAGTATTTTTTATTGGATTACAGGCATTATGCATTTATGCATTTATGTTGAGCGCTGTGGTTTTTTGGCATTTTTTTAAGTGATTAACTTTCTCTGGAAGGCACTAAGATTCCTTGCAGATTAAAGTGATCTTTGAATCCTTTCTTTTATAATATTTTAGAGTAGATCTAGAATGGCCCTTCTTCTTGGGTTGAATAAACCTTTTGTGTAAGACCTGGCCCTTTTAGGATAGTTACTTAATTCCCCTGTATTTAATAAGGTGAAAAGTAAAACAATACCCAACCATATGTGAGCCCTAGAAGTTTTCTATTTTATAGTCCCCCAGTAGTTTTTCTCTGGTCAGAAGTTGTGCCTGAATGGCCTCATGGTGTCTCCCTCTGTGCATGTACAGAATTGCTATTCAGCCAAACACTCGGGGGGAAACCGCTTTGTAGATTTCTGTAACTCTCTCTTTTTCTTTCTCGTTTTTCCTCGTAGGTATTTCACGCTGCAAATTTGGGCTGTCCTGACTTCCACAAACTCCAGTCTCTGTCTTTTCAACTAGTTTTACTACCACCAGATTCAAACATGAAATTTCATTTCTTTTAATTAATGAAGAGATTGAAATATCAGATAATTAAATAATAAACACATTGGCTTACTTTAATGCTAACACTTTAAATAACAGGACAGAATAGACAAGGATTTTTTAAGGAAAACCACGGATCTGATGGGACTTAAAAATTAATAATTTTCTCTTATTTGTGGATATGATTTATAAAATAAGTGACTATAAATGTGGTCAAGGACCAAGAGTAATATAAGATGCTACTAAACTGATAAGTCATATTCAAATGCAAATTTTTTTGGAATTAAAATGTAATTTTGGAAATCTAATGATTTTTACAAACCTATACATTTTTATTTTTTAAGTTTATTTATTTATTTTGAGAGAGCGATGGAGAGAGAGAGAGAGAGAGTTCCAAGCAGACTTTGTGCTGCCAGCACAGAGCCCGATGCAGAGCTCAAACCCATGAAGCCATGGGTTCATGATCTGAGCCAAAACCATGAGTCCTACGCTTAACCGATTGAGCAACCCAGGCGCCCCAATAAGTCTGTACATTTTTAGATTCAGGTTTTATGCCACCACTTATCACCACTACAAGTTTTTCTTCCTCCTTCTATTTGAAGTTACTGAGTTTTCTACTTAATTATATAAATACTATAATATTGATTTATTAATTAATCTGCATTTCTCATTATTTTAATATCAGCAAAAAGTTATTGTTTATTATATTCCAGGCAATATGATGGACAATAGAAATATGATGGAGGTCCCTCACTGAAGAGTTAACAGACAGATAAAATTTCAGAAGAGTAAGTAGGTAAATATAATTGAACATCTTGCTGTCAGGGTACAGCAAAGACAGGTAAATTGGCTTTGGAGAAGGGGCTGGACGAAATTATTAAATGTATCATGCAGGTGGGGTTTTGAAGAATAAATAGAAATGATATATATAT
>NC_043702.1:40815799-40888030 GCF_006229205.1 Suricata suricatta
TCCCTATGTTATTTGTTTTTTGGGTGTGGAGTTTGGTGAGTTCCTTGTAAATTTTGGATACTAGCCCTTTATCTTATATGTCATTTGCAACTATCTTTTCCCATTCTGTCGGTTGCCTATAGTTTTCTTGATTGTTTCCTCTGCAGTGCAGAAGCTTTTTATCTTGATGAGGTCCCAAGAGTTCAGTTTTGCTTTCATTTCCCTTGCCTTTGGGGATGTGTCGAGTAGGAAATTGCTACAGTTGAGGTCTAGGATGTTTTTTCCTACTTTCTCCTTGAGGGTTTTGTTGGTTTCCTGTCTCACATTCAGGTCCTTCAGAAATTTTGAGTTAATTTTTGTGTATGGTGTAAGAAAGTGGTCTAGTTTCATTCTTCTGCATGTTGCTGTCCAGTTCTCCCAGCACCATCTGCTAAAGAGGCAGTCTTTTTTCCATCAGATACTCTTTCCTGCTTTGTCAAAAATTAATACATCTTGATATTTTAAAAAAGTTTTTATTGTCAAATTGGCTTCCATACAACACCCAGTACCCATTCCAACAAGTACCCTCCTCAATGCCCATTACCCCTTTCCCCTCTCCTCCAAACCCTGTCAATCCTCAATTGGTTCTCTGTATTTAAGAGTCTCTATGGTTTGTCTCCCTCCCTCTCTCTTTGTAACTGTTTTCCCCACCCCACCCCCATGGTCTTCTGTTAAGTTTCTCCTGATCCACATATGGTCTTTCTCTTTCTTTGTCTGTCTTATTTCACTTAGCATAGAACCCTCCAGTTCCAACCACGTTGCTGCAAATGGCCAGATTTCATTCTTTCTCATTGCCAAGTAGTATTCTGTTGTATATATAAACCATATCCTCTTGATCCATTCATCAGTTGATGGACATTTAGTCTCTTTCCATAATTTGGCTATTGTTGAAAGTGCTCCTATAAATATTAGGGCACATGTGTCCATATACATCAGCACTCTTGAATCCATTGGGTAAATTCCTAACAGTGCTATTTCTGGGTCATATGGTAATTCTATTTTTAATTTTTTGAGGAACCTCCACACTGTTTTCCAGAGGGGCTGCACTACTTTGCATTCCCACCAACAGTGCAGGAGGGTTCCCATTTCTCCACCTCCTTGCCAGCATCTATAGTCTCCTGATTTGTTCATTTTAGCCACTCTGACCGGTGTGAGGTGGTATTGCAGTGTGGCTTTGATTCGTATTTCCCTGAAAATGAGTGACGTTGAACACCACCTCATGTGTCTCTTGGCCATCTGGATATCCTCTTTGGAAAATAAGCATATTTTGATAAAGTGGTGATCCAAATACATAAGGGTCTTTTGGAATTCAGTGTTTCTCCTGAAGTATACCAGACATTAAAATCCATTGATTACCCAGTAAGGTGGTTTTACCCATTGCAACATTTTTATTGTTACAATACAAAATGTATCATTTTCAAAGAGGTGAGAATTAAAAATAAAAATCTTTTTACCAAAACATTTGAGTCAGCTTGAAAGCAGCTTCCAGAATTAATATAAATCTCCTTAAGGTTAATTCTCATTTGTTTTTCTCAATTGTCATGTGAAGGAAATATAGATTTATATCAAGAAGTCTAGATAAGTGATTAAAATTATAAAGAACTAAAGACAACCAGATAGTAAGTAAAAAGATTAACCAAATCAATGGACATATTTTCAAGAATTTCATACTGTTGGGACGCCTGGGGGGCTCAGTTGGTTAAGCATCTGACTCTTGATTTCAGCTCAGGTCATGATCTCATTGTTGATGAGAGAGAGCCCTGGGTAGGGCTTTTGCTCTCTCAGCACAGATTCTGCTTGGGATTCTCTCTCTCCCTCTCTCTCTGCTTCTCCCCTGCTCTCTCTTTCTCTCTCTTTCAAAAATAAATGAATACTAAAAAAAAGAATCATAGTATGTTTATGAATTTCATATTTTTTGAGAAGCATTTTTTCTGGGTTTGAGAGGCACATGTGAGCTCTTAGCTCACAGGATCTGAAAGTTTTAATGTCTTTATTTACAAAACACAATAAAATTCATTGTCCAAATAGTGCTTCAACCTTGGCGTGTATAAATGGCTTTATTATGCTTTCATGCAATGGATGAATTGTAGTTTATATGATTAACATAACGAGAGTGTGAAACAATGAATGGATGTAACTGTGTATCATGGGGGAAAGCAACAACAGGATCACGTCCACTGAAAACGCTTCTGTGATCTCCAAAAACAGATTGTACTGGCACTCAGGAATCTCATCTGGGCTTTGTCACTGGGCCTGTATGTGACCTGTGCCCATCACTTAACTTACCTGGGAAAGCAGCAGGGTGGGAGTGGGAGGGAAGGGGGGTAGGCCTGTATCAACTTTGTATTTCCTTTGGGCTTTCAGATTCTATTATGCAACAATTTTAATTGCCTGATGAGTGAATATATGATCAATGCTCAGAAAAGTACTGTGTGAGGTAACCTGGAACCTTTTTTAAATCTCTAATTAATGCCTTAACTATCTTGAGATGTACTAAGAAACACTCTCAAAGTGTAAGGATATAAAGTACATTTTTGGTAAATGAGAACCCAGGAGATTCTAAGTTATATCATACCTAATAGAAGAGATATTCTGAGACTTAATTATAATGATTTACCCAGCAAGAAGGGAAATAACAGAAACCTTTTACAACCCACTAATCAAAGGAAAGACAAATAGCTGCCAATAAATATAATCATAAATTTAATGATATATAATCTTTTCTTTCTCCCTTCTTAAGGAAGTGATAACTGAGAATTAATTCAAGTAAATTCCAAAATAGTTTCTTAAAGTATCCTTAGTATTACTGATGCCAGCTTTTAGCAAATTAAGTTTTTGTTGAAAGAGCACATGCAAATCAAAAGGGGTAGAAGCCCTACCCCAAAAAAGAATGCCTGTTAATTGCTTCCTAAAAAAATACAACAAAGACCACGTTACTGAACGTACAGCTGCAGTTCACACTCAATCATTGAGCTATGATGGACAATACCGATACTGTACAGATTCAGGCTGCATTAATGCTGCCCGTTTTGTTTCTGAAGACAGAAAAAAAAGAAAAAAGAAAAAGAATATAAAAGGAAAAGTGTATGAAACATCTTCGGTTCTCACTAAGCCGAATCTGCGATCCCATCTGTTCAGATTTCATGCTTTTAGAAGAAAAAAGAAATCAGTCTCCAAAGCAAACCTCCTTCATCCTAATACTATTAAGATAGCAGAAAAACTAGATAAAGTCCTTGGGTTTTTATGCAGCTTGAGCAAGTGTAAACAGTGAAGCCGCCATTGTTAGGAAGATCTAGGGTGACTCGCTCTTCTCAGGAAGTGTGTGAATGACGCGGTGTGCTGGATCTATCAAAAGTGATGTCACCTCCTCTCCTTGGCACCATTTGAGCAGTGAAACTCACGTTTTCAGGGTAATAACTAAATCCTGCTAAGTTCTTCCATTTTATTAAAGGCAAAGGGGTGATTTATCTGAAACTATCCAACAGTGGCATCACATTTTTTTCTTTCTTTTAAGTTTTAAGTAAGGATACATAAGTGCCCATCAAAAAAAATTTTACTGTGTCTCCTTTGTTTCTTAGCAGGACAGAAATTTGATATAAACACAAAATGCTATTGCTTGATGAAATGCTTACTAGAGAATTACTAATTGGCTAAAAGTAGTTTAATTGTAGACTTAATTAATTTTTTTAGTCCATGTTTGTATTGGCTTTTCGAGGGCAATCAATATTGCATTGCTTTAGGATTTATAGTATTTGTGAATAATCTGCTCCATAATTTAAAACACAGTCGAAGACACATTGTTCAACTTTAGGAAAAAGCTTTAGATTCTATAATTTCTCAGAATTAAGATTTATCTTATCATTATTGATTATGATAATTTTACGTGTTCCAGTAAGGCTAAAAACAGACAATATATTGATGACTTTGCACCTTATTAAATACAGTTAATTTTATAATACTCTTTTTGTATCAATCTGGGGATAAGAACTTATCTTAATGTTCCTATTATCATGACTTGGATATATTTTTCTTCACAAAAGAAAATATAGAAAGAAGACTGAAGACCTAAAATTTCCATATTGGATACCAGGAATTGGGTAAAGGAGGAATCTGAAAACATATGCAGACTCATTAAAAAAAATGTGCTGAGTACATGGATCTTCTATTCTTTACGCTAGTTAATGGAAGGAACAATTATGACATTCTGTGATATGAAAGAAATTAAAGAATTTCTTTTTTAAGATGTTCTTAAGTCTTTAAGTATTTTCTTCATAATAAAAATAGCATATGATATTTAGTGAACACTCATTATGTGCCAGAAACTAGAAAGTTTTTTAGTGTTGTCTATTACATGTTATTCAGTGTAGTTTTCTTCACAACCTTCTTCTTATTATTTTTTACATATGAGAAATAAAAACTAGAGTGATTAAGTAATTTGCACAAAGTCATACAGCTACTAAGTGGTGGAATTTGGGTTTCAAACCCAGTCTATATAGAATTTGATGTATTCCAAGGACAATAGAGTGGTTAAAGATTTTTTTCAAAATGTTTTTCATTAAATGGAGGAAAAAAATCAGGAGCATTTAAGTACATTGTATGTTTATTATTCTTCAATTCACTTTTAACTGGTATTCAGATCATATAGAGCTTGGAATCAATGGTCTTGATAACTCTCCAATTTAGAAAAATCTGTATTTCTACAATTATATTTGGGTAAGTTTCCTTGACTATAAAGGATCAATGAAAAATTGAAGACTAGCATTTGAAGACAGCTACTATGGCAGTCTTCTGTTTGGGGAAAAGCTCAATAAATTTGTTACTCATTAAATATTAATTTTTCTCTAAGGCAATTTAATATGTAATAAATGTAAGCAGAGAAAAAGTTGTGTACTTATGTTATGCACTGTAATCCTTAAAATAGAACATAGGATTGTTTGTAAAAGAGCAAAAATAAATAATTCAGGAAACAAAACAAATAGAAGAAACTAAATTTACCTATTCCCATAGATATTACCTTTAGCAATAGTTTAACTTGGAATATTTGCAATTTTGTTATTTTACCTTGGGGCAGCATTCTATGTGGGTTCAACAAGCTTAATGATAAGATACAAAAATAATAATACAGTATATAAAATATGCTCCAGCCTTTCTTTAGAATTTAGAAACATCTTTTGCATTGATGATCTCATTTGATAAGATGAAATAATGACCATGCTCTCATGCTTATCAAGCAAATAGGTATCAGGCGGAGTTTTTCAATACAGACCCTAGAGAAATTCTTCATTACAAGGTCTTTTTCAATAGCTGGGGTCAGATAGTGCAGTTCCTTCCTGATGGTAGAGTCATGATAGAAATTAATTTTATGGAAGTTTAATAAGGTGACAGAACAAAAGCTGGAATGGAAAAAGACAAGTTAGAAAAAAACATTTAAGAGAAAAATTGGAGAAAATGAAAGGGAGCATTTTAACCATGTTGACATTGACAACTCTAGATCTACATCAAAATTTCCAAAAAGTGATTAAAAATGCAATTATTTGAAAATGGCAAAATTGAAGCCATTGATGTAGATCTAAGAATAGTTCATTTAGTGGGAAAAATTTAATCGTGAAACTAGAGGAAAATACTAGCCTGAAGCACAGAACCAAGAGGAGACAAGAAAGTGAAGGATCCAGTCAAGATTAAACTCAAAGGTTGGGCATTTTGATTGCTCTATATATATGCTGATCTACACTATAAGACATAAGCAATCTTTTCATTGTTCTCTTTGTTTAAGGAAGAGGGTAACACTGCTCTTATCACTTTGATTCTGTGTCCCATTTACAGCTACCTAGTTTGTACTTGTTGTACTTCCCAAATAAAACAGATTATTTTACTTCTATGTTTCTGAGATTTACCTGCTGTATAGAATCATTTTCCAGGAAATAAAATCTTGACAAGCCCAAGCAGAAGATGGTATCTTTGCCTCATAACTGTCTCTTTTACACATTTACTTTCACCCCATTAAAATTATCCTTATGGGTGGTTTTTATAACATCTCTTCATACACAATTTCACTTATTTTTTACCTCTAGCTCAAGGATTGCTATACTGAGGTCTTTAGCTTTGAATCTTAATCTTGTTATTTCTGTACTTGGTTACAACCTCAAAACGACACCCTGGTACACTGAAACAGTATTATGGGAAACAAACTCATGGTGGCAGAGAATCGGTATGTGAAGGAATGGGCGTGATTCTGCAGCACAGTTGGTATTATATTATTATATTATAATAATATTATTATATTATTATAACAATTACCCTTTACCATTCCCTTGGATGGATGAAATATTTTGACCAAGACACATAGGCAACTTGGCATTGGGGGCAAAGATAAATTCATGGAGAGAACTTGGAGCCTACATGTGTTCTCCTGAGTTATAAAGACACAAAATAAAAAGGGCCACCATCCTAATGGAAAGAACATTGAATTAATGCAAGTGTCTAAATCTTTGTGCAGCCTCTGCTATTATCAATATGGCAAGTAACTTGACCTCTTTGAGCTTAAATGTCTTCATCTTTTATATAAAAGAATTAGATTAGATTATCTTTGTGAATAATTCCATTTATGTCTAATAAACTACAGCTGCTCTACACAGAGGTTAAAGTGTTAATTTTATTACAAGATAAAAAAATTATAGTCTATGTAAATAGCCATCACCAAAACTCATCTTAGGTAGAGAAATGTATTGTTTAGAGAAATATATCAATAGGTGTTTGATTATAGATTATAAGACCTTAAGAGTTATTATTATGAGTGAAATGAGTGAAACGGTTCTAAATAAGACATGGGAAAACATTGCTTATGGCTCCTTGAAAGAGGAAAGATGAGAAAATAGATTAAACAAGAAATATGGCAAAGGGAATTTATTTTAAGATGAGCATTTTCTCAATAACCTCCAAAAGTCTTGGGAAAGCCTACTAGAACCATGAAATACTTAACCGTGTAGATTGCTTATAGCATAGATTCAGGGGTTGAATTGTAAATCCTTGCATTATGTCAGGGAAAAGCAGATACAATCCTCAGGCAGCCTGGAGCACAGAATCAGGAAGAAGCATAAAATAGTAAGCTTTTGAAATTCACAGAAACTGTGGGGAAGGATTTGAATTCCATCACAGATGGAGGAATTGGAACTCAGGCCAAGCCAAACAAAATCTTCAAGAGCAAGAAACCATGATATGACATCTGGCTTACAATTTAAATTGTGAGTTGCATCATTGCTGTGCTTGAAGTCTCATTTATTTACCCATTGTCCTGAGAAAAACATCCAAAATCAGTAACATGAATTAAAAGACTACACTTCACTTAGTCCTTATCTACCAGAACATCATTGTTCACATTTTGCTAGCTATTGAATTCCTTTTACTAAGCCAGACTCTATAAATCCTGGCCCCAATAATTCATCATTTCTATACCAAAGATCTACTCCTCCCCATCTCCATTTGACCCTGGATAACAAAGTCTCAGCTTAATTTTTTTTTCCTCCAGTGGGACTTTCTTGACAACTCTAGACTAGGCTTAATCTCCATATTTTATGCTTTCCCAAAACAAATTTTTGGTTCTAACTCATACCTGGCTTTAATTTTATCATTGTTCTTCCTCCTCAACCATGAAGGCAGAAATCACGTCTATCATTTTTACCATTTTATCCACAATAATTAAAATAGTGTTTAGAATATGAAAGGAGCCAAATAAATTAGTACAGAATGACTGATTTCTGATAATAATGAATGATTTCAGGTTCTAGGACAGGTTTGAAATTGTCCTTCCAAGTTTAGAACCATACCGTGACAGTGCCATTCCTCAATCACAGAGTGGTCATACTTGCTAAATGATAAAAGCATCAGGAATTATACCACCTGTAAATATTAGTAATCCAAAGAGTAGAGATGCCACATTCTACCATTTATTATATGCATGATAATATCATTAATCTGGTCATTACCCAAATGGATTCAATCATATGACTTTCTAACCACCCCAATTCTCTGGTCATTTTCTATAGATTGCTTGATCAGTCACTCCAGATTTTTTTCTTCAGTCAGGAAAACTAAAGAAGCCCTATAACTGGCCTACCTACTCACTTAAAACCCATTTTACATCTAGGAGGCACAGGGATCATTTTAAAACATAAATCCAGTCTGGCTAGGGTCTGACTTAAACCCTTGAAAGCATTATACTCATAAATCAGTAAACCAAAATCCTTAATATGTTTTGCAAAACCATGCATAATCTGTAAGATTTGACTTGTTCTTACAACTCCATAACTCTTATCATTCATTTATTTGACAAATATTTATGACAGCAATATATGCTAGATTTTGTTTTAGTTGCTGTGGATGCAGAATTCCTGCCCTCATAGAGTTTGCTTTGCTGGCCAGATGAAGCTAAATCAATCCCTTTATACTACCTCCCAACCCACCACCGCCTCTCTGGATTCCATCCCATTACTACTGCCCTTAATAAGTCGCAAGTGCATTGGGATGCCTGGGTGGCTCAGTCAGTTAAGCATCACCTGACTCTTGATTTCTGCTTAAGTCATGATCTTAGGGTTCATGAATTCGAGCCCCCCCCATCAGGCTGTCCACTCACAGTACAGGGCCTGCCTGGGAATTTCTCTCTCTCTCTCTCTCAATAAAATAAAATAAGATAAAATAATAAAATAAAATAAAATGTAAAATAAAGTAAAATAAAATTAAATTAAAAAGTCACCAGTGAACATCACATTGAAAAATCAAATGGTGCATTTTTAACCCTCATCTTATTTAGCATCTCCAAAGCCTATGGCAAACCATCTACTCACGCCCCCTGTAAACACTCAAGTGTCATGATTTTTCCCCACCTAAACCATGACACCTTCTCCACCTCCTATAACAATGCACCAAGCCAAAGATGAGAAAAGTTTAGAGAGAGAAAGAAGCTTCCAGAAACGCTAATATTTAAATGAGTATCTTAAGGAAAGAAGGAATTGCTGTCCAGATGCCAGATCAGATGGATTTACTCTGTTGCACACCTCTACATACTCAACTGCAGCGGGAACCTGATTACTCCTTCATGGAAATGTTCAGAGTTACTTATTTGTGTAATTACTTAGTTGATCTTTATCTTTCCCACTAAACCCATTTCCCTATTAAATCCCCTCAAGTTATCAATCTTGTGCCTTGTTGAATCCTCAGAGGTAGCTTGGGGTCTGATTCATAGTAAACATTTAAAATTGTAGAATAAATGAATGTACAAGCCTACCAGATTTGTTCATTCATCTACATAATTTTCAGTGCATAGCTGTGTGACTGTGTATATGACACCCAGGGGGTGAAAAACATAGATTAATGCCCTTAAATGGCTAAGAATAAATCAATATACTGATGTCAGATGAGGTCATCAAGAGAACATGATCACTGGTTGACCCTTGAGCTGGATCTGGGCAATTGGAGGCTACTTCTCCTTCTCCTATTTTTGGACTATATGTTTTTCCCACAATTCCCACAGTAGGAGCTAGTTTCAAGAATGCAGCCTTGAGAATACCATGAGTTGTTGAGGCCACCTCAATGTGATTGAAACTCATTAAGGCTTCTGTATAACTTTTAAGATTCTGACAGGCTGGTATTAAGATTTACTTGTTTTTCAGCTGCCTAAGATAAGACTCATATAAATTTTCACCTAACAATCTGGGGTGATCTGACTATTTCTTATGTCTACATTTGCCTTCCACATATGGGGGCCACTTTGTGAACCTACCTTTGGTGAGCCAGCCTAGAGACCAAAGAAATAAGCCTTGGGAAAGAAGCATTCACAAGGGCAATCTGGAGTTGACCATCAACTTCTGTGTGGGGAAGGGTGGCCCATGTGTTAGGTGGTTGTGGACCACCATAAGTACAGGATGCCCCCAGAATGCTGGCTGATTTGGTGGGCATTGGCTCTATTAATATGAGGGAAACTGACAGATCTTAGGAATGGATACAGTCTATGGGAAAGGCTCTAGACAGGGAGGGACTTTGAGAATTCAAAAGGGTCCTCCAATTGACTCATAAGGGTCCAGTGAAAGTAACTTGAGTATAGATATAGTTTGATCTCATTGCTACCAGGACCTCATCTAAAAAAATAGACTAGCAATTCAACGTTGCATTGGTGAGCCTGTGGAAAGCCTTAAAACTTGAAAAAGAGTTCACATCTACCCCACCTTCTTCTACCATCCCTGATGGCCTGTCTTCTCCAGCATGGGCCTTAGGGATACAGTCCTATTCAGGGTGGGTACCTCTTATGCCCAGGGCATAGCATGTTGGCCAAGATTGCCTCCAGGTGAAGGCCACTGGAAGTCATTGTAAGTCTCATGCTGCGTCTACCATTCACTGGACCCCCAGAAGTCAACAAAAGGTGATGATTCTGGTTATGGTCAGGACAGTCCTTTTGATGCTACAAATTGGGTGTTTAATATGAGGTTTTTATCTCTGAGATACTGGAGAACATATTAGGTTCTGACATCCTACAAGGTCAAATTTACAAACTTCTTTCTTTTTAAGATTTTATTTAAATTTCAGTTAGTTAACATACAGTGTAGTATTAGTTTCAGATGTACAATATAGTGATTCAGTACTTCCATACAATGCTGTGCTCATTACAGCAAGTGTACTCCTTAATCCCCATCACCTATTGTTCCCATGCCCCATTTTACCCATCCCCCCCCACTTCCCTTCTGGTAACTATCAGTTTGTTCTCTAGAGTTAAGAGTCGGTTTCTTGGTTTGCCTCCCTCTCTTCCCCCCTCCCCCACCTTTTGCTCATTTGGTTTGTTTCCAAATGACATATATGAACAAAATCATATGGTATTTGTCCTTCTCTGATTGATTTATTTTGCTTAGCCTAATACTCTCTAGCTCCATCCATGTCACTGAAAATGGCAAAATTTATTTCTTTTATGGATGAATATTATTCCATTAGATAGATAGATATATAGATAGATAGATGTAGATACAGATATACCACATCTTCTTTATCCATTCATCAGTCTATGGGCACATGGGCTGCTTCCATAATTTAGTTATTGTAGATAATGTTGCTATGCACATCAGGGTACATGTAACACTCTGAATTAGTATGTTTGTGTGTAAATACCTAGCAGTGAAATTTCTGGATCAGAGAATAGATCTATTATTTAAATTTTTGAAGAAACTCCATAGTGTTTTCCAGAATGGCTGCACTGGTTAGCATTCCCACCAACAGTGTAAGAGGGTTCTATCAGTGAATTCTGTCTCTAGAGTAATCAAACCAGTGCTGAAAGGAAACACCAGCTGGGAACCAGTCTACTGGCCCCTCAAACAGTTGTAACCATCAAATATTATAAACTTCCTGGGAGCATAAGGGGAGGATAAACTAAGAATTGCACTTACTGGGTATTATAGGCCCTGCATATAGTGCTTCCAACAGCTCAGTATGGCCAGCTTAAAAAAGCCAGATGACTCTGCAAATGATCATGGGCTACTTAGAATTGAGTAAGATGGTGACCCCTCATCCACACAGCTGTGCAGCTGTGTCCAACATTGCCACCATCTTAAACACCTCGGCCATAGTCTTAGGAGTGTACTCTGTTGCACTGAACTTATCGTGTGTGTGTGTGTGTGTGTGTGTGTGTGTGTGTGTGTTTTAATTCCAGCATACCTCTAAAATTTGCCCTCACATGAAGGGCAAAAATGGACCTTTCAAATTTTTCCCCAAGGCTACCTGCACAGGCACGTGATATGTCATGAAATGGTAGCCTAAGACTTGTCCCTGTTCTCTTTCCTCACAGCAGTAAAATGGACTCAATGTTGATGGTATGATGTTAACATGTGAAGACTTGCCTTTATGGCACAGCACTCTGCAGACTTTGCTGGAACATCTATGAGGGAGAAGATGAGCAGTGGACCACAGAAAATTTGGGGCCCAGGCACTGCTGTAAGGGTTTTAGGAGTTGTTTGGTTGGGTAAAATAGCTGCAGACTTGAATTATTGAAATGCATTATCTGAAATAGAACACACACCACTGAAAAAGGAGAGAAGCTGAAGGTCCTGGTCTGGCATATGCCTCCCCCGGTCCATCTCCCCTAGTGCTGTTTCCTTGGCCAACATGAGTGATATGCACAACCACGTCAAATTCTTAAAGCTGCAGCGTCATTATCTAAGATTCAGGACACATACATAATTTTGATAGAATGAATACTTTTCGATACAAGTTTATGCTAGATATCTAACATTTAGACTTTAAATTTTTATTGCATCTTATAGTACATATAGAAGCCCTTACTAAATTTACCCAGAAAGACTTAAATGATAGCCAATAAACCATATTTTTAGCTAAAACTAAAATGTCTCTAATGAGAAAAGCTGTCTTTCAAAATAGAATAGTCTTGGACATTATTACTGCCTTGCAAAGAGACACCTGTGCTATTATCCAAGCAGAATGCTGTGTGTTCATACCTGGTGAGTCTGCTAATGTATCATATTTATTAAAGCACATGATGAGGCACCTTGGGGGCTCAGTCAGTTAAGCATCCAACTTCGGTTCAGGTCATCATCTGGAGATTCATGGATTCAAGCCTGCATAAGGTTCTGTGCTGACAGCTCAGAACCTGGAGCCTGCATTGGATTCTGTGTCTCCCTCTCTCTCTCTGCCCCATTCCTTCTTGTTCTCTCTCTCTTTCTCTCTCTCATTCTCTCTCTCTCTCAAAAATAAACACTCAAAAATAATAATAATAAAACACAAGAGGACACAAGTGAATGCCTTGAATGACCTGACCTGCAACCTAGAGGACTTAACAAATCAGCAGTTGAGATCATGGGGCTCTTGGTTAAAAAAAAAATTGTCACTTATTTGATAATCATTATCTTCATTTGTGTCTTCACTTGCATGTGCCGATACTGTCGCTCCAGCAGTAGCTGCCTCTAGCACACACAAATAGTCGCCAAGCAAGCCACCTTCGTGCTAAGCAAACACAAAACAAAGCAAAACAAAACAAAACAAAACAAAACAAAAAACCCTTGATCACTGTTCTGGGCATATCATAGAAAAGGGGAGCCTGTAAGATTGTAAGAGCCAGTCATGAGGAGTGAAGTGTTGGAGGAGGTCACCGAGAAAAGGTGGCCAGTAGTTGACCCTTGAGCTGGCCGCACAGTTGGAGGGTCCTCAGCCCCTCACTCATCCACAAAAGTTATGTTCTCCCCATTGTTCCCTGGATGGGAACTGGTGTCAAGGATGCGGCCTTGAGAGAGCAATATGTTATTGAGACCATCTGAACAGTTAAGGCCTCTACATAAGGGTGGGTCAATGTAGAGATTTACTATCTCAAGGTCACCCACGACAAGCCTTGTGTATGTTCCCTTGTTCATTATCTAGAGTGGCCTCTCTGGCTGCTTTCCTGGTCTGTCCTTATCTTCTGTGCACAGAGCCAGTTTCAGATTTCACCCAGTGAACTTCAAAGGTTGCCACCCAATAACTGAAAATAAAAAGTATTCATAAGTTACAGTTGCAGCAACATAATTTTACCAAAGATCATTGATAAGGGATTTAAGTATTTCTGTTATTTTATTGTTCTAATAATGCTTCCTAATTAAACCTTAACCTAGAAAGTAAAACCAGATAGTGATTAAATGTTGCAGATAAGGGTATACAGAAGACAAATGAGGCCAAAAGCTGAGAAAATTAAATACAATACTCTGATAAGAGACCCAAATTGCATTCTCACCTCCCTCTTGTTATAGAAGATGTTTCTTTGCTTTGCTTATTTTATCCTGTCATAAATTTGCCCATTGTTCTTGTAACCAGTAATGAGAATCAAAAAAGAAATGTGCAGAGTATTATACTGAACAACAATGGGAGTGAATTTTCTACTGTCTGTGTACTTGTTAGTAATAGCTGTCTATTTCAAGATTCTGAGATATGATTTATTCAGAGATACAGAAATATTTTCAAAGTCACCATAATTTTTAACAATGGTCTGCAAGGGGTACCTGGGTGGCTCAGTTGGTTGAGTGCCCGACTTTGTTCGGCTCAGGTCATGATCTTGCAGTTTTTGGGTTCGAGCCCTGCGTGGGGCTTTGTACTTAGAGCTCAGAACCTGGAGCCTGCTTTGGATTCTGTGTTTCCCTCTCTTTCTCTCTCTGCCCCTCCCCTGCTCACACTCTGTCTCTCTCTCAAAAATAAACATTAAGACATTTTTTTAAGTGTCCTACAAAATGCTTTTGGTATCACTGACTTTTTTTTTGCTTTTAGTTAGAAAGTTAACTTGTATAGAGAGCACTGGATAATGAAAGAAGTGGGACATTGATATCAATATACATGCTTTATAAGCTATGCCACTGCATATATTTTAAATATATTTTTTCTCTTAAGTTTAGATTGATGTATATATATATATACAAATGTGAAAATAATCACAGTCACGTATACAAAAATGTTCTTTGGTAATAACATGTGTTCAACATAGTATTTCTTCATATTTTATTTTACCTCCAGTACTTCCCAATTTGAAATCTTATGAAATTTAATAGAATTATCATACATATGATAGTTATATATTATGTAATAATATAATATAAGAATAAATAGTTCATTAATCATATGTAACCAATTTACTCAGTTGAACTTGAAAGGGCTACTCTTTTCTTCTTTTAAATCAAAGAGTAGATCTATATCATAGAAACAGAAAGTGAACCAAGTAACTTGGAAATATACTGTTTCCCTACCTGCTTCTTTTTTATAAGTATGGTTTATATAATGGTAAATAATTAAAAAAATGAGTCTTATAAAATAGAGTGTTGGTCATGAATTGATTCTGGAAGGGTTTTTGATTTCCTGAACTACATTCAAAAATATTGTGGTGTAAGCTTCTAAGTATTTTTCTGGAAGAAGAACCTCATTTTTTAACCACTTCTCAGTTATGTGATTCTCTAAAATTAAATATTAATCATATATAAAAAAGGATCTATAAGTCCACAGTGAAATAGGTAATTAATGAGATCTTCAGAAGACTTTTTATATATAGCTGTCATCATACTACTAAAATAAGGAAAAAAATAAATTTAAGATTTATTTCACCTGTGAATTAACATTTAGACTTTCATGTGCTTTAAATTCATGATAAATGATTTTAAGATCAGGAATCTACAAGTGAAACAACTTTAGGTATATCTATAGAAGTCAGATCTTAAAATGGTTGAAATGATTGATTGTCACATCATGTGCACAGTTTCAGAGATATCAAAATGACAGATCAACTGGCTTAAATTTGTCTTAAATCTTCTTTAATAGAAAGTGGAGTAAAAATAAATAACATTTAAAAGTTGAACTGAAATCCTAGACGTTATATGGGGATGACCTATGTCTCCAGACAGAAAACTTAATGTTTCTTAAATGTGCATTTTCACAAAATGTAACTTTCTACTAAATAGTAATGCTCTCAGTATGTTTATATATAACACAAATATATCCTGTATGCCAAGATGAAGACATTGTGTTGCAAGTCAATAAAAGAGGCTTGTCTAACCCTGTACCTTTCAATCAGATGACAGTGGCAAGACAATATTTTATTAGAGAAATAGAACTTGTTAGAGAAATAGGTTATTGTTATGGAATGTAAGTCTATTAATGCCATAAATTTATCTTCACATATGTCATGTAAGATGCATTAGTGCCCATTAGATGCAGGTATAAGCAAAACATTAATGGAGCTATTGTTGATATCTTTTCACCACAATATCCTCCCAGTCATGTGTGCAATGCCTCTGAACAGAGCTTTCCTCTAAATGGTAGACCATTCTAAGTGATATGCAATTAGGAAATGTGCTATTCTACTGCATTAAAGCACAAGCCAAATGTATGTTATTAGCATCCATTTCCAGTTCAACTTGGCAAGTGAGAGAATGTGTGCAAGGAGGAAGTGATCACTTACCTTTTAATAACAGTTGAAAAAAGTGACACTTACTATCCATGTAGTCTAGCTAAAGAAGCTTTCTTTCCTTTCTTTGTAGTTATCTTGACAACTCAAGAAGTAAGTTCAGTCTCAGAGAACATTGAATCTTAGGTTAGAAAACATTGGATAAATCTTTCAGTATTAATTTGTAGTCCTCCAACATAGAAATAAAAATACCTATGTTGCAAGTAGGATGGGAATTATTTAAAAGAGTTTGGTAAGAAGCAAGTACTTTGTAAATATTATTAACATTAGTGCTAATACATAATTGAACAGTTGACCCACAAAAAGTATATTTGGTCATAAAATTAACATTGGCTTTTCCCACATTCAATAATGGCATTGTTTCTCTCATCTACTCATGGCATCATATATCACCAGTATATTAAAGATGTAAAAGTCAAATATAAAACTCTTACAAAAATATTAAAAACTTCTAAATTATTAAGTTTCATTTACTTAAGGAAAAGTCATAGATTAAAATTTCAAACCAGTGATGGATTATGAAGAAAACCCATTATTTTCTGCTTTAGACAAAATGACTTAGTTGTGTTTAAAGTACATAAATCCTGTCTTATAAAATTTTCTAGTTTTCTGGAATGAGTGAATTTAGTTCACATATAAAAAATGGAAGAAGATTTAGGGGCACCTGGGTGGTTTAAGCCTCAGACTCAGCTTCAGTGCAGATCATGACCTCATGGTTTGTGAGGTCAAACCCTGTGGGGTCAGCACAGAACCTGCTTGGGATTATCTCTCTCCCTCTCTCTCTGCCCCTCCCCACTCACTCCCTCTCTCTCAAAATAATAAACTTAAAAAAAATACTGGAAAAATCTCATTCATGAGATGATTTTCAATATGCTTAACTAACATCCAAATATTTACATTTTATTATATCTACCCTGCTCTTCTATTAGGAGTGATTTCCCCATCTAGAGTGTTGGGGGTTGAGATGTCACCAGTAATTGTCATCATTTCGGACTCAGACCAAATCCCATAAACTGCCTCTGTTTTGCACACACTTCAACAAATAATACCTGTTCTATTACAGAGAACCTTGCAGATTACAGATCTCATTGAATCTTCATATTGTAACTGTCACGTTACATATATAAAAAGGGTACAAAGAGGATCAGTGAGATGAGGCTTCACACGGCTTCAAGGGTCAGAGCCAGAAGTTGAAATCAGATTCCAACTCAAGTCCAGACAGAGTCCTGGCCATTACCCTAACGCTGCTTGTGTCATTCTAAACTCTAGACAATTGTCTATGCAAAGGGTAAGGGTGCCATTTTTAAAGATTCTGTAACTCAAGATAAATAAAGATTTAGCTTTATGAGTGGAAAGAGCTAAATCACTCTGTCTACACTGGTGTATCATGTTAAACACTGTCCTTTGTATGTCTAACAGATGCAACTGTCTTTGTATGGTATCATTAAACTTCCTCGGAAAGAGTTCAAAAGCAACTCACATTACACTGAATTTTATAATATCGTAACTAACATTACATTAGCTTTTACCAGTGTCATCATGTACTATGCCAGCAAATGGAAGAAAATCAACTTGTAAGAAATCATGAACTAACTGTAACAATTTGTGTGCAAGAATATCAGAATTAAATTTGAAAGGCATTTCTAATATTTCTGATATTATACTCAGGTTGAATATATTCTTCACAGAGAGTAGTTAAGAACCAAAATGTAAGGCTTTGTTTTGTTAGCTACCTCAGTATTTCCCTCTAAAAGCATAGCTGTGCTGTCAGCGTGTCCTTTAGCTTCTTAATTGGGGGGAAATGGGGTAGATACACTTGTGGAAAAGACCGTGTATATAACAGTGCTGCATTAATTTTGATTTGAAAAGTAACATAAGATAAATGTCCATAAATAAGAACCTGAATAAACTGAGACATTCAACATGAAATTCTACCAAACCAAATGAAGTAGATCTCTCTGTGTTCATTAAGTGAATAAAACAAGACATAGGGGTTTCTGTGTGGCTCAATCAAGTAAGCGGCCGACTTAGGCTCAGGTCATGATCTCGTGGTTTGTGAGTTGCAGAGCCGGCTTTGGATCCCGTCTCCCTCTCTCTCTGCCCCTCCGCTGCTCACATGCTCTCTCTCTCTCAAAAATAAAAATAAATAAACATTAATAAAATAAAGCAAGAAATAGAACAGTGTATGTGGTTGAGAAACCGTTTGCAAATCAAAAGGGCACACACATAATCCTCATACAAATATATATTTATCTGTATTTATATGAGTTTGTATCCTTTTAATACCTCTCTCTTGTCTATTTAACTATCCATCTATCAATCACATATCTATCTATCTATCTATCTATCTATCTATCTATCTATCCTTTGGCATATCGATGTACTCAGCACATTTTTAAATATGTTCTATCCATTTTATCTATGAGAGAGAGGAAATATGGCACAACACATCTAGAAGGATTCTAAAAGACTAGTGGCAGCAGTTACCTTTGTATAATGAGAACACCTAGAAGCTACAATGCCAGGATGACTCTGTATAATCTCTTTATGATTTGAATTCTTTATTGTGTATAGAGGTATGCATGCACACATATATGCACATATGTATACATTATATACATGTGTGCATATGCATGCATATATAGGTGTGTGTGTCTATATACATATAGACACACACACCTACACCTATATGTGGTTTGTGTGTGAGAGACAGAGGCCCCTAAAGTACCACCTGCTGCCTACCTTTCTTTGTGTTCACACGACTTGAGAACCTCAAATTTCACAAGATCATTGTTATTTGTTTCATGGTCTGATCAGTTGAGTGACTGATCTCCTGACTTGAAGCAATGGGAAATACAAAGGTGGTAAAACATAAAGGTACAGTTACAAGCAGGGACCAAATAAAGGAAGTACTGCCCACAGGAGGCACTGAGACTAACAGCCACTCAGGAGGGAACACCTGGGTAGAAGTGAGACGTTCAAACCACTGCCCAAAGCGGAGGCATTCCCTGATGAACTCTAGCCATCGCCTTCTTATTGCCAGTTTTTACTCCAAAGTAAGTCTTGCCTTTAAAAGGTTTACTGAAAACTTCTAGATTTTTCCAAAGTAATTTCATTACCTTTCCTGGTAAAAGTGTAAATTGGTCCACTCTTTCTGGAGTGTGTTGATTAATGTGCTTAGCTGTAGCATAATTTGGTATCGTCTGTTGATTGCCAACTATCTATAAAGCATTTTGTAACATCCTTACAATATACATAGAAAATAATTATGTCCCTGAGCTGAAATTAAAGATCTTTGAAATTCAATATTATTTGACAAATTATTGTGCATGGAAAGCAAATCTTACATGTGAAAGTCAGGATTTATAAAAAATATATATATATTTAATATATATTATATTGTCTTATAATAAAATATATATATAAGACAGTCCGCTGTCTAACGCCAGGGCCCCCTCTAGCTTGCCAAGCTCCAAGCGAAGGAGAGGAAGCTAAGTAAGGTGGTCTCTATACCATTGCTCTAAAAAGCTGAAACTGCCCTCAAACCCAGCTATGGTAAAACACCCAGGAAGCAAATAGCTACAAAAACCGCTCTCAAATGCGCGCCCTCTACTGGAGGGATGAAGAAACCTCATCATTACAGGCTTGGTATCTCGGCACTCTCTGAAATTAGATCTTACCAGAAGTCCACTGAACTTCTGATTCCCTAACCTCCTTTCCAGGGTCTGGTGCGAGAAATTGCTTCAAACCTGTCTGCGCTTCCTTAGTGCAGCTATTGGTTCTTTGCAGAAGACAAGTGAGGCCTATCTGATGAGCCATTTTAGAAGATACCAACTTGTATCTCTGTCCATGTCAAATGTGTAACAATTATGCCAAGACATTCAGCTTGCATGCTGCATGTGTGGAGAATGTGCTTAAGAAATCGCTATGATGGAACACATTTAATTCTTTAAACAAAGTTCTCTTTTTGTGATTGGTAATCCCAAACATTAGATTCACCCCCGCCCCCCACCATCGGGTCAGAAAGTACCTATGTATATAGTTGGAAGTGGAAATACAGAAATCAGGTCTTGGCAGTTTTTCCATTTTCATTTGTGTGTGAATTTTTAATATAAAAGCATTAATGCAAGTCAAAATGAACAACTGTTAGTACTTCAACTTTATAACATTATAAAGTCTGTTAAATATTTTAATGACGGCATTTGGATTTTTTTAATTTAACATTTACTCATTTTTGAGAGATGGAAAGAGACAGAGCATGAGTGGGGCAGAGAGAGAGGGAGACACAGAATCCGAGGCAGACTCCAGGCTCTGAGCTGTTAGCACAGAGCCTGACACAGGGCTTGAACTCATGAACTGTGAGATCATGACCCGAAGCAAAGTTGGACGTTCAACAGACTGAACCACCCAGCCACCCCTGGATTTTTTTTGAAACAAATACATTTCTTATTGAAAGGAAAGAAATAAAGCAAGGAAGAAAAAAGAAAGAAAAAGAATTTACATATACAATAAACTAGTTTTATAGTTATTAAATAATTTGCCATGGAAACGTCTCTTCTCCATTCTCAGATGTACTAAAATTTAAAACATATACAATTTCACAATAATACCTATATAACATTCAGCAGATATCTAATGCAACTAAATTCAATTTATAAACAGACATCTAAGATGGGGATTTTAGGATTGCAGAGAAAACTAGTCTATCAGGAGAAAGAATAGTGGAAATAGCTAAAGTAACGTTAAAAAAAAAAAAAGATGCCGCTGCCCCAGAAAGATGAAATGAACCTCTGCCTTAACGCTCTGGATGACTTTCTATTTATAGAATTTAGTCCTTCCTGTAACTTGCCTTCTTCCTCCTCTAGAGCCCCTCACCATATTCTCCCTTTCCTTACACCAGGCTGTTTCTTTGTTACTCAAGAAATAAAAATAACTCTGGACAATAGAAAACTGAGACTCAGAGAAACTAAGTAACTTGTCCATGGATGCCCAGCTTGTAAGTATCAGGGCAAAGATTCCAACTCATCTAAGCACAGCTGTCCTGTCACATAGCTTTGCCCTGTCCTTATATCAGAAGCTCTAATAAAACCAGTGAGGGGCTAAGTGTCCAGATTTTCACTGCAAAGCAAAGCAGTAAGTACAGAGGTGTAAAGAAGTCAATTAAACTTTCTTTAAGACCTTGCAAAAGTTTCCATTTAAATACTTTTACCATGTTCCACAATGTAAACTACAGCTTTTCAAGAAGTCCTGTTATCAGATATGATCTGTATCTGATCCTATGCCATAATTACTGCTCAGGAAATAACATTATCTAATTTAGAATGTATGGAAGATAAAACCGAGGGAAAATTTTAAAGGTTGTAAATATTTATAATGTTTATAATGACAGGGAAAGCTGCAGCAGAAAATAAGAGTTGCGGAATATTTACCCTACTGTGAGCTGGCTCTACTGCCGTTTCTGCGAAAGGAGAAGTCAGAGGAAATGACCAGTCTTATCCAACATGCTGACACATTTTTTTAAAAGCCTCATTCCTTTAAACTATTGTTACTAATGGTGTAATAAATGGAAATCCATTGCCATAGTTTACTGCAGTGTTTTCTTGCTAAGAGGGATTCTATGATCAAATAATATTGGAAAACCTGAGTTCAATAAAGTTAAATAGGTGTTTAGTTTTATTTGATGTTGCTTTGGTTTGATTTTACTGCAGGGCTCCTCAGAGCCTTTAATATGCAAATGTGCATTGTGAAGCTAAGTAGAGTTTATCTGAAGCCAAATTCATTTTATGACAAAAGCCTCTCACTTCAATTTTTCTTTTTCTTCTTTTCAGGGGAGTGGGGAAGAGGAAGAAGAAACACTTGTATAGAAGAAGCAACAAAATGGTTGAGAATGTCAGTTCCTAAGAGACCTGTTCTGCCACTGACAAGTAAGTTGGGAAACAGACAAAAAACAAAACCAAACCAGAACCAAAAAGAAACAAAGAAACATAAAAAACCTCCACCAAAAACAAAGCAGTTTCACTGCAAACTGATTCCAGCTTCTGGTTCCATCTTACCTCCCGGGATTCAAAGTCAGGGAGTAAGGACTCCACCTGAGTACTATTTAATTCCCCAGGTGATTACAATGTAGGGCCTACTGCCTGAAGAGGAAATAAACTGTTTCTCTACCACTGGAATTATAAAGCTAAGCCTAAACTTTCAAGAATATTTAAGGGCACAGGAATCAATAAAGCATAGGAAAATTTATGTTACAAAATTATTTCTTTAAATCATGGCTTGTTATATATGCATCATTAAATAATTACAGCAAAGGGTGGGAAAATGGCAAATTTACTCTCAGTTAAGAAAAAATCCGCCTGAAATGAAGATGACATTTTGGAAACATTGTCAATAGCATTTAATCTACAAATTAAACACTTGATGTACTAATATACTTGTTACTGTCAATATAATATGTACTTTTTTGTTAATAAATTATAAATAGCTGGGGAAAAGCTGTTGAAAGCTGAGGAAATAATGATTTGTGTCTATCTATATAACTGAGGTAGACTAGAAAATAAAGTTTGGGGTTAGATGTGAAAATGATACTGTATTTCTTTATTAATAACATATTATGCACTTTAATATCACACACGTATAACTTGGGTATCATTAATTACTTTTGATTATATATTTTATATAAATTATTATATTTAAATATATTGCCAACTATATACACATATTTATGTGTCCATTCATTCTGTATGGGGATTCACCATGAATGAATCATCATTATCATTAAATCATATATTATATCTCCCTTAATCTTCAGAAGAACCTTGGATGTAGATATTATTACTATTACCTATATTTTACAAATGAGGAAACTCTTCACAGTCACAAAGCTACTAACTCAAACATAGTAGAAGTTTATTGCATATTTGGTGAATTTAAGCATAAGGAAATTCAATACTTAATGGTAGATATAAAGACAGACATGTATGAAAGCTCATCTATACGTGGAGTCTAAGCCTTTATGTTTTTCATTTAATAGTTTTTTTTCATTTTTTTCATTTAATAATCTGTATACCCAATGTGAGGCTCAAACTCATGACCGCTGAGCCAGCCTAGCATCCCATTTCTTTTTAGTACAAGCTTCTATCTTATCCTAGAAACTTCTCTGCCAAAAGTCCTGTGAAAACTGAGCAAGAATCCAGATCCTTTCATTTGTCATATAGGTGTGGGTAATACCTTAGTTCTTAAACAAGGATGAATATTAAAACACTAATTCCATGGTTTAACCCCAAACTGTCTGAATTAACATCCCTGCCAGAGAGACTTGGAATTTATCTTTTATTTATTTATTTATTTTTAATGTTAATTTGTTTTTGAGAGAGAGAGAGAGCTGGTGAAGGGCAGAGAGAGAGACGGAGACACAGAATCTGAAGCAGGCTCCAGGCCCTGAGCCGTCAACACAGAGCCCAATGTGGGACTTGAACGCATGAACTGTGAGATCATAACCTGAGCTGAAGTCAGATGCTTAGCTGACTGAGCCCCTCAGGCACCCCAGGAGTTTGTCTACCTTTAAAAATCTTAGGTAATTCATATGAAGAGATTTAATATTTGGGTCTTACTGGCACTCCATAGGAAGGCCGAAGTGGCTCCATGGACAGAATGCATATGTTCCTAGCTAGTTTCCTTCCATAGAAGCAATGGGATAATAGTCATACAGCAAGAACTGGTGATTTAGGTTTTGGGCTCTGACATCAGACAAAACTGTGGTTAGCGCAGCTGTGCCATTGACTGAGTTGGTTGCAGTGGGCAAGCCCCTGGATGCTTTAAAAGCGATATGCCTTTTTTGGTTGGGGCACATGCATGGCTCAGTGGGTTAAGTGTCCAACTCTTGATTTAGGCTCAAGTCAATCTCGGGGTTCTTGAGATCCAGCCCCACGTAGTGTGTGTTGAGAGCACGGAACCTGCTTGAGATTCTCTCCCTCTCTCTACCCCCCCCCAAAGTTAATAAATGTTTTTTAAAAGTTATATGCTGTCTTATAACATGGAGACAAGGAATTCCTTATCTCATAGGGCTTTTGTGGGATTAAAAATATGTTTCCCCCTGAAGGAAACAATGTCTGGCACTTAACAGACATACGATATATCTTACCATTATTGAAACATCAGAAAAAGGTAGAGATCAGAAAGGAGAGAACTCTGATTGGCAGCATGTCTTATTTTCCCAGGGTTTATTGATTTATCTTAAATGTTTCTTGTTCTAGAATAACTTTTTCTCTCTTCCCCCTCCTGCACTCCCATTAAAGCTCTGAGTAATCTCACAGTCCTTAACAATGCCCTTTCCATGTAGGGGGGAACACTTTTTAAAAAATCTCTATGGAAAAAAAATTCTGTACTGTTTCTACTTAAAATTATAAAAAGTTGACTCTCACCCTCTGAGTCAATTGTAGAGCGTGTGTGTCACAAATAAACTGTTTTAGCTCAGCAATATTGCAGGCAGACCTTCCGCACTCTTTGAAAATAAGAAATTTTGCAAATGCATGACAAGATTGGATTGTATAACTAGTATTCATATAATGCAGAATGCGAAATACAGTTTGTAGACCTAGTTTTAAATTCAATTCTAATAAGTAAACTGATTTGACCCTGTTGGGGGAAAAGTTGAAGCAGTAATCCAATCACTAATCCAATCTTCTTTGCCGTAAAATGCAATTCGTGTCTATTTCTGGGGTCCTAATGATGAGGCTAAATAATGTATATATTTTTATTTACGTGTTCAGTGACACTATGCTCTGTGCAGTGAGCGATGCTCTTCTGCCACTTGGTGGTGCCTGCCAGTTTCAGAATTTGTTTCCTGGTGGCACTATAACACTAAGTACAAAGCAAGCTAAACAAAATCACAGCATTCTTATTGGAAAGGCTTTGCCTGAAACTGTTTAATAATTTAAAGAACCTCTGTGGAAGTAACTGCATTTGTTAACCAGTCACAACCAGTAATTAACTCCTTTGGAGTTTTAAGTTACTTTGGGCAAAATGTCTTAGGAAGAGTACATATTATTAGAAAGCATGCCAAAAATTTACTTAGCAGAGAATTCAATAACAGTTCTACTCTGCTAAGAGGTTCTGTAAAATTCTACTTACACAGCCAAGTGTTGAATTCCTAGCAGGTCCCGTGTCATTATCATAATTACTGCATACACACTTTTAAGGACTTTGCCTTTAGTTTTAAGCATGACTTATTTTCATAAGCCTGATCAGTTACCACACCAGCCTTGCTATGGAAAATGACATGTTCTCACTCTGAACCGGGAGTTGTTAAATCTTGATCTTCATTAAGTGTATATTTATGTTGCCTTTTCTGCTGAAAGGATGCAGCAAAAGACACCCCTGATTCCTTGTTTTTGCAATATTGGCTGGCAGCTCTAGCTAATGGGTTTTCCGTTTCCTTAAAGAATTTAGCTGCGCTGTCTAGAAGCCGATTTTCTGATGCCTCCAACGTCTGGTCTAATTGATCTGTTTTAATGGAGTCTTTGTCGGTGAGAAGCGAGATGCCACCGACTAGAATGCTGGGATCTGCTGCTTAATTGCCAGGAGTGAGAGACACTGAGGCTCAGAAATCTTTGGAAGTGGGCGGGGGTTGGGGGGTAATCTTGGGGCGGAGGCGGAGATGTAAGATAAAGGGATGGGTTTCATACAGGAAAAAAGATGAGATTTCTTTGAGGCTCTGAGGTGCTGCACGATCACATCTCTCAAAGAGGAAGTTAAAAAGCAAGGAAGTGGGAGGAGGTTGGAGGTTAAGGTACTTAAAAGGATAGCTCGGGCACAATTTGTTTTTCTGACGGTACCTGCAAAGGATAGATAGTCCCTGCTTTAAAAGTGTACTGATGCCTCTTTTAAGTGATTGGGGATGGACGCTGATTGCCTGTGAGATACTATCAAACACGCTCTTCTAAATTCGGGGAACCAGAAGCAGAGGGGGAAGGCGAGATTTTTAAAAGAGAGAAGCAGAGATGTGGGCTCTTGAAAGGAAAGAAAAAAGAAAAGAAAAGGAAAGGAAAGGAGAGGAAAGGAAAGGAAGAAAGAAAGAAAAAGAAAGAAGGAAAGAAAAAGGAGGAAGGAAGAAGGAAGGAAGGAAAGAAGGAAGGAAGAAAAGAAGGAAAGAAGGAAGGAACGAAGAAGAAAAAGAGACAGGAAGGGAGGAAAGGAAGGAAGGAAGGGAAGGTAGGAGGAGGCAGAGGAGAGAAAGGGAAGGAGAGAGTGATATAGAGGGAAGGTGCTGAAGAAAAAAAAACAGGAAAGAAAAATTCCGAATCACTGAATCACACAGAAAAGAAAATTCTTCCTTGTAGGTCCTCCAAAACCCTGTGACCGCAATAACGACCCGGGCAACTACAGAATGATGTCCCTCTCCATCCACATCCCGGGAAGCTCTTGGTCCGGTTACTAGCGACTAAAATACCATTAGGCTAAAGAGCGTCTAACTGCGCGAAGAATGCAGCAGGCGCTAGGCGGGTCCCGCTACGCCTTCGCTCAGCGCCGGCTGGAGCGAAAGAACGCAGGGCACCGAGCAAGACGGTCCGGTCGAGTTAGCCCTTCTCGCCTCCCCGGGTCGCCGGCAATGGGGCGGGGAGGTCCGCTCCGGCGCTCAGGGCCGCTCCCGCGCCGCCCGAGTGAGCCGCTCTTCTGAAGCCGCTTCCCGGAGGCTGCGCCCGCAACCCACCCGTGGCTGCTGCGGAGGGGCCCTCCCCGCTTCTCTGCGACCCCTTGTGCCGACCCGGGCTGACCTCCGAAACCCAGGTCCCCGCGCCTCCCAGGCGGCCACACGAATGGGCTCCCGGCTGGAGAGGAGCGAGTGACGAGGAGAAGCCTCCAAACCTTGGGCGCCTCGGGCAGCGTCGGAGCTGCAGGGGGCCAGGGAGCGGAGGGAGACGGAGAGAAAGAGAGAAGGAAGACGGGAGAGCCTGGGAGGCTGGCCGAGTCAGCGCGGCGAGCAGCCTCGGGGTCGCGGGCGCCCGGAGGAACGACTGCTGCCTCCAGGCCGGCCGGAGCCGCTCTCACGCCGCCGCCTCGCACCCTCTCCCGGGCTCTGCACCGCCTAGAGGAAGGTTCCTGGGCTCGCGCGGCGGTCTCCCCGGCTTGGGAGGTGGCAGGCGGCGCGCTCCGGCACGCAGGACACCCTCTCCTCCGGGCCCGCGCTCCCCTCTCTGCCCTGCCGCTACCGCTCCTCCGCCACCTCAGCCCTCGCCAGCTCCAGCTCGGAGGGACGCCACCCAGCCGCGGCTGGCCATCGCAGCCCGGGGTCACGCACCGAAGAGGGGAAGCTAGATCGGGGGCCCTAGACCGGACCCACAGCTCAGTAGGGGGCGTCGTGGGGCGGAAAGGGAAAGGGCAGGGGGTATATAAAGGCGTGAGAGTCGCGCACTCCGGAGCCCGCGCTTCTCCCCTGAGCCATCCCCGCCTAGCCCCACTCGGGCCAGCGCCTGGCGAGCTAGCCCATCGGTGGCATCCGCCGTCGCCTCCTCCTTGCACCTCCTCGCCGACCCCTCCCTCGCGGGACCTGCATCCCGCTCCGCCAATCAGCGCCCGCCTGCCTCTCCCCACGTGATCTCGGGCGGGCTAAGGACCTGCTGCTTCCCAAACGCCAGAGGGATGCGGGCGGCAGAGCGCGAGAGGCGGCTGCTGGGCTGCGGGGCGCTTTGACTCTCCTTCCACGCAGCCTCCTTGGACTCCTGTCCTCCGCCCTCCTGACTCTGGGCTCCTCGTGATCCCCTGGCTTCCCAGAACCTCCTCCTTATGGCAGCAGCCCCCCGAGTCCCCGGCGCGGCTTCTCGGCGGACGACCCTCGCGCTCCCGGGGCTGGGCCGGGTCGCTGGATGTTGCTGAAACTCCGGAGATCATGCGCGGCTTTGGCTGCTGCTTCCCCGTCGGGTGCCGCTGCCGCCGCCGTCCGCGGGATGCTCAGTAGCCCGCTGCCCGGCCCCCGCGATCGTGTGTGCTTCGGAAGCCGTTTGCTGCTGCAGAGTTGCGCGAACTAGTCATGGTGCTGTGGGAGTCCCCGCGGCAGTGCAGCAGCTGGACACTTTGCGAGGGCTTCTGCTGGCTGCTGCTGCTGCCGGTGATGCTCCTCATCGTCGCCCGCCCGGTGAAGCTCGCGGCTTTCCCTACCTCCCTGAGTGACTGCCAAACGCCCACCGGCTGGAACTGCTCTGGTAAGTCCGCAGCCCCAGCGCCCGACCCCTGCAGCCCCGCAGAGGAGACGCGTCCGGCCCCGGCCAGCCTGCCTCGGTGCGTCTCCTCAGCCCCTCGCCTCGCACTGCCCTGAGCCTCTGAGACAGTCGACCTCCTCCCAGAGGAGCGCCGGGAACCTTCCAGGCCGCTGAGAAGCTGGGTGGGGGTCTGGGGTGGGCAGAAAGTACACGTGTAGGAACCGTTTGAATCCTCGCCCTTAGAACTGCGGATGTTTTAAATAGTCAACGGGATGGTCTTCTGGTCCCACCGAAGACACCACCAGTCCGTGGGGGGAGGGGGTGGGGGGAGGACCAAAACAGAACCTTTCCCATCATTAAAGAAAAAAGTCTAGCTAAAACGAGCGAGAAATAACTTTAGGAGAAAGAACAAGCGAGAAAGCAATACATCAAGTAGTGACTGCAGGGGAAACACCGATTCCGGGCAAAAGTGCCCTGGGGTGCGCGGGTCTCGATTTCAAGACCAGGTCACACGGATTCTAAATGAGCTTGGGTTTCCAGAGAATCTCTCTCTCTCTCTCTCTCTCCCTCCCTCCCTCCCCCCTTCTCTCCCTCTCTCTCACATGCTCCTGCAAAGACGTTTTTGCAGCCCAGAGATGCCTTTCTCTTGCTTCCCCAGGCTCCTGATGGTGAAGGGAAGTTGCGAAAAGAACCAGGCGTCGGTCTCCCGGGCCTGGATGGGCAGAGCCGAGGCAGGCAGCCTCCTGCGGGCGGGCGCGACCGACCCGGGCGGGCGCTCATTCCATTTCTGGGCGGGCTGCCTCCGAGTGGGTCAGGCGCTCTTCTTGCTTGCTGGGGTCCCTTCAAGTCTGAACGCGAGAGCTTGGCAGGCTCTGCTCAGCTGATGCCTCCTAGTTCAGTAGGGCCCGAGGATGGGAGCTGCTGTGCTCTGGGGCTGGCTTCGCATTTCAGGATGACAGCCCATACTATACCCGGGCGGGATGGTGGTGTGATTTCATCGGCATTTAAAATTGCATTAACGTGCCTGGGTATTGTCCTCTAGGTCTGCTCTGTTCTAGTTTTAGCAAACGTGCATGTAATTTTTCATCTTCTGTAAATATAATCCTGCTGTCGTTAAATCTGGCTCTGAACAAAGTGGCTTCCAGGGATGTATGTAAGCGGAAGTGTATGTAACTTTGGAGAGGTGGGAATGGCCAACTGTAACTCATAGTTGAAAGCAAACGAAGTCCTATGTTGTTACTGATGTCAGTTCCATGGGGAACATTATTATGCATTATTATAGTTTGTGCTTTTTAAAGACAGGTTGAGATTTGCACCCTATTAGATTTGGGTCAGTAGATTGCCTTTCTTCTGTTTTGGGGAGTTTCTAACTTTGGTATTTTTATAAAATGTAAGATGTTTTCTTTAACTTATTCGTGGTTCATAGGTGCATATGTGTTATTTTTGAAAAGCTAAGTTCCAGTTTGCAGATGTCTAATCACTTTTTAGGTGCTTTATCATAGGACTATGAAACAGCCTGCAAAATCACTTGCTTGAAATGATCACAGTTTTGTAGACCAACACGACTGGTTTGCTTCATTCCAAGTACAGTATCGCTTTAGGAAATAACTAACTTAAAAGTGAGATTAAGGTTGGCAATCAAGAGATGTATGATTAGTCAGATATCTTAAGGAGGTCTGCAGAAACTAAAGGGAATAAACTTGTTTTCAAGGCAGATTTTCAAGAACCTGGCACCCACTCCCTCCACCCCTGTTAACTTAGAGGTGATCAATCTTCATTTGAGCCAGACAGACCATCACAGAAAACACTGTGCCTGTTTATCTTTATTATTGGGGCTTTGTTTCCTCTTTGTCTGGAGAAATTCCAAATACGGGGTTGCTTCAGACCTTAAGGCAAAAGAATGATTAAGGGTAGAAAAATGATAAAATGACATTCAGAGACCATCACCAGCTCTTTTCTAAAATGTGGAGTTGGGGGGGGGGCGGGACATAAACTCTAGTCTACTCAATGAGAGAAAAAATAAGGAAGCTGGGAATCAAGCGTTAAGCCTTTTTTCATTGTGCCAGTATTAACCCTGGCTGAAATAAAATAGCACAATCAAAAAAGAATATTAAAAGATAATTGACCAGAAAGGAATTGTGAAAAAAAATGAAACGAATATTGATCACTGAAGTAGATTTTAGAGGTTATCAGTAGAGAATGACCTTGCAGTACAGCTGTGGTTGTTGGAGTAAAAATTTAGAGCAATTCTTTTAAAGCTGCAAGATAGTGCTTGTGTTGTTGTTGGTTTTAAAACCTATAACATTTTTAAATGACTGGAGTATTCTCTTTGAATTTGAGGTTATGATGACAGAGAGAATGATCTCTTCCTCTGTGACACCAACACCTGTAAATTTGATGGGGAATGTTTAAGAATTGGAGACACTGTGACTTGCGTCTGTCAGTTCAAGGTAAGAAGTCTGATATTTGCGTCTTCATATTCATTAATGAGACAACAAAGAAGGGATCTCCCTTTACAACCCATCACTTGGCAATTTATAAGCTATGCAAGCTAAGAGGAAAGCTGGCACCAAGCAGAAGTGCTGTCCTGCCAAGAGAGCCATAGGATGTCAGAAAGACATGCCGGAGTTATAAATGCCACTGGAGGTAGAAAGCCTCAGGTTGTTCCTTCGGTGTGTCAGAAGCAAATTAGGTTTATGTATTCCATCTAGGAAGCATTTTATAATTCAACTACTGGGGATAGAAGCAACAATAATCAATGGATAAGAAGTGTGGATTTGTACTTTTGTTCTTTTTGATTGGGGCTTTTTTTTTTAATCATATTGCTTTATTTTAATGGCCTTGAGTCTTATGATCCTGGCAATCCAGTTAGGTTTTTAAATAAACTCCTTATTAGAGGGACTTCAGAACTATTGTGCTAGTTTTGGAAATCATGGAACTTATTAATACATATCAACTTTCCATGGGCATCACATTGAATTACAACTGAATATCCCAAGGACCCAAAAGAGTGCAAATAGCTGTAGGTCATTTCGTAAACGTTAGGAAGGTGTAGTCTGCCTCGTGTTAAAAAAATAAATAAAATAATGGAAGTGGAAGACTGTAGCACATATATCATCAAAACTACATTATGAATATCGATTGAAGATAGAAGTCATGTCATTATTGCAGTCATCATCTAACAAATGCTTTACACCACGTAAACGATAAACCCTTTCTTTCACAATGTTTATATAAGCATACATATCCTCAGCTGCTGTAGGTGCTGTATTAATGTCTTATATTCACCTTTGAGCGTTGCTGAATTATTTTTTTAAATACACATGAAATGTAACATAAGGTTCAACCAGGAAATACCTGCATAAACAAAACTGTATAAGTGGGATCGGGTAAAACTTTTCCGAGACTTTACAGCAAAACTAAAAAATAAGAACAAAACGGTTACAGAACGAACGAAAACATTGAACTGAAATTCAAGTCCAAAGAATTGTGGTGGCATGCAATATTTAGAATTTGATGAAATTAAATATTTTAAATTGAATTTGAACTCCTAGTGAGAGAGATAAGGGAATTCATATTTAAATATAGTTTGAATGGTTTGTAGATGAGCTAAAAAGCGTCTTGAAAATTATTTTCTTCTTTCTAAGAAAAGCAATAAACAACCAATATTTGCAAAGTGCACCACCTCCTGGTAGGTGAATATTGCTGTGACCACAGTACAGTCTTTCACACCATACTATCGTTTTAGAAACATATTTGTGCATATTTAATATGCATGTGACAGGAACCTCTAAGGTCTCTAGCCACAGTGAACAATGCAATTATGTTCCTTCAGTGAACTACATGGGTGAGATAGAGCATCAAAACCCTCCAATGCATACTTTCCCCATACTAAGGGAAAAGTTCAGTTGGGTAAATTGGTAATTAAAGGCCCAAATGATTTTGTGGATTTTTCCCCCTTTCATTTTGTGATTCCCATCAATTTGTCTTACTTTCATGACCAAGGATAGACATAAGAAGTGAATTCATAAATAGTATCTAACGAACCAAAAAGAATGTTCCTCAAATGGAAAGCCATAATTCTAACAAGATTTCAACAAGAGAAAAATAATGGAATTCACAAAATTCTAAATGGGTGCATGCTACCACAAAGAAATGTGTAGTTTTCTTATTAAATAAATTATATTCGGTTTTCAGTTTCCACAAAGGATTTTGGTAAAAATTTTTATCAACCAAAATATTTGTGCTTTATGTTTTGGTCAGCCAGTTACATTTGTCATTAATTTAAATAATTGCTCAGTGGAATAGATTGGGGAGCGGGCATTGGAACCAAGTTTGAATAAGAAAATAAATGTATTTTTTTAATGCCTGTAACATTTAAATTTACTACTAGGTTACTATTTCTATTAGCTTGTGCTTTGTGATAGTTGTCAGTCTGTCTAGAGAAAATAAACATTTCCTTCATGGAAAACTTACACTCTACACATACTAAGACTATAGAGTGACTGAATTAAGTTCCAGATCAAAGAAAATGTACAAGTTGTACAAAGAATAATAAGATATTTAAGGCTAAGAGTATCTTGATTCAGTCCCTTCTAGTACATTCCAATGAATTTGAGGGTTGTTCCCCCCCTTCCTATAAGGGAGATGTCCTGATAATCTATTTTCCTATATAGTAGTCTAAACTAGCTGAGGTTCTCTACTGCCAGTCTTCTGTGTTTACAGATACAATCACAAATTCTTTCATTCAAATTAGGATGCAAACTATGGTCATTCTGTCTGAGAGATGCATTTCAAAGGGAAGTGTGGGTGTGATCAATAGTTTCCCAACTTGGATTTTTATTGAGGCTCTAAAGTGAACATATATTTGTCTTCCCTTCTCTTAGATGATTTAAAATAAACATAGGGGCGCCTGGGTGGCTTAGTTGGTTAAGTGTCTGAAGCCTGATCTCTGTTCAAGTCATAATGTCACTGCTTGTGAGATGGAGTCCCACACGGGGCTTTGTGCTAACAGTATGGAACCTGCTTGGGATTCTCTCTGCCCCTCCCTCCCTATACGCCTCTTCCTTGCTCATGGGCACTGTCTCTCTTTTTCTCTCTCTAAATAAATAAACATTTAGGAGTGCCTGGGGGGCCCAGTGGGTTGAATGTCCAACTTTGGCTCAGGTCATGATCTAATGGTTTGTGGGTTCCAGCCCCACATCAGGCTCTGTGCAGATTGCTAGCTCAGAGCCTAGAGCCTGCTTTCAGATTCTGTGTCTCTTTCTCTCTCTGCCACCCCTGTTCACTCTCTGTCTCTCTCTGTCTTTCAAAAATACATAAATGTAAAAAAAAAAACACATTTAAAAAATTAAACTAAATTAAAATGAAATTAGACTAAATAAACATATTCTACCCTTTATTTGTCACAATTGAATGAGGTAATTATTTTATCCTGCTTTTACAGATGAAGTAATTAAGGCACAGAAATATAAATAACCATCATTAAGTGGTGATCTTCAAGTAAGAACCTAGGTCCTTTGACACCAAATCTATTTTTTCCCCAGGACATTATACATGCAAATGAAAATATCAATAGCAGCAGCAACACTACCAAATTATTGTAGACAAGTCAAGATCACAGGTAGTATAAATGAGTTTTTGGTGATGATGTGAGTTCCAGAAATGGCCTAGAGCCTTGTTTCTATCTGAATACCGGATGACATTCAGATGAATCATCTGATAAATCAGTTGTGGGGAGGAAAATTTAGAGACAATTGGATAGATGGATGGGAGGAAGGGAGAAAGGCAGGAGAGAAGGAAGGAAGGAGAGAAGGAAGGAAGGAAAAAGGAGAGGAAGGGCCATCTGCAGTTATTCATAGACAGCACTGGTCATACAATGACCAATTATCAGTTTGCAATTCAAAAATATGAAGTTATGCTTTTCTGATATTATTTAATTCAGATATTAAATGTTTTAATTTAATAAGTGTGTTTTAGATCTGCAGTTGTTCCACTTACTAAGACTGCATAACAAATTGCCTAGAACTTAGTGGCTTAAAATAATGAACATTTTTTTTTTTTTTGCTCATGGAATTACAGTTGGCCAGGGCTTGATGGCAATATCTCACCTCTGCTTCCCTTGGCATTAGCCGAGGAAGGGCGAGAACTCAAAGGCTTGGCTCTCTACTCTCCTCAGGGCTCTCACTCACATGTCTGATTATCAGCTGGAGACCTTGGTCCTCAGTGTGGATCTCTCCGTATGTGTTAGTTTGGGCTTCCTCATACCACAGGGGCTGGGTGTTCAGGGCAAGCATCCAGAAAGAGAGAAAGAGCCAGAGAGAAGCTGTATCCTTTAATGGCCTAGCCTGAGAAGTCACACAGAGTAACTTTCACCATAGCCACAGGCTTGCACACCCTTAGAGTCATATTTTCTTTCATTTAAAGACATGTGGTTACAGAGAAGAGAAAGTTACTTATGGAATGATCAAAGGATTGGGACATGTGCAGATTTTTTCTCTTTTTCTTTTTTGGAAGAGAAACATACCATATCCTAAGCCATTATCCTTAAGCCTTTGACAACTGGGAATATAACAAGAATTCACTTAACATCTGTGGAGTGACTTCCACATGCCAGACTCCATGGAAAGTGCCGACAATCTATAAAATGTAAGTTATACATAGCTTCTAGATGGTGAAATCTCAGTTAAAAGAAATCTTTATTAACCAAGCAAGCAATAAATCATATGAAAAAACTTCTCCCAGACATTTTTTGTTCATTTGTAGTCAAATGAATTCCATGTATTCTAGAGTGTCAAATCATCGAATCCACTAGGTGTGCTACGTAACTACTGTCCAAGTGTGCAAGTTATGTGGACACGTTGGAGCAAAATCACTCCACTGGAAAACACATCTTTGGAAAATAAACAAGATTGTTATAACATCTTAGAAAAATAGAATAACCGTTCCCCTGAGAGGAAGTTTGTACAACACATACATTTATGGGTCTAACCATCTGGGCCTGAGTCTTGTTTTTTTCTCTTACCAGCCAACTATGTGGCCTTTAGCAAGTCACTTAACATCTGAATCTGTCCCTTCATGTGAAACTGAGCAGTATTATGATGACTGCTAAAAACTATTCCCAATAATTTGGCATATTTTAACATAGTACTCAGCCTGTTTTTATTCATCAGGGTATCCTGTTTTCCTTTATTTCTTTAATTTTAGACATATGTATTTAGTGTCAGTGTTAGATGGTGTGTCAACTGTTCTCAAATAAGAATATACATACCATAGAGACAAATCTTTTATATTTCTTTTTATAAACGAATATTACAAATTGTTTTAAAAACACCCCTCTGTTAATCCTCCCAAATGTCCTAGTTAACCAATTCAGATGGGGAAACTGAGCTATCAACTTGTTAAATATTTAACTGTTGAGTGAGGTCCACAAGGTCCTCCACCAAGGCAGCGAGAGAAATTGGAGAAACTGGGACCAGACTTGCACTCCTGAGGCTTAATGATTTACAGTATGCCTCCTCCTTGCATTATTCATATTAATGAGCGCAAGTCATGGTACTAAAGGCCAAAAACATCGTGCTGATAATCTACAGTTAAGCTCTTCTCAGCTCCATACAAATCTCCCTTTTGGCTTCTGCATGGAACTTGGCAGCTCTGTTTTTAGCACTGTTCACATTTGGCTTACTGCATCCTTCAGAAGTGGCATATGAGCACTTTATCAGTTTACTCCATATTTTAAGATGCATATCAGCATTGTGTACTAGCACTTGTCAGAGATAATAAATACTTCCCACCCCTCAGCCCCTGTCCACTGACTACATCTGAGTATTCTGCAGAAGCATATGAGAAAGATAAATAGAGAGGTTCCAGGGATTGGAGAGAAGAAAATGAGGACCCAAGTCATCTATTGTAAGCAGGTTTGAAGATGGAGATAAAAGGTAGCCAAGGACAAGAATGTTGGAACCTGGGTGTGAGAAGCTAACTAGTCCAGCCATCACACTAATTTTGACTACTCTGCCTACTGAAAATGTCAGCAAGTCTGTTGACTATGTTACCAGTTCACGTCTTTCTGATCTCTCCTCCATGTTCTCAGATACCATGTTAATGTTAGTGGATTCTCATAAATACTCCCTGATCCTGAACACAGCACAGTTGTCAAGCACCTATGCACCCACTTGCCTTCCAGGCCGTGGATCTGCCGTGAGCACCAGCCCCATTTATTTGGTGCCACCTCAGTACTGCTCACTGGAAAATTCAACTCTTCACGGACATTTTGCCATAGCCTTTTTTCTTCAGTAGTGATAAAGATTTTGGGTCCTATGGTATGTCAATTTTCAGATGCAAGTTAAAAAATACATATATATTGGGGCACCTGGATGGTGCATCAGTTAAGCCTCTGACTTCTGCTGAGGTCATGATCTCACAGTTTGTGGGTTCGAGGTCTACATCAGGTTCTGACAGGGCAGAACCTGAGAATGAAATTCTCTCTCCCTCTCTCTCTGCCTCTCCTTTTCTCTCTCTCTCTCTCAAAAATAAACATGAAAAAAATACATATATATTTTAGGAAGCTTGTGGAAGGCAGTCCTTATACAAGTATTACCTGATCAGAAGTGAATGCCTATTTAAATATCCTCATTAGTAAAAGGTTCTAATCAAGTTTTAAAATATAATCACATAAATAGACTGAATCTGGGGGCCCACAGTATAACTGCAAAAAGAAATTACTGCATAGAGGGCTTCCAGAATATGTAGATTAGAAACTGTTGAAATGCAGAAGATTTCTAAAATGTGTCATCTTTAAAATATTTAAATCATTGTAATCACATGTAAGTTTTTTCTAAATAGATGTGATTTAATATCTAAATCATTGTGTTAGCAATTATGGAGATCATAATATGAATGTTATACAATTTGGATTTACTATTGGGAGGAAAGTATATCACTATTAATAAGCTCTATTTCAGTTTTTCAATAACAGATACAAAGTAAGACTCATAAAATAAGACTTCATTTCAGAGAACATAGGCTTATTCCATTTTATTTATAATTTACTAGGGTGATTAAACCATTGTTACACAAAGTCAAAGAGCAAGAGTTAAATGGTTGATTAAGAAAGAGAAAGTACATATACTGTAAGGAAAGAGAGTAAAAAATAAATCTGTTTTTTATTAAAAAATTATAACCTTATTGAGAATCTTGTTCTTTTTTTGGCATAAATCTTTCAGTTGAATTTAACTTATGATAGAGTTTTAGGTTTATTATCATATACATTAAAACTTTCCTAGTCATCTCACTATTTAGTTAATATTGTATTGTTACAGACTTACAGCCATCAAAAATCCAAATGTTTTAGTAAGAACTAGAAACAAAAATGTTTTCACATGCATATGTATATGATTTGCTTTACTTAGTTTCGAGCATAGGTGGATATTTAAAAGTAATTATCTTGGTTATTACGTTTGTTACAATTAAACAATGAGGCACATCAGTCGTAGTAATCATGAGATAATCACATCTCGAGTGTAATTGGCAGGTATAGGACACTGCCAAATATCTCTAATGCCGTAGAGTGTGATTCTATTACAATGAGCGTACCCTGTAGGTTGCCTAATTTCCACTGTAAAATGTGTACTTTTTTGTAATGAGGTTGTTTTAAAAAGGAGCTTTTCTCTTTATGAAATATATATTAATGTCATACTTGTTAATAAAATGTACATATATGTTTTATATATATGTCAATTAACTTTATTTCAATAGTTATTGATTTTTTTTCCTTGTATTCCATATTGTTTTTTCTTGCACCATATCTGTCAATAGCCAATGATCTAAAGATAAGTGACAAATGAATTAGTAATCCAAATGTCTTATTCAAATATCTAGAAATTTGTAAAAATTAAAATTTAACAGAGAAAAAGCATAGTGAGGAGTAACTGATTTCATTGGCATTGCAGCTACATATTTCTGCTCCAAACACAGAGAGGCATTACCTATTTTTAATAACATGAATACATAGCATGTTTTGATTCTTTCCACCAAGCCAGATGGGCATATATCTGAAAAACAGTATTAAATAGTGTTGATACATTTGTTGCTGTATTTTTTTACTGTTGCTTGTCCAATCACTTTGTTGGAATTCCCTGATCAGTGTAGAAGCGTTTTCCCCCTCTATTCGAATCAAACGACTCATTGGCTGACTTGACATTACTTTTGTGTATCTTTGAATGATGCCCTTGTAGGGTCAAAGACTTCATGGAAACGATGGGGATTACAGAAAATGAAAACAAGTAGTTTCTTTTGCAGTTGATTATTTCTGTTCAAGGTGTCAAAGATCTACAGACTTCGGTACTAACCATAAGGTTCTCTCTGTGTGTTTCCCAGTGTAACAGTGACTACGTGCCTGTGTGTGGCTCCAATGGGGAGAGTTACCAGAATGAGTGCTACCTGCGGCAGGCTGCGTGCAAGCAGCAGAGTGAGATTCTTGTGGTGTCTGAAGGATCATGTGCCACAGGTATGTATGTGATCCTAAAGACTCCCGAGACCTGTGGGAACCATCTTTGCTTTTCCTGACATGTTATCTCCAAATAAGTAACTCAGGCTCTACATTGGCTGCATAAGCCTCTTACTCTTTTGTACAAGGCACGCATTAGTCTTATTTTTGCCTTGTTTACATTTCAAATCACTTATGGGAGAAAGAGAAAATCTACCATAAGGATGTTGATTTTAATACATACGTTATTTAATGAAGGGCAGACAGTTGAATAATGTAATTAGAGATCTAGATTACTGCCTGTGTGCCAAACATAGAGAAACTTATCTAAGCACAGATACAGTTGGTTTGTTTGTTTTGAAGAATAGCATCATCTGCTAGAGAGCAGTTTGGCAGTTACGGGTTTGAAAGTGAAAATGTGGGTAACCTCAGCAGCACTATAAAATATGAGCTTCCTTCAAAAGTGAAAGTATAGAATAGTGCCAGGAAAAGTCTATTTTATTGGAAAGATAACAAAGATTAGATAGATAACAAGTGCTTCTTAGATAACAGGTGTTTTTCTTTTCTAGGGAACTATGTAAAAAGTCATGTGTATGATGGTTGGGTCAGGATGGTAAATGAGCAAGGAGAAAGTCTTATATTCTTTAAAAGATTATCTTAAGCCTATTGATGGCTAGTGATTGATTGTGTTCCAAATTGTACCAGTGACTATTAAAGTTCCTATGAACTAGCAGAAGAGAATGATATTATCACTCACAGATGATGATGTAGGCGTTTTGGTTTTGGTTTTGGGTTTTAGGTAATCATTTCCATTACATGATTCTTTGCCTCATGCTGCAAGCATCCTTCCTGGTTTCCTGGTGCCCCACTTGCTTCTTATTTGCTAGAGCAAATAGATATTGCCACTTTGCCTGTCTAAGAAGTAATGAATGAAAATGACAGCAACGTGTGAGAGTCATTGGACTTCCTTCACCAGTAGGAAGGAAGGAGGACCAGCATGGTACTTTCATAGTAATGGTGGGGGAAAACAAAAGAACGATAGGAGCGTACTAATTATGAAAATCAATCTGCCGTACCAGGGAAAAAATTTAAAGTGATATATGAAGACAAATCAAATAGGAAAAAAAAATGGAACCTCTGACTCTTATAAGCCAAGAATGTTAGAGGCAAATACCAAGGAGTACTGGGAAAAGGGTTCGTCTATTCAAGATCATTTAGCTTACCGGTCTGTCTCTGACAGTAGCCAAATGAAAATCAGTGGGCAGTTATAATAAAGAATCATTTGTTATGATATGGCTAAGAACATTTGGTACCAAAATCTTTCTTACTTGCCAATGTCCAAGTTCTTGTAGGCTCAGACAAGCACAGTCTCTGGACTCATACAAATTTTTATGTTCTTGTCCATATTGTATGGTTTGTACTATGAAAATAAATACTTAGCCAAGGAGAAAATTTAATCACAATTGAGTAATCCATACCTACCTGATTCACATACATAGATTTCTGTAGGATTTAATTAGTAAGCCAGTCTTGCTGAATGTTTCCCATTGACTTAAAAAATCTAAAAGGTTTTTGTCTGAATAATGATGGAAGGACCAAAGTAATTTTGATTAACCAGGTCTGACTATAAATAAATTAAAGTTCTAACTCTTGATCTGAAAGAAATTCTCCTTCTTTTCTTTGTAGATTTTCCATTTATTTTTTAATGCTATTTGACAATGAATAGAGATGGCAAGTTGCGATCTCTAGGAACAAAAGGCAGTAGACGATATAACTTTATTATATTTCATTGAACTTAACAAATCTTTTTTTTGTCCAAAAAAATGGTTTCCTATTGGGCAGTCTGCTCAATAGTCTCACTTTCAATTTCGCTTTTTTGTGTTACAAGAAATGCATTAACTAGGAATTCAGATTTTCAGGTTTAGCAGCATGACTTCTTCGGTGTTTTTGTCCCACCAATAAGACTTTAGTAGACTGCTTATCTCTGTTTGCCGAGATGGTTTATCTTGTATTAAAGAAGACTTTAAAGCTTTCCATCACAGTTTCATAATGATGACCATGGACCTGTGGTTATTTTTACCATCTTTTCCTCCTCTCTTTCCTACTTATGTAATTTGGGTCAAATCAAGCAGAAGTTGTCTTCAAGACCATGCCCCTTGACTTTTTGGGAAGATGCATGGGAAATAAAGCCAATATACTGCTGCTGTAATTTTTTCTTGATTTACCAAACTGTATATATTTATTAGAAAGCCTATAAATGAATAGGCAAGATGTTTTCTCACAATGTTAATTTTTATGTTCCGGGCACAGTGGTAAGCATGTAGAACTGCTACTGTGCTTTTTTGTGTAAGACTCAAAATAACCCAATAACACAGACATACTATACTCATTGAATGGAGGACAAAAAAGCTTAGGAAGGTTACATTACGTTCCTATGTTATCAAATGAGTAATGTTTGGAGATTTGAATCTATAAGCTTTTATGTATTTCCTCTTATGTGAATATAAGTATAAAAAGCTGAACAAGACATGGTCCTTGATTTAAAGTTTACAGTCAGGAATAAGCAAGCAACTGTACACATGTAACTAAAACACATAGAACATATTAGTGTTATAGCAGTACAATCTGTTAGCCTCTGATAATTATAATACTGAATTAAGCTTTCAAATAAATAAATTTAGCTAAAATGTTAGCTGTGAAAGTATACAAACATTGGCCTTTCAAGCACTGTCCTATGCAAAAGTGACAGGACCAGGAGTTCTGATTATCAGTTCAGTTCATTGATTATCTGATTAACAGGACTATTCTACTATAGAGATGAATGCATCAGCCTTTCTTGATCTGTTATCATTAAACAGCGAAGGCATATGATTAAAATTCTTATTTGATTGTACATTTACTAAGAAAGATTTTTATTATAAATTGTTTTACCAATTAACTTACCTTAAGGGAAGACTCTGCTGGTCTAAAGGCACAAGTTAACAAATGATTTGGCTTTCTGATTTAATACAGTGTTAGACTCTATGAATTTAGTTAATATGAGTCTTCACCAAGGCTGATTATTTAAACTACTACTCCTTCAGAAGCGCCATTTGATACAATTCTTGAATCCTGGTTGAGATTTCAGTGTGAGATGCGGATTTCAGAGAATACCAGTATTAGACTAAATCCCCAGTATAAACATTAAAAATACACAACCAAATGTATTTAGAATGAAAAGAAGTAGAGAGACAAAAGGAAGATGATGTCTACACTAAAGAGGCAGAACCAGATGGAAACTCAGTGGTCTTAACTCCCTCCTAGAAAACTGACTGGCCCTCAGAACTGAGTTGTCAGAAATCGACAACTTTGATCAACTGTAATTATGTAGGAGGGAGAGGAGAGAAGAAATGGAGAAAGAGAAATGCAGAAGGCAGGGTATCATTTTTTTTTTTTCTGCCAGCATCACTTAGGGTGTATCCAATTTTAAGCCCAAAGACAAAAGTTAATCTCACTCCTCTATTGATTTTGAAAACAAAGGATGATGTTGGCGGCAGATAGACTCATCACAGTTGTGGTATTTGGAAAACATATTAGCAATTACATGAAAATATGATCATCTATAAACTGCTTTTTACTATTTTTTCTTTTTGTGTATATGCAATTTATAATAACATGCCTTAATTATGAGTTTATTTGCCACGTGTCTTAGCCTGTTTAGTTTCTGAATCTCATTGTTATAAGCATTTTGTTCTCATTTTTTTTTCGGTTTATGGCACCAAATTCATGCTGGTTAAAATAAAAATATGAGAGATTTTACATAGTCAATTTTAGGAATCCTCAAAGCTGGATAATAGTTTTTCTTACAAAGTTTAAGAATGAAAATAATAGAGAATTTATAAGTTATATTATACAAATTAAATTGATGTGAATATACATTTTCAGGTGAAATATTAGTAATTTTCTTCATTATATTATTGTCTTAATGAAGAAAGTAAACATGAACTAAATAAAGTCATAAATAGTTTTTGAATATGTTTTCAAACAAAAACAAAGTATTTCTTTCTCCCCTTGCCCCCAGATGCAGGTTCAGGCTCTGGAGATGGAGGTAAGAGTTGCCTTTTTATATATTTGAAGACTTACCTATATTTATGGCTGTTAACTTATGTATTTGCCATTACAGATATCTGAGACAAATTCACATTTTTCATTTAAGGAAAGGGGCAAACAAAAAAGTATCATTCTACTTATTATATGAATGTATATACCATGCAAACTACTTGATATACTTATAAATCATACTTAAGAATTTCATCTTATCTAATATTTTTTGGTCATTTATTTGTTTGTGCCTGAGTTATCTTTAAGATAGAGATGCATATCCGATTTCCTAAAGGAAGCTTCTAAGAACATTAAACAGGGCAGAAAGAACTATGAGGAAATCACTTAAATACTGAGATTTTAAAATATGTAATTTTTTCCTAAAATACCAGGTATTGATATTAACACATACATAACTCTCATGTAAACAAGATCTTAAATATCATAACAAGAGTTTGAAACTGAAGGAGTTTTAGTTCATAAAAGAAGGTAAAAAAGATAAACAATATAAGCCAATAAAAATAAGATATTATCTTTACTTTGTTAAATTAATCTGTATTTATTTTTACTAATGTAAGACATGTTTTCATTATTAAATCATGTGTTTAAGGAGGTATACAAAAGAGAAGCAGAAACTTAAGTTTTGATCTGATGTACTGACTGCTAAATAAGACTTTATTTATGAATTGTATCTTCACTGTAAATTTCAAATGAAAGGCTTTTTCAAATGAAATCCCAACAAATTTCCAGCTTTATACACAGTAAGAAAAAAAAAGTTAGGTATAATTTCAACAAGAATAATATAAACATACATTCTTGAGGCCTTGCTTGAGTTGTATAAATGATCAAATGTATGATTCCAAGTAAATTTTAGTGTTTAAATTCAGAATTTGATGAAAGATAAAGAAACAAAGGCTTTGGGCTCAAGAAAGATCTGACTTAACACACTTACCTAGTTTGGGCAATACTTCAAAGATTTATCAAGTTGCTTTATGCAATGAAAGGCTTAGTTAGTTTAAGTAATACCCAGAGAACAGAATTACAGCAAAATATTGGAGCACAATTTTTCCTATAAAGGCTAAAGCTGAACAGGAGTCAAGATTTAGTACCATGAGAGCATAAGATGTCCTCAATGTCACATGACATTGGACAGTCATTTGATGTTAATACAGTCTTTCACTATTTCTAAGAAGTGTTTTCCTGCCAATCCCTATGTCTGATTGATATAGTGTTCCTAAGAAAGCTTCTCTAACTGTTTGGAAACATGAGCTTAGAAGAATAAATTAAATGGTAAAGAGAAAAAGAAAGGAAAAATATCGATAGTTCCTTGAGTAGATATTTCACCATTGGAATATTAAAGAATGATCAATTAAAAGTGTTGCTTTTGGAAGGAAGTAGTTCTTACGCAAAATTCTGTTTATTTCCCAGCTATGTTTAGTCTTTATGTATAGATTACCTACTTTTCCAGATATTGTGTTGAATTTCAAATGTTCCACTGTTCAGGCAACAAGTCTTGTTAATTTTTTAGCATCTTTGAAACAAAACAAATTTGAGGCGCCTGGGTGGCTTAGTCATTTAAGCATCCGACTTCAGTTCAGGCCATGATCTTGTAGTCTGTGAGTTTGAGCTTGTGTTGGGCTCTGTGCTGACAGCAGGGAGCTTGGAGCCTGCTTCGGATTCTGTGTCTCCCTGTCTCTTTGACCTTCCCCCGCTCACACTCTGTCTCTCAAAAATTAATAAATGTTAAAAAAAAAAACAACCAAACAACAAGACCACAGAAGATCTTCATTGCTTTTTCTGTTAATATGTCACAATATACTTTTTTCTATTTGAGTCCCCTATCATATCACACATCATTTCTTCGTTTTAATTTATTTTTAAGAAGACATGATTTGTGTTTCAGATGCTTTCATTCATTGTAATTAGCTCATGCAAGTGAAAGTGAGGTCAATATCACTCTTCCCTGTTTCAGTCCATATTGAAATCTTTAGTTCATTATGTTATCCAGTGATCTAAATAAGACAGTAATTTTTTAGGCAATAGTTTCGATGCCATGAATATCATGTTTATAACTTGAACTTTGTACATTAGTTAGAAACCACTTTCCTTTTCTTCTTTTCATCTCCTTTTTGCTTTTTACTCTTTCTTTCAATTATATGTGCTTTATAGTAACTTTGAGGGGAAAATAAAGCAACTTCATAAAAGATAATTATTTTAGAAAAAGAAAAGAACATATAACCCATTTAGTTCTGAGTTGTACTCTTCTTTTTAAGTAATGTTGTTCTGGAAGTTGTGGCAATGAGTTTTTACTCTGACTGCAAAAACTATTTTTTTTATCAAAGACCAAACATTTTTTTTTAAACGAAATTACTTTTTTTCTAGTCTTTGTCTTACTTTGCTCTGAAATACTAATGGTTTTAATTTTCTTTAATTTTTTTACTCTATTACAAAGTACCAAAAAAGCTGAGTAATTAAACCTACAAACCTAGTTTAGAGTAACCTCAACAATTCCAATTCACATATCCATTGGATTGTACATAAAGTCTATTTGATTCACTAGCTCTATTACAGAACATAGACTTGCCTCTGTATTCTAACAGAGTTCCTGGTACCAAGTACCAGAGGAGCCAGTGTCCGTTTCCTTTGAATTAACCAAAGTGATTAAATTACTTGTGATTGTTTGGTGAATCCATCAATCCTAGCTAGAGATTGTTCTAACTGGTCTCTATAGGATATATTCTCAATAATGTGTACTCAGCTAATAATTGGGACATCTTTGCAAGCACTTTGGATGGTTAATGATTATTTTTCTAATTTCTTTTAACAAAAGTTAATATAATTCCCAACTGGAATGCACTGATCCGAAAAGAGAAGTGAACAGATTTATTTGCAAAAACACGTTGTATGTGTAGCTATTATAAGTGATATCATTAAACCTCCAAATCCAAAATCACTTCAAAATACATCAATTTTTATATTTTTAAGATTGGCCTGTATATTTTTAATTAATGAATTGTATATTAGCTATGATGATTAGAAGTGATTATTTAAAAAAAAATTTTTTTAATGTTTGTTTATTTTTGAGAGAGGGACACACACAGAGTGTGAGTGGGGAAGGGTCAAAGAGAGAGGGAGACACAATCAGAAGGAGGCTCCAGGCTCTGAGCTGTCAGCACAGAGCCTGATGCAGGCTCAAACCCACAAACTGTGAGACCATGACCTGAGCCGAAGTCGGCCACTTACCCGACTGAGCCACCCAGGTGCCCCAGAAGTGATTACTTTAAAATAATTTAAGTTTAACCCATTTGCACGAGGGCATATCTGTCTTTTACTACATTTGAGGGAATATTTTTACCACAATGTGAAAATGTTATAAAGATTTCATGACATTAGTTAGTATATATTTTATATGGAATTTTATAAATTTTAACTATTGATGTATTTATTCAGATGAAACAGCGCAAAGGCCTAACTTTATTTAGGTAAAACATGTTTACTAATCTCCAATGTGATCTGCAAATATGCATTCATTTATAAAAGTAACTTGTAGCGTAGTAAGAAATACTGCATACAAATCTTAAAGGTTGGGTTTTCCCATGTCAGTGACTGTATCTTTTTAGTGTTTAAGAACATTAATACAAAGAATAATTTTGTATTATTTGTGTTGAACATAAGACTTGCTGCTCATGGAATTCTGTTTTCAGACAAAAAGTTGGAAAGGCATCTATCCTTGTGATAGTGAATCTTTTGATAGACTCACACTGGAAAAAAAATTGGAATAAGCTACAATTAACTATAAATGTGTCCTATAGGAAGGTAGTGTATGGTAATGTGTGGACCAAATTCCATAGAATTTCAGAACATAGTTGAAAGAAAAGGGTTGGCATTTCAAGTACTTATATATATGCAGATTTAATGTTGTAAATAAGAAAACGGGTGTGTGTAGGAGGGATAATAACATCTTATCCACCCACAGACTTCCTTAAGCAACAAATACTGCAGTAAGAAAAAAGTATTAAAGAAACCTCCTCTTAAAATCCAGGGGTGTGTGGGTGGTTAAAGAATAATTTTTAACCCCTGCTTTTCTCTCAAAGTCTCTTAGTCATATTATAAAGACAAAGCCATGAATATTTTCCTTCATTCTCTTAAAAATATTCTTGGATTCATTGGATTCTTGATAGATTTCTAAAATTTAAAAGGAGTCTGGTAAAATGAAAACTATATTTTAACTGGTTAAATAATTATAAGTGAATTATCCTGCTACAGGTCTGGAAAAATCCACAAGCAAATTTTAATGACATCTTATGGGAAGTTGTATGATTATATCTATAGAAATTAAAGGTCTCTAGGATTAGACACAATGGGTACATTTTTATTTTGTGAGGTAAAATGAAGCACTGAGACTATTTATAAAACTTACATAATTACATAGCTTCAAAAAAACTAGTTAATAGATGAATATCAGATATGTATAGTAACAAATCAAATTTACATCTATTAGTATAAAGACTGATTTTCAATATCCAGGTAATTGTTGTGATAACTGTACTTTATGAACCCAGTTACAATATATTTTTATTTAATGCAAAATTGCCTTGTGCAAAGTAACTTTGTATGGCATTACTCAGATGTCCAAATTTGGGACATTTATTTTATATACATTTTGGATACAGCAAGAGATGTTTACACTGCAACAAATTTTAAACCCTAGGCTGCTATTTCTGATTATGTGGATTGCCAAAAATTGGGAAACAGTATTGTAAGAAGTTTGAGAACTTAAAAATGATTTTTTAAAAATTTCTATGTTTCTAATATGAATTTGATGATACTCAGGAATTTGGTTGAAATGATCAAGCTTGACAAAACCGCGGTATTGTGGCAGGGTTTCTGCATCTGTAATAATGAATATGACAGTTTTTTTACTCTCAAAGAGATTATGTGTAAATTCTCAGCACACAATGGGAAAAACTGTGATTCTAATTATCAAAAGAAAAATAATCCCCTGCAGAAATAAAATGTCAAATATACTGTAAATAACAAGGAACTGAATATTCATTCCATGAAATGTTCCTATATAAAGCTAAGAAATTTTTCTCTTCCGTGTTGCTGTACACTTTCCCTTTCCTGACCTCGATTTGTACCTTCTCTACGTCAATGTCATGGTCAAGTTCGAGCAAGCACAATATGCCTCACCATGCTTCTCTCCATGACAGCCAAAATCTGACAGGCATTACTTGTAAGCAGCTTCAGCTTAACTACTGATTCAATAAATTCTACCATGTATGCAAGGTCTGAGATTCTTTCAGGGCAATACACGTGGGGAGAAAGTGGAAACCCTCCTCACGTTTTCTGTCCTGTGCCTGAGAGCTCCTCTTTTGCCTGATAATGGCATATAGGCATCTGAACTGTAACTGAAATCTTATCCCAGATTTCCTGGGTTGCAATCCATTGTGCTTTCTCTTCACCTCAACAAGAAGCAATATTGCAATGGAGTAATGAAATAGAGATAGAATGAATGAGGAACATGTAATGGGTAATAAAATTGGAAAAAATACAAAAAGCAAACAGAAGGAGCAAAGTGAGAATGATAGAAAATGAAAAAGGAGGAGAAAGGAATATTTGTTATCAATGTGGCTATACTTTGTTTTCAATGTAACTACCATCTTAAAAATAAAAATAACTTTTCCCTCCAGTAGAATAGTAATACTTGTCTGTATTTCCAGAGAAGATTGCTTGAGAATCTGAAATGGATGCTACCAACTTTTGTCTGAATCATCTGTATGAGTTTAAAAAAAAACATATCTAGGAAAAGAAATGCAGTCATTGTGTGCAGGGTGATAGAAATGCCTTTAGATTACAAATCAGAAGATACGTATTCTAAATTTTAATTGGTTTGGAGGTTGCCTATTTGATTTTCTACCTTCATCTCCTTGGAGAATCATTTATCTTATCAGTAAAAGAATAATATCTACTTATAGGAAAGATGATTATAACAAACGAATGCAAGTAACTTTGAACTCCAAAAAATTAAAAATGAAATTAAAAGAATATATATTACCTTTGCTCTTTATTCCCATTTATTCTAAGAATATAATTTCTCTGAAGAGTTTAATTAGAAGTTTGAATCTTTTAATCAGTTATTTTTAAATCCACGGTTTAAAGTATTGATGCTGAGATAATGAGAAGCAGCCTATGAATCCATCACAGTTTTCGGTATTTGGAGGAGGCAGCTTGCCCCACACACCTCCAGGGAAAGTGAAGTCAGCGTTGTCAGAAGAACTGCAGTTACACAAGATAGACAAGAAAGAAGGAATAACGTTTACAATTTCAGAGCAGTAAATAATTACTCTTGAAACTAAAATGGAAGGCATATTGCCTCCACAGAAAACCAAACCAGAAAAAATGGGATGGATTCACAGTATGAAAGATTCAGTACACTTATAAGGAAGAATTTCCATTAGGGTTCTAAGCATTGAGAAGTTTTTCCAAGGAGACTTCCGTTTCTTAGAAAGAAATTATTTAAAAATAGGTGGAAAGATTTTATTATAGTTCCACTTTATGTTAGAGCATAAAGCATAGATCTGTGTTGTCAGCACAGAGCCCGATGGGGGGCTCAATCTCACACACTGTGAGATCATGACTGAGCCAAAATCAGAAGTCTGAAACTTAACTGACTGAGCCACCCACGTGCCTCTGTAATTATTTGTAAGATGTTCCATGGTTTATAAAAAGCACTAAGATAATGTTGATTTACTTATCCACAATAATAGCCTCTGGATGCGTGAATGATGACCATAAAGGTTGAACAGCTTATCCTCAAACCAAACAACAGTGCATTTGGTAACTCAGTTCTTGAGCTCCAAGAATGAGGGAAATTATAGTGGCACAACTATACCTCTTGCAGTAGTTGTTTGCAACAATGACGCCAGACCCCATGTTCTGTGGCTTATATAAATCATAAATGCTATCCACAATCATGTAAGATTTCATCATCCCATACTCTTCCTCCTTTCCTACTCTCATTCTTTAAATTTCTGAATCCGTCCGTTCTATTCAACACAGTACTCAAACCGCTGTGCGTTTTTGTTGTTATCTAAGTTAATCACACTCCACAGTCCATGGGACATTATGATTGCCACTATTCTCCTCTATTCATTTTCTTCTTTGTCCTCCATCCCTAATCGCATTCTTTCTTTTCCCCTAATCATTCACTCTAAGGTATTTGATATACTTATCATAGTTATTATACTTACTATAGTTGGTGGTTGTGGAAAGTATGCATATTTGTGTAGCAACAGGAAATAATGATTAAAACATGGGTTCTGGGGTGAGCCTGGCTGGCTCAGTTGGTTAAGTATTCAATCCTTGATTTCAGCTCACGTCGTGAGTTCAAGGTTCGTGAGTCTGAGCCCCGCGTCAGGCTCTGTACTGACAGCACAGAGCAGGTTTGGTATTGTCTCTCTCTCTCTCCTTTTGTCTGTCCCTCCTGTGCTTATGTTCTCTTTTTCTCTCTCAAAATGAATAAATAAACATTAAAAATTATAAATGAATAAATAAATAAAAATGCAGGTTCTGGATTTCGAGTCGGCAAGTTCCATCCTGACTCCACCACTTACTAGCAATGTGACTCTGAGCAGGTTACTTAGATTTTCTGTGTTTAGTTTCTTCATCTGTGATCCTGGCAGGGTTTCCAAGAAAGTAGACCTTGAGCTTGAGATTTGTGCATTCAAAGTTTACTGAGTAGTAGTCTCAGGATCAGCATCTGTGCAAGGGAAGAAAGCAGGACGGGACAGAGGGAGAAGCTGACCTGGTGCAGTTTAAAGAAAAAAAAGCCACAGTAGTGTTCGTACAGAGGGGAGAGCCCCTATTGGCTGTGCTGAATGATAACAGTGGGGCTGTCTTCACATCCCACCATTGATCACCACTGATGTGGGTGACGCCAAAGAGGGAGTGTTACCTTGGGCCAAGCATCTCTCTTCAGCTGCACTGTAGGCCAGCAAAGAGGCCCAGCAATGAGCTGTCAGCACACAACACCCTTAGTAGCTGAGAAGGGGAAAATTGTGAATATCGCACCACAGCACCCTTTATGATCTGTAAAATTTAAAACAAGGGAAAAAACAAAGCAAAATTTCTGATCTAGTAGAGCTTATTTCTTGTGAAGAGACCCAAGGAGAAAACAAATAAGCAAGGGGACATATAGATTGTCACATGGTAATGAGTTCTGTGTAGGGGGAAAATGGGAGAAGGAAACTTTGGAGGGAGGGGTGCTACTAAAGAGCCAGGGAAAATCAAGAAGGGCTGGACAAAGATGAGGGGGAAGTGAAGGAGCGATGCTTGCAGATCAGCAAAAGGCGGGCATTCCAGGAGAAGCCCAAATGCGAAAGCATACCTGGATGATCCACAAGATCAAGGATGTTAGTTGAACTAAAGCCAGGGAAAGGTGGCTTGGAGTTGAGGAAGGGAGGTGGGAGGTGACCCTGTAGACCTTCCTACAAGGTTTGGCTCTTCCTGTGAGTGAACTAGAAGCCGTGACCTGACTAGTGATTTTATAAGATCCGTTGAGAATGCACTGTGTTGAAGTAAAGGCGGAAGTGGGGAAGAAGAGATAAAGTTTCTTTTGTCTGGTGGTTGTTGATTTTCAGGAATTTGTAGTATATTCTCTACAGTATCCTGTTTGTCTTAAGTATATCAGTCTGCCATCCATATGAGGGACATTGTCTGTGGTCCTTTATTGAATAGATATTTTAGGCCTTTTTGCTATAGTCCCATCCATGTTTTCTCTTAAGGTACTTCTTATTTGGGGTTTTATTTAAGATGTCCTTCTTCTGTTTTGATATTTTTAAACAAGCAGAAAATTTCACTTGTTACCAACACATAGGAATCCCTCTGTATGCTGCAGTGCATGCCAAATTGCACAGAATTGGTTTCAAATTTGGATTTGAAAATACAGCTTTTTTTACTATACTAAATGCTCAATACATATTGTAGCATATGATTTTCCATGTGTACTTAACAAAAAGCAATTTCATTTTCTCTGGTAAATTACACAGTTGTTATATCTCTGGAATAGAAAAAATCCAGGAATAAATAGAAAACAATGTTTAAATAATGTTAGCATCCTGGCTCAATGAGTCAAACCAAAAGAATTATTCCAGAGCCTGTCAGTTAGTAAACAAGTTCTGAAAAATCTTTTAGTTTTATATTCTTTGCTGATCTCTTTGAGAAGAATAAAAGGGGAGCTAACTGGATTTTAAGTAAGGTCTGGTGCTTCCAAGAACCTGTTCTAAAGATGGATCATTTAAGCTGAATCCAGTCCTAGTTAAATGTTTCGTATAACTTTAATCTTTCCCCCAGTTTTCTCATTTTCCAGCTGCTTTTCTCACTCCTTAATCCCATAGGTTGGCTGGAATGGTGACTGTTTTGTCATTACCTTCTTTGGGTGAGGCCACAAGTGGACAATTCATTGTTATGAAATCAGTTTAAAAAAAAACATTTTTATGATGGTGTCTATGTAAAATTGATGTGCTCTGCACGTATTTGTCCCTGGCACTGGCAAAATGGAAAAAATTTCTCGTGATCTTGTAAGCACTAAATTAGGGGAAGAATCATTCCAGATACACTGAATGTCCTCTCCAGAGACCATAGCACTAGCAGAAAAACATGATCTTTGGCAAGTAGAATTTCTGACACATTGATTTAAGTGGTATGGGTGAAAACTTGGTGAAAATATATGTTGAACTAGAGAGTGTCATCTTTCTTCAAGCCTTCGAGCTTTGTGATGCCTTTTGAGATTTTAAGGGTTGGAGAGTTTACAATGTTAAGGACTTACTCAGTTACTCAAAAGACAGCCATAATAGCAGCTTGGATGTGGTTGTCTTTGAAAGTAGGTGTTATTTTTAAATATAATTAAAGAGAAACACAGCTGGCAGTTTAGAAAAAGAAGGGAATTAGTAGTAGAGTTATTATACTGCATTCTAAATTGTGGGATGGTATGAAATGGTTACATTCTGGAAGCTCATACTCTCACTGCTTTTGAGGTCCATGCTGTCCAATATTCAGACATTGATTCACAAAACTCCCTTGGCCTTTCACTAAGAGAGAACTCCCATATGCCAAGCTGTGCTTTGAAATGGAATGTGGCAGAGTTATAAAGCCAGTCCAGTCCAATAAATCAGCATGCTCTGTGGATTTTCCATTGTGGGTAGTTCTCAAATCTATATCTCCAGACCATCCACCAATCCTCTATTTCAATCCCGCAGCACCCCTCATCTATAACACTGAGAAAAAGCCGCCTAACAGGTGTCCCTGCTTTCAGACTTGTCATCCTAAAATTTTTCTTACACAGCCAGAGTGATTTATATTAAACACGTATCTGAGCATATCATTGCCCTGCTTACAACCCAACAATGGCTGTCCATCATCCTTAGAATTAAAGTCAGCCTTCTCATAGGAGAAACAAAGACCTCCAGAATTAGTCCAGTGCCTGCCTCTCTATACTAATCATTAGTATTCTTCACCTCAGACTCAACACTCTCATATACCTTTTCATTGACAGTAGTTCATTGGATACAACACAGTTGATTTCATGCCTCTTTGCTTTGCTAATGCTCTTAATTCTTTCCCATGCTTTTGCCTAAATATTATTAATCTTCCAAGACTTAATCAGGCATCGTATTCTACAGGAAGATTTCCTTCGATCTCCTGATTGGTCTAAATACCTCTCATCAATTCTCTTTTGTATCATCAACCTAATTCATTGAAATAATCTGTTTGTATATTTGTCTGGAGATAATTGTTACTAATACCTTTATACACAGGCCACAAGACCTGGTGCTTAGTAGGATCTCATTAAATATTTGCTCTGCTGAACTAAGGCTCTGGCACTAACAAAAATGTGTGCTTGAATTTCAACATCTTTCCTTCACAGTTGCAAACTACAGCTTAAATTATTTGAAATTTGAAATAGAAGTTGAATGTGAAGAGCTTTGGGTACTAAAAAAAACTGTAGAATGATCTTAATTTTATAGAAGAGGACTGAAAAACAACAAACCAGAATATTAGCATATGACCCATCCCACCAAGAATAGGCAAGGAGAAGATATTCACAAGCCTAAACCAGCTTCAAAGTTAAGTACCCACTTATACATCCTTATGTATACAAGACCCAAAGAAAATTAAGGTAACCGAAGAGGAGTCTGGCGAGAATAGGCTGCAAGCTTAATCTGAAAGTCTTTTCCTTTTTTTTTTTTTTTTTTGAAGAGCATGATCTGATACTAGTATATCAGCTTGTTCACTTGTGATTTACCTCATTATCCTAAAAGTGGTGTGCAAGAAAAAAATTGAAGTTATTTTAGGATTCCAGTTAGTTAGTTTGTAGGTAATTGAGGTAATTTTACCCTATGTGAATACTTTATTTCACATTCAAATTACTTATTAAAATACCAAACGACTTTGGCCAGAGAACAGAATCATTTGGAAATCCACTTGATGCCTTCCTTTATTTGACACTGAACCAGTGAAAAAAGCCTATGTTTTCTGACTTTTCAAGGAATTACAATGATTACCCCACATAAAATGTGCTTCAGCATCAAAGAATATTACTTGCGAAATAAAACACTGGGTATTCGTTCCTTCCATCTAGAAAGCTTCTTAATCTGATGAAATAAAGGAGCAGAACTCTGTGAGCTTCAGCTGTTATGAAACATGCAGCAATATTGGGAAGAGGAAAAAGGAGCCTCCATGTGATTCTAGATTCTAGAGCAATGGTTTTAGAGTATGTCACTTCACTCTTCAAGACTGAAAGTAGGGATGCCTGGGTGGCTCAGTCGGTTATGTGTTTGACTTTGGCTCTGGTCATGATCTCACGGTTCATGGGTTCCAGTCCTGTGCTGACAGCTCGGAGCCTGGAACCTGCTTCGGATTCTGTGTCTCTCTCTGCCCCTCCTCCACTCACTCTCTGTCTCAAAAATAAACAAACATTAAAAAATTTAAAATAAAGTAAAGATGCAACTAACAGAATTCCATAGCACTGTGCCTGGCTTGTAGTTAGGAGCCTGTTAAATATTGGATAAAATAATGGATGGATAAATGAGCTGCCTGGGCAATGATATCCACTTTTACAATAGCAATTAATTGATGCATAGGTGAATACAGAGTCCACTCCTCTACTACCCAGGATCTGCTAACTATGCTCCTTAACTTAGACTAAGCATTGGAAATGTCCCAGGACATCATTCCTTAAGAAATGAGAAGAAAGTGATTCTATTTACTTTACCAACTCCGAGCTACACCTCTCACCCCACCCTTTTCTCCCCCCATAAAAGAAATAGGAGCAGTGTGTTAATGCTGTGCTCAGAAATAAAAGAACAGATTTGTGGGGAATAAAAAGGAAAGTTTGGAGAAACAAGACAGGATGGCAATCTGATGGGAGAGAAAATGTTCCAATGCAAAATGTCAGAAGAGAAGAGAAAGCAGTGATGTGTAATATTTTGTAGAAATAGAGTTTTAGTGTCCACGTAAGAAACAAAACAGGTGGAATTTTAAATAGCCTGGGTAGACTGTTTCTTATAGGTTCCAGCTTTCAACATTTCTTTCCATTATTAACCCATATATTTACTCATTTAATGCATGTCTTCCTTTAATTGATTGTATACTCCCGACACATTTGCTTTGAGAAGAAGCCAAAAAAGGGTGTCCCAGACATAGCTTTTCTTCCTACTCTACCACATATACATTTTCCTTTCCACCTAAAATAGCATTTTAATGGTGCCAGAACATATTTCATTAGGAAAAACTCAGTTTCATTCTTGCCAGACAAGACAAAGGTAGAAATCAGTGTTTAATACTGCTGAGTAGGAGAGCTGAAAACTTTCCCCTCCACCAGCACTTGTGAAAATGTGTTCTGTGGAACTTGAATGCTTCAACATGGCGATTATACCTGAAAGTAAGTGAGGCTGGGAAATGCAGTGTATTTTCACTCCTTTTAAAGAGTCACATATTGGATGACTACCTTGTTTCCTTTTGCCTAAGATTTTCCAGTTTTGTTTTAAAGATTTTATTTTTAAGCAATCTCCACACCCAACGTGGGGCTCAAACTCACAGTACTGATATCAAGAGTTGCACGCTCCACCAACTGAGCCGGCCAGAGGCCCCAAGGCTTTCCCAGTTTTATCACCAAAGATTCAGCAAACTCCTCAGTCCTGCTAAAACTGGGACCATTGGTCACCTTAGTCACACGCAAAAGACTGAAAAATCTCCCAGTGAAAAGCATGTTAAATTTTGTTTAAACACTGTTTTTCAAGAACTCCTGATGATGAAACATCTTTCTTAGACACAGATATTAAAACTCAAAGGAATTGGTCATCTGTGATACACACCTTGCACTCCAAATGATTGGCTGGGTGAATTTATGAAAGGGACTCTGTTATACTTCATGAAGTATTTGGTTCAACAAAGACCTAATTTTTTCTGAATTCGGAGATATTTTTCTAACGTTTTCTAAGTAGTTTTTAGCTCTAAATATCTGAGAATTAAAAGGTTCTATTTTTGACATTTCTAGCACACAATGTTTCCTGATAATGCTGAGGGAGCATTTCTTTTAACAAAGTTCCTAATTTTTGTACCGCTGGGACAAGGCCAAGCAGATGAAAAATTCAGTAGCCGCATACTACTCCCAGAGCTTCGCGGGAATGATAAGGCAGAGGCGGAAGAGTTCTTCAAATAGCGTGTGACTTTTAGGTGTGCTGCTTTCAAGTTGAGTAATGGGAACACTGATAAAGACACATCAGGGCTTATTTACAAAGCTGTATGTATAAATATTTACATGAACCAGTAACATTCATATAGCTTTTCTTCTCTAATAATTGTTAAGCCCAGTGTAACATTCCAAAGACTAGTTTATACTTTTTTTAAACAAATTAACAATGAATGCCTGCTATGTGTCAGGTTTTTTTTTTTATAGCCATGCAGTAAATACTTCATACAACTCTTTAAGTAAGGCATATCATCTCTGTTTTCCAGTGAAGAAATAAAACACAGAGAGCCTGAGTTACTGGTCAAGGACCATGTGGTTAGTGGTACAGCCAGGGCTTAAACTCAAGCCCCTGAAGGTCCGATCTGTCCTCTTTCTCCACTGTTTCATGTGCAGTCTGCCATCTATTTTAAAGTCAGGGATTTAAGTTTAAAAATTATAATCTTTTCTGTGAAAATATATTAAACGTCTATGAATTTGAAAGGAAAGTGTTGCTGTGAAGTAGGAAGTTTGCACTAATTAGGGAAACATCTATGCTGTTTGTTTTGTGTGATGTGGCCTGGGCTTAACTGCTTGGTGGATGCAGACATGCACGCCCCCCCCCGCCCCCGCACACAGATTTTTTTATTCACAACATGTATTCCATGTGGTTTCTGATAATATGGCACTTGTCCGTATATTATGCTGCATATCCTCTTGGTATTGATAATATAGCATCAGGCTATTATATTTTGTGCCAGCTGTGCTTTAGATGTTTGGGATACAGAAGTCCTTGCTAACAGGAAACCTAACTCTCAAGGGACGAAACAGATGAAAAATAAGTAAATAAAGAGATAAGAACATCTCCTCGAGTGATCATTTCTTTTAATAAAGTAAAACAAAGTGAGGTAATACACATACAAAGTGACTGGGCTTTGTAGGAAGAGAAAGATTTGCACTGAACTCCTGAATTGTAGAAAAGAAAGGTGCTTCCAGATCCAAAGGCAAGGCATTTGAAGCAAAGAGCAAATATGAATGCTCTATGGGAGATCTTAGTAAAATCCAGAAACTGGAAGGAACTTAAGCGTAGCTTGAGCACAATGATTGAGCAGGAAGATGGGAAGCAGAGGGTGAAGTGATAGGAATTGGATTGTAGTCATAGTGTCAGGGGAAGCCTTAGAAAGGGAGTAATATAATCTGGCTTACATTTTTAAAAGACTACTCTGTGCTGTGTGGAGAATGAATTGTAGATGAAATAAGAGAGGAAGCAAAGAAACCAGTACAAGGGATTATTATGGTCGGACACCATGACCTTGACCTGGCCACGGTAGTGGCAACGAAGATGAAGAGACGGTGATGGATGTACTGGTGCCCCACATCTACTCAAATTACTTTCTACCCCTTTCCATATTGACACTGATGTGAGCAAAAATGTTATATGCCAATGTAAGGAAAAATCTGGAAAGGGAAGGGAAAAAAGATAATCTTGTCATCTCATTTAGTAGTCCTCAAATTCCCCATTCACATTCCACATGAATGAAAATAGAGCTTTACTTTAGGATGTGGAAATGTTTCATAAAAAGTAACACTAAAACAACAACAACAACAAAAAAACTAAGCCCAGGCATTGAGCCTATTATACTTATTTAAGGCAATTTTCTCAGACTTCAGGAGGAAAGCAGATTGATGTACTTTTGGGATTTCAACCAGAGGCTTTTCAATAAAGCCTTCATATGATAATTATGTTTTTGTTTTTCATTTACCATTTTTAATGTATACCACTTAAGCATCACCACTGGTGTGGCAGTAAAAGGTAAAATATAAAAATAGGCAGCTCTATAATTTGGCCTTTAAATGGCTTTATGTATTTATATTCTATGTAGGATATGTAACAGATTGTGATAACAGAATCCAATATAATCAAATTGCAGCCTTACAAATATAGCAAATATCATGAAACAGCTCCCTTCTGCTGACTCAAAGAGTGGGAGTTCCATTTCGTTCATTATATTTTCTCTGTAACAGCTTATCGCTTGCCACACCTTTGTGGCAGTTCTTCTCTGCCAGTGCGAATGTTCCCACAGTAGCACTTTTACCTATATTTACCATGATTCTCACCCGGAATTTTTTCTCTCTGGAGACAACTACGTTGAGTGGCTTGAAATATAAAACTTACGGCTTCCACTTTTAGTTTCCCAGTTGCATAGCCATATATTAGAAGTCACTTTCAAATGCAAAAAAACCCAAGGCCTTCAGATAGACTTTGCTCAACCTCCATGCCACTACTCTATTTTATTTTTCTAAAGCCTATGACCTCTCAGGTCTGCTGTAAGAGGGAAAAGTGATACATGTGCTGCTGGAGAGATATATAAATACCACTACAATTAAATGCTGCTTGTCGGTTTGTTGAAATGCAGATGAAGACACCAGAACATCCTGAGAGTGGCATCATTTAATTGACTCTTCCTCTCCTGTCCAATCTTGGGTGGGGACTTGCTGTGAAATATTTGTAAAGATGTCTTTTGCATATTTCTTTGGCAAGAGATTATTTTTGAATGAGTGTAGTTATTTTACTGTCTTGTTTTGTTTGGGGGCTGTTATCTGATTTTTTAAAAACTTGTTTAGCTTTTCCTCCTCTTTAACGTGAACTTGTGATTCTGTTATACTTTGGAACTCACAGGGGTCACCCTTGCTGGATTCATGACGTGGGAATAGCGTTGTACCAGTAGGGGGAGCTCATACCATGCCTATTTGGTGGGTCGAAGGAAAGTTACTTTTGTAGGTTTGTACAGTTAGGGTAGAGCTATTTAAACTCTAAAGCCAACAAAGATCATGGATTGGAATAAAAGTTATTTACTCCAGTTGAAAAGCTATAATTTGCTAAAGTTGTAAATCTCAACTACAGTAAAAGTTTAGGTGACTTTGGTTGATGAATGTGCATGCCTTACTTAAATTTTTCAGATAGCTAAAATGTGGAGGATTTAAAACATGTTAAGAGATTTCTTCCCTGGTATATATGTACTCTCCTCCATAAGTAAGAGACTCAGAACTTAATTTTACAGGGTTTTTTTGTTGTTGCTAATGACTGTAGGTCAATGTAAACATGGCAGGTTCCAGATGAAAGTGGCAGTGGATATAGAGTTGAGTGGATCTGCTTATCCTTTTAAACTTGCTTTTTTCATAAATATCCCTTAAATAAGTTTACTGTGGGGACATTTGCCTTTATTACTAAATTGGCATCATATACTGTCTGACAGACACCAAGATCCTTTTTAGCTAACTTTCACCCAAATCACTGAGGACTTGGGGCCTGAAGCAACCTTCTCCCATTCTGTTTCCTTCTTTGAGGTTGTTACGGTCTTTGAGTTGTCCGCACCCTTCAGAATACTCTGTGATTTTAGACTCTGATATGATGGACAGGGAGCACTTTATTATGAATGTAGTTTTTTCTTCTCCCCCAGCTTTTAATGTATTCACAGGAGATGCTCATTTCTTACACTTTATTGAGCACCCTCTTAATACCAGTCACTGAACTGGAGACCCAAGGTTAAAAAATAAAAATGAACAAGAGTGACTTCTGCCAACAAGGATCTCATGATCTAGGCAATTCAACACTAGCATGCGGGGGAAAGAGTGGTTCCAAAGCCAAATTTTCTTCATCAAAAGAAAAGGACACAGCCATCTTCAAATGAGTCTGAACGTTTGACTTTCAAATCATCTCTTGCTCAAGCCACTTGACTAGTTGTTTACATTATATATAACAAATTTGAAAGTTTTTGAATGTGAAAGTGCACAATGCCTGCATTTGGATGGACCTCACTTATGTAATAACTTCTGTCATATAATTTTCTTTGGCACATAGCCGAAGGAATGTGCTATTTCATTGGTAGAGTCTGTGTGGAAATGCTGGTGTGCAGGTGGCAGGATGGGAGAGAGACTGGAGAGGAATGTGAGGTGGAATGGGAAGAGGAAACTGGAAGGTGGAAAAATGTTCCTGGTCATTGGCTCTTGTTTCCTCAGGGGTAGCTCCCAACTGTCCAGCAGTTTCTAGCAATAAAATAGCTGTCCTATGGTTGATAAGCCTTTAGCATGACAGAGTGATGACCCTAGACGAGATTCTCAGATTGAAATACCTCTTTGATTCCCACAAAGCTCTTCTCTCCTTCTCCCTTTCTTCTGCTGTCAGTATTAGTACTGTGTCGTGTTCCCACTTCAGTGCTTAATTGCCATGGCATCGTTGCTGCTACAGTGCCTCTCCCTGTTCTTCCCACATTACTTTTTCCATCTATTTTATTTTTCCTGACTTGGATTTCCATGAAAAAGCTATTCTGTAAGTATTGTCAGTCCTGCCTGAGCAGACTGACTGTGGTGATGTGCAGAGGCTGTTACATGTGAAATGCGTGTAGTTTCACCTTCTGGGCCCTTCCCAGCTTCCATACATAATTGTGCATTTTTAATACTAGGTTTTTTTCATAAAGGAGTTTCATTAAATTCAGGCTGTACAGAAACTTGGATCTGTCTCTGACCAGGAGTTTTTAGTATTTAGATCTTTGGTTCACTTTTCAACTGTTCTGTTGTTTTGTTGTTTTGTGGTTCTGTAGGTAGCTCATTGCTGTGCTGGTTCTTTTCTTAATGAATGTTTTTAATTAATTTGTTTTTCTCCCAAGCAACTTAGTCCAGAGTTGTGTCAGAAGCCAGGTTTTCTAATAAAATTTAATGGATCTTTCAACTATTCTTACAAAATGTGGTATTTAACACTCTAACACTAGATCTTAGAATATAGATATTCTATGAATATATTCAACAAAACATGCAACATTTGAGCTAAGCCAAATGGTGATATACAACATTAATATGATTCACCCAGAGACTCAAATTTCAGAATCAACAGTGACTTTGAAACGAGGTTCCTTGTGAAATCTACTGGATGTTCAACTTCCACACACCTCGACCTCCCCCCGCACATACCCCCCACACTTGCTCCCCGTCAGAGATCTAAGGCTCTCAAAATTGTAGAAGGCAGTTGCAACAAGGTTCCCCTTCCTAAGCGGTAAAATCACAATGGAAAATTTCCTCAGAATACTAAGCCTCTGGCAGTCATAAAGTCTGTGTAACTCACTAAAGCAAATGGTGACCCAATAATTCTTACTGCCACTGTTACTTTTCACCATTAGCTCTTGTCTCAAAGAAAACTTAAGTTCCTGTCCTTGATTTAGACTTTCCTGTTTAGAACTGGTATGGCAAATGATTTTATTCATTAATTAAACATTATATGTATGAGGCACTTATTTTGGACATATAGTTGTGAAAAACAAACAATAAGCATGTTAACATGGCAGGGACATTTAATGGAGTAGGGCAGTGAGGTGGGAGATGCTGAAGGATGGGGAAAGATTTTTTAATTATCTAGAGCATTTCCTTGAGGCAGATCCACAGACTTTCAATACCAAGCAGTTAGAGTGGGCCATTGCTCAAAGGAACTGCTATGACAGTTCTTTGTATTACCATATTTTATTATGTGTGGGGTCCATACAGAGGTTGAGCTATACAATGGCAGTAAACTGAACATGAAGTCATTAAAAATTAAGTTTTATGTTATTCCTTTGTGTGTCATGAGAGTAGCAAAATTAGCACATTCAGTTCCCAGAATCACAGCTTCATCATAAAGATGAGTCATGGTGGACTAAAGGGACTATATTTTAATGAACCAATCTGGTTACTGTAGCTCATCTATGCTCAGCAGCAGACTGCCTAGGGAACAGGAGACAATCTATTTTTCAAATGATGAATTAGTCCCCGATGCTATTCTTCTTTCTTGACTCCCCTCTCAAGACTCTCTGCTCTGTTCCTCCTTGAACACACTCTTGCCTTGGGGGTTTTCCTTAACGACAAGTAATAGTAGTGTGAAACAATCTCAATTATTGTGGTTGCAATTCCCCATTTGGCATTTGTTAACAACTAGGAACCACCAAATATTTATTATGTATTTACTGTGCTTACAGCACAGTGGGGTAGGCGAGAATCTTTATAAAATAATCTCTTCTCCATGAGGAGGAGCTTGTAGTCCTTCAGGAGAGAGAAAACATGCATGTAGGAAAGAATCAGACCAAAAGCCATGATGTGCAGTCATTCAGTAAAGAATGATTGATCACATGGTAGAGAGAACCTCAGAAAGGAGATAAGACATGAGTTAAACTTTGAAAAGTAGTTTGGGTTTTGAATAATTTGACATTTTCTATCATTTTTCCAATTTGATTTTTACAAACTAACCATTTCCTATTGACCAATGGATAGTGAAAAATTGTTTTTATTTTTGGTTTCAGCTGCTCATCATGTGAGTACTTTTAGTTATTTTACTAGCTCTAGGAGAAAATTAATACTAGCGATACTAACGTGGAGAGTAATAAATTCCAGTGTCAGAAATACTTAGTGGAGACAAAAAGATAGGAAAGACTAGCAATTTTCAGTCTCATCGATGTAACCATAGGTAATGTTGAGACCTGTGATATTCTGATAATATTTTAAGGTAGATTTTGAATATATTGTCTTCCACTGAGTATCATGTACTATTATTTTGAAACTATGTTAATAGAACCAACTATGTGCCATGTAGCATACTTGAGTGATGGTTTAAATGCTTGGCTAAGGTCCTATCTGTCTACTTTTCACCTTAAAAATAATAACTTTAGATGTAAAACTTCTTGACACACATGTATTAGAGGTATAATTTTCAAAGCATATATCCAAATAAGGATTGTCCTTCAGATTTGATCCTTTGTGATCATATAATCACATTTGAACAATAGTAATACCATCAGCCAATGGATTTTTTGTGTTTCATTCTTTCTTAGAGAGCCATTATGCACTGCACTAATACATTTCCTTACATTAGTATGAAAGCTAATTAAAACAAAATGGTATTGTCCAGCTTGAACATCTTCCTCATTCATCCATGTGACACACATTTGCATGGCCCTCATCTATGTCCCAGGCACTGTGCCAGGGACGCTTAGATCCTGCCTCTAAGGAGCTTCGTTTGTACAAGAGGCCAGGCAAGAGGTTGGCAAAAGAACAAGAAGAAAAGGGCCATTTGAGACAAGGGAAATGGCGTGTAAATACAGGGAAGTGTGGAACAGCATGGCATTTTCAGGGAACAACAGATGGCTTGGCATGACTGGAATGTAAAAATCCAAGGAGAGGAAGGGCGTGCATGATGCTAAAAGTGTTACTTTATGCCAGACAATCAAAGATCTTTTTAAGCTTAAAGAAAAGACTTCGTATTATCAAAGATTTTACCTGTATATATATTTTGTGCTATCGTCTAAAAGACAGTTCTAGTTGCTCAAGGATACTTTGACTAAAACTTGAGGGATTCAGGACAGGAAGAACAATGGGATAGCCAAGCCCAGAAGTGCAACACGTGGCATCAAAATGATGCCTACTTTTTGTGAGGTAATTATTTCTCCTTTTTAACTACACAGTGTACTGAACCTCAAATTTTGTGTTTTTATTATTTTAGTACTTAAGATGCATTGTCCTATTTAATTTATACAACCACCTAAGTAATAGACTTTCATCTCTCCATTTTGCAGATGGTAAAACCAAGGCTCAGAAAAAAAAATGGCCCAAGATTTCCAGGTTACTGGGAGACAAAATCAAAATTCGAGGGTAGTTCTGTCTGACACCATGTTTAATGTTTTATAGTGGGGTGCACTATCCCTATGCAGGCCTCACCCATTTCATGTCTGAATGCGAACTCTGGCTGTGCTGGAGAACACTTAAATCCTTCACTAAGTTGTTCCAAGAGTCAGATAGGGTGTGTTGATGTTGATTTCCTTAAATCACAGTATTCATATGAAACATTCTGGAAGTTGCCAGAGAGAGAGAATTTCATAGGTATCTTCAGCTTTCTATACAAACTGCATCTTGCTCCATTAATTTTCAAATTCGTTTAAAGAATGAGTGGGAAGTCTCTAAGTGAGTTGAAGCTTTCAAGTGTGCCCTTAAAAAAAAAAAAAACCTCTCTCGGCCTCCGTTTCTCCTCTCTGAAATGAAGGATTTGGACTAACAATCCTAAAGGTCCCTTTTCTTGGCCTCAGGATTCTGCACACACCCCAAAACAAATGGCATTTGCCTCTATAGATACAGTAAAGGCTGACATAGAGGTGAGAGAACACTTTTAGCGTAATTATTTATAAATGTCAAATTCAGAATCAGACCTGAGAACTGTGATTTTTGTGTTTATTTTTAAGTACTCTCATGGCCTGCATATTTCTGGCATATGTAGGATTTGTTACTGGTGATATACCCAGTTTATAAACAGAAAATTGTTCTTTAAAAACACAAAGCACCAATGTATTTAACAGCTAAATCAATAGAAACAAAATAATCAGGAATACCTACTAATGACATTGCGAGTGTTTCTGGTCATCAGAGGCAGTCAGGTGGAGGGGTTAAGGAGGCAGGCTCATTCTGTGACCTGACTGTGGGCTTAAGTCCTGGTGCTGCTACTTCCTCATGGTAGAACTTTACGCAAGTGAATCCCATGCCGTGTCTTCCTTTCCTCATCTGTAAGACAGCTTCTGTCTTGTAGGGTTGCTGGGAGGATTAAACGTGCCTATGTAGGTGTCGTACCTACAACAGTGCCTGACCCGTATGAACATTCGTGATGTGTTACCTCTTGTTAGCATTTTGGACAAGGCATCATTTATTTGAATTAAAGAAACTATCAAATTAGTGGATGAAATAAAATGTTGAAGGTGAGCTCCAAGAGGACAGGATTTTATTTTTCTTTCAAAGCTATGTCCTCACTGCCAACCTAAGTGACTGGCTCAGAGTAGGTTTCTGTAGTATCTGTTGAATGGAAGAGTCGATCAAGAGTAAATGGTGTTGAAAAAGAAAAAAAAAAGGAATAAGTAGTGTTGAAGGTTCTGTCTTCCTGTTTATTCTAAACTTTCCCTGTATTTTAATGTATCTTATATTCAAATGCATTATCCCATATGCTATAAATCATATCATGAGTTCTAACCCCTGATGCCTGTTCCATTTTTTTTAACAATATTGCAAGCAGAAATATCTGAAAATCTTAGATATCATAGAAACAATTGTTAGGCTTCATCTCTTCAGAAAAAAAACAACACAAAAACTCAGACCTTTACTTGTTTGGATACTTTAGGGGCCTTGGCCGTTCTCTTCCTTACAACAGCAGCTCTGTTGATACAGCTGTTGCAGTTGCTCCTTGGGCAGCTGTTGGGCAGCACTGCCAACTGCTTTGGATGGTTTTAAACTGATTTCAGAGGGAAAACCCACCCAGGAACTCCAGAAACCCTGACAACCCTCCCCTTCTATCTTCAGTTGGAAGCTGGGACTTAGAGCCGTAGATTCCAAATTTAAGAACCCAGCCCTCTGGGTGCAAACCCCAGCCTCGCTTCAACAGCCTAAGTTTGATAAAAATCCTCCACACAGCCTCAGTTTCAATAGCAGTCCTTCAGAATTACAGTTGTGTATCCAAGTGTTTATAGGATTTTCGTACTCTTTATATTATTGTATTCAAAACCTGTGGTTTCTCCTCTTTATTCTTTCCTACACAGACACTGTTCCCAAGTCACCACTGATCTGCCAAAGTGACAAGGACAGTCACTTTAGTTAATGAAACTAAATTACTCCTCCCAATAGGCTCAAAGTCAAAAACATGCTGATATTTAAGGTGCCTTCCAGCTTCGTACTATTTTAATATTCTAGTTGTCTTAATGATTTTATTGGAAGCAGAAGCTTTGAAAACAGAGTTATGTGTAATACCAAAATCTCATGATTGTGTTCCAGTGAGGTACACTGGCCAATGGAAGAAACTCTACTTTTTGTTACAGGAGGAGTTATAGATACCAAATTTAATGTTTCTGGGAAGGGTATGGAAGATTTGGCGTTAAGATCTCATGGACTTTCTGAGAGGAAAAAGACCAAAGGAAAAAAAAAAACCCCACCTCTAAAACCATTCTTCTAAGATGCAATATTCGAGAAATCTAGTAGGGTGGAGAAAGATGCTTTCCAAAGATGAGAGTGAGAAGACCAGAGGAACCTTTCACATCAGCCGCGTCTAGATAGGTGGTGGCTCACGAGGGTGTTCCTGTGGACAATGGGAGTGGAATCCAAACAGAGCCACCCCTCCAGAGACTGTGTGAATACCCCGCAGACAAAATAGACAAGAGAACATGACCTCTATCAGCAATATGGAAACAAATAAAGTAGTTAGATTATTCAGAAGAGGTGCTACTTTAACCATTGCCCCAAAACAATGAAATACATGATGAAAGTAAAATGATAACCTTTATTAATGTTGATACAGAGCTCTGTCTCTGGTCCTCAGAGAAGAGATAGGCATCAAAATAATTTCTAATGAGAAACTCCATTATTCTTGATCTGTGGAATTTGAGGAATGAATATTAGGCATGTCTACATCAGAAATTTGAATTAGCATGCTCATCGTGCTAATGTGTGAGGTGTTCATGTCTCCATTATGTCCTCAAACTATACCTCCAGTCAGAACCATCTCTTTTACATAAGGCTTTAACCAGCCCTGCCCTATCCATTAGAGGTGGTTGGTAGTGTCATATATTGTTTGGTATCCCCCCCATCTCTGCCTATGCACACCTACAACTTCTCTGTGACACAAGTCACAGAAGCGTACCACTGCCGTGTCAGATCCCTTTCTCTTATGGTCTTTGACTTCTCTAATTAAAAGAACCCAAGAGAGCCACTGGGAACACCCAGAAAACCTTCCTCATTTTCAAAAGCAACCATGTCTCTAATCAAAAACCAGCAAATGGAATTAACATTGCATTTAATTTCCTCTGCCTTAAATTTAAGATGCAAGCACTGTTTTGTATTCACCCCCTCCTTCCGCCACCATGAAAGAATATAAGCTGGTTTGGATAAAATTGTATCTAAAAATGAAAAAGCTGTTTTATGTTTATTTACTGATTGAACCCCTGCCAGCAGTCCTGGTGCATTCCCAAGTACGTACCAGCCACCTCATGCATATTTGAGCAGCATCAGCACTTTTACCTCCAGTCGAGTGTACAGTATTTCAAGTATTACAATGTACACCGGCATCTGTGGCAGATCAGCATCTTTCAGAACAGAAAACAAACACTGTAGACAGTCTACAGTATGCATTTTTCATACCACAGGTGTTGATTTCTCCCTTAGGAAATAGAAGAATGATAAATCAACAGATATTAGCCCTCGTGAGCTATCTGTCTTCTGAATGTTGATTTTAAATAGTCTAACTAGAATGTCATGTGGTTGGCAAATACATGATGGTCAGCCTGCTTGATAGTTGTTGGTCTCTCATGGGCAGGGTCGAGCTGACCCCAGCACCGGTACATTGGCCCACATCAGTGAGTCTGCACGCAAGTGGTGACACATCAGCATGTTAGGCATTGCGAAATTTCTTTTTTTAAGTTTTTCAATGTTAATTTTTGAGAGAGTGAGTGTGAGTGGGGGAGGGGCAGACAGAGAGAGAGAGGGGCAGAGAACCTGAAGTAGGCTCTCTGCTGTCAGCAGAGATGTGGGGCTCGAACTCATGAACTGTGAGATCATGACCTGAGCTGAAGTCAGATGATTAATCGACTGAGTCACCCAAGTGCCCGCATTGCAAAATCGACAATGCACCCATACACTGGCAGATATGAAGTGAATATATACCAGGAAAAAGTACAGTGGAAAACGGGATGCAGAATCACCTGTGGAAATTCATAATTTTTCCAAAACTTGCCACTATCCAAGTATATCATGCTGTATAAAGTTCTTTCAAATTATTTGCACTAGTGTTAAAAATTATATGAACATATAATTTGGTTTAGTCTCTACTTTTTCTGTATATCTAAAATATATTTATTTTATAAAGGTCGAATGCATCTCTTGAGCAAAGAAACCAATTCTTGGACTTACAATATTATCAAGAGTAATAATTTAAATATTTGAAGGTAGTCTCTCTACTGACTACTAAAGAATTTTCTTAAAATTAACAGTTACAAGTTTAAATGAGATACTAAATTAATATTTTTATGCCTAAGATTCTAAATTGTAGGGTTCTAATGAAGACTGACATATGACTGGTTCATTTTTACTATGCATGCAAATTAATTCACTGAAATAAGATTTTGATTAACTATATTCTTAGGATGGTTGTCTCTGCTTATAATAATAAGTAGACAGCAGTTTCCTTCATTTTTTTATTTTTTTCTTTTTTAAGAGAGAGACAGCACAAGCAGGGGAGGGTCAGAGAGAGAGGGAGACAAAAGAATCTGAAGCAGGCTCCAGGCTCAGAGCCGTCAGCCCAGGGCCTAATGCACACTTAAATTCACTGACTGTGAAATCATGGCCTCAGATGAAGTCAGACGCTTAACCAACTGAGCCACCCTGGTGCCCCTCTCAGTTTTTATATTAGTGGCTTGTAGGTTATTCAGACAAATAGTAAATCAGATATCATTAGTGAATCAAATGATTCTGCTAAATAATTTATTTTTACTAATTTATGCTCACTCCTAATAAAATAAATATTTAGTAGCTATCAGCTATGTGCAAGCACTATACTACTACCCTCAAAGATGCTATATTTTGCATGTTTTACAACAACCCTCAAATAAGAAATTTTGCAATTGATAGGTATGACTTTGTTCCCTGAGGCCATTCATTACTTTTACATTAGCATCACATCTTTTTTGCATGACTCCTGTATTATATGAAGTCTTGGTCTCTCTCTTGCTTAACTACCTTCCATGAGGTTAGAAATCATTATAACATCAATGGTGCCAAATAACTTAGTGCCTGTACAACAAAACGGAAGGAGATCTCTGATTCTAGTGCCTACTTTAGTCCTTTGAAAATGGTATAGATATGGAAGGGTAGAGACCCTATAGCCAATACCTTATCTTATTACTGCAAGCTTTGCATTTGGTGTTTAACAATACAAATGACAGCTCTTCAGTCACTCACAGGCACCTCAGTGCTGTCCTGAGCTGGACAGTACGGATTACTGAGTTATGTATGAGATAAAAATTGGCAGACATCCTGGTGCACTCAGTTCTTGATTATGCATGAATGCATTCATTATTCTTTTGCGGGTAACACATGTTTCTTTGGATTACCACCCCCTAATTGCTATTATGGGACCTCCAGCCCTCTTCCTCCCTGAACAGATCTTTCCCAACCACTCTAGTGTCCCCTAAGGACATGACTCACAAGATTCCTGAGCAATTACCCTCAGCCAGTGTGGAATGTCTACCAATTTTCATTCTCTTGTGCCTAATTCTGATTGGTCATATTGCTCAGGACACCAGGTGCAGGCCTGCTAGGAGTACAGCTTCAGTCCACTGATGGTGTCACTTGTTCCTGCTACCCCAAGGTCAGACTTTGTAAACACACATTACTAAAGCCCTCTGCAGGAGTGGGGAGAATAAGGAGGCCAGGATATATGATCTCTAACAAGTAGCACTTCTAATTGTCCAAGTCTGTGTGAAAATAACCTAGTCTTTAGTTTTTGCTTATACTGCTGTTCTAATCTTTGAAATGACCCTGCAGGGGCACCTGGGTGGTTCCATCAGTTAAGCATCTGACTCTTGATTTGGGCTCAGATCAGAATCTTACGGTTTATGGTTTATGGTTTTGAGCCCCACAGCTGGCCCATGATGTCTGTCTGTCTCTCTCCCTCTTTTTCTGCCCCTCCCCCCCTCTCAAAATAAAAAGAAAAGAAAGGAAATTAACCTGCAAATTCAAATCACCTCTTCCTTGATTTTCACAAAAACAAAATCCCACTTTTCCCAGTTTTCTCCTATAGTTCTTTAATCAAATGTATTTGCTTCTAGACTAAGGTTTCAGATATCTCACAATTAGCATGTAAAAATAGAATGCTTGGTTTCTTTAAACAGATTTCCATACTACAGCCATGGTGATTATCTTAAAATGCTACTTGGGTGAATGCATCTTATATCTTGTGGGACATTGGAATCGCCCGGAGAGCTTTTTAAAAAAAACGGACGCCTGCATTCTTAACCTAGGTGATAAGACATTTCTAGGGGAGAAAAACATCAAAGGATATAATGATAGACCCATCCCATCTAGAACTTTCTAAAGAGAGTTAAAATGTAAATTCAAGTGATGAGCACTGGGTGTTGTATGTAAGTGATGAATCACCAAATCCTACACGTGAAACTAATATTATACTGTATGGTAACTAACTTGAATTTCAGTAAAAACTTGGAAGAAAAAAATGTAAACTCCATGTACTAAATTCAGCATTTTCTCCAAGGCTATGGAATAGTAACGAGGGCTTGTAGCCGAAGACAAAGGGGAGGCTGATGAGCAGAGGTATGCTGAGTGGGCAGGTCTTTCCCCCAACTCTACTTGTTCCCTAGGAAGTTATAATTTCACTGAATGTAAAAGGAAATTGTGAAGTATCTGCTGTTTAAACCATAGAGCATGCACTCAGGGATTGCTTTTCAATGGCTTAAACGTGATATACTTTAGGGAAAGTCATCGAAATCAGAGGATAATGAGAATGGCATAAAGAAGTTAGGATGCAGTGTAAGGGCAGGATATACCTGTTGGTCAGTCTCTGGGCAATAATTATGTATTGTAGGAGACACCAAAATCACCCTGAAAATGATGAGTTTAGTTTTTGTTATTTAGATTCGTTTCTTAAACACTTCACCTGGATAGTGTTGGACTGAGCGAGTGAGGGTTTTCCAAGATGCTGAATCAAAGCTTAATTAAGAAAAATGAAATTTCCCACAGTGGCCTTTATTCTCAGAGGTATGGGTGGACACCTCGCTACTCCTTTTATCCTTTGGTTAGTATAGGTCTATATTTTATTGCCAATAATAGCAATTCCTACCCCTCACTGTTCTTATTTGTATAGTTTTTAAAGATACAGTTTGGTAGCTGTGTTTCCATTAGGAAAGAAACTACAAATTTATAAAAATAAAGAAGATAGTTTAGTTGGTTTATTTGCTTACTAACTAGTTTTTAAATTAATTTTGTAGCCATGTAAAATGAACAAAATATGTCTCAAAAGTCACACATGGTACTTTTTTCTTCATGTTTTGTTTTGCTTTGTTTCAATTTTTTAGAAACAGAGCATGAGCAAGGGAGTGGCGGAGAGAGAGGGAGACATAAAATCTGAATTAGGCTCCAGGCGCTGAGCTGTCAGCACAGAGCCTGACACTGGGCTTGATCCCATGAACTGTGAGATCATGACCTGAGCCAAAGTCGGCACTTAACCAACTGAACCACCCAGGCGCCCCCATTTTTAAGTTTTTTTAATGTTTATTTTTGAGAGAGAGAACAACAGATTGAGCGGAGGAGGGGCGGAGACAGAGGAAGACACAGAATTTGAAGCAGACTCCAGGCTCTGAGCTGTCAGCACAGAGCCTGACATGGGGCTTGATCCCACGAACCATGAGATCATGACCCAAGCTGAAGTCCGGTGCCTAATCAACTGAGACACCCAGGAGCCCCTGGTTTTCAGAGCTTTAAATGGTGTTTTCTATAATGGGTCTTCTGGAATAGTCAGTACTAGGCAGAGGTTGTACTTAAAGGCACCAAAAAACTGATTTTTTTGTAGTTGATCCTACCCGTGAGGTTATATAATACTTTGTTTTCATTGGATTTTGTGTTTAGTCACTCCGTTCACCAGAAATTGTATGAAGCATATGATGAGAAGGATAAGATACCTTTATTCTCCGATTGGAACATGTGATTA
>NC_043702.1:40888130-40891232 GCF_006229205.1 Suricata suricatta
CCAAATATGTAATCTCAGAAAACTTCTCTGTGCCTCAGTTCTCATCTGTATGTTTTAGGGTTGTCACAATGATTAAATGTTTTAGTTTAACTATAGAACTTAAAGTGGAGATGAGTATATAGCAAGTAGCATATAAATTTGTTCTATTATATCAATGTGGCACTTCTCAAAATTAGAATTCTTTTGAAGAAGAAAAAACTGAGAAGTAATTCAGTTACTTAAGTGAACTGATTATAAATGAAAAGCCCTCACATCTAGTGGTAGCAGTTGAGTGAAATAAAGTTTGTTTACTTCTGTGTTTACTGTCCCAAGACAGCCAAAAGAATGAGCTCCTTCGGGCAAGATATAAAAAATAGTCATAAAGAATCTTTACAAAAATGTAAATATCACACAAGACAAAATAACTGAAACCCTTCCAAGGTACAATCCTTACAGCAACTATGGAAAATTTAAAAAATCTTTATTGTTAGGAGAAACTAGACTATTCTTAAAGACAGGCTACTGGCCAAGAAAAATATTGTGGAGAAAAAAAAATAACAGAAACTCCATGTTTGGTTTTCAAAAGAGTCTGACATTTAATATATATTTTTTTATTTTGGGTTAGATTATGACACTATTAGGTTGGGTATGGAAAGCAGGATAAATATGAGAACTGGAAAAATTAATAACCTAAAATATTTAATTAATTTTCCACATTGACTCTCCTTAAGTGATAATTATGTTAGATTTTTAGAGTCTAATGACAGCATTCTCCCTACAGCCTGATTTGCAAGCTTTTCTCCTGAGTGTCTGCTTAGTCATGTGGACTGTTTGTTACATTTCTGATTCACTGAGAGAATGTGAATATCTTATTTTCTGAGTTTGTAAGCTTTATGGAGCCCCATAGCGACAGCCTGTAATTTTTGTGTATGTCTGTATGTGTAAATTATTTTCCAATTGCACATTTTCTAGCAACTCTTTCAAATTAAAAAAAAAAATCTCCCAACAAAGTGTTGGAAAATACTAGCTAGAGAATTTTGTATAAGAGCAGCCAATGATGTATTAATGGTTTGGTGATTACCCTTGAACTACTTTCCCCATTTACAGGATAGTGAAAGCTAAGCAATGTTGATGCTCTATGAGGCTGCATGGGAATTTTTTATTTGGAAAGTTCAAAGGAATAACTTTAATCACAACAAAGAAAATAATAAGCATTTCAGTTTTAATCCTCAAGATCTAACATGTAGGTTTATTTTTAACCACAGTAACATATTAAGAGACATCATTAAGGTACTATGGGTATATAAAGATCACAATTTAATTCCATTTTAGGCTGCTGCTTTTGGGGGACACCCTTCATCTTTAAAATAGCTCTTTTAGTACTCTAAGATTTCTCTGTCTAGTTTTATTGGTATCAGTAGTCATAGAAACAAGCAGGAACTTTTGTATATGTATTGAAAATGTGCGCTGATACCTAACAACATAGTAAAGGCTAGGTCACAGTGGGTATACATACATTCAGGCATGCACTGTGGGCTAGAAGTAGCAGACAGTAGTTTAAAATGCTTACAATGACACATAACGCATTTCAGTTCTCTTCCTTCATGTTTTCAACTAACATTAAGGAGAATTAGTATCCAAATGTGTTTACACCTAGATTAAATTTCAAAACCCTTCCATCTCATTATAGCTAATTCCAACTACTTGATTGAGGTCCAGGGGAAGCATTTTTGGGGACATCCAGCACCACAGCCATTAGTTACTGTACGACTATGGTTTTCAAGTAGTAAGCAGTTTGCTTTTTTTTGCCTTACATCCCCATGGTGCAAATAAATAGATTCAGTACTGTATTAATGCCTGTTTTACAAAACTGCTTCAGTTGTGATATACATTTTTAATATAATAAACTGACTACATCATGAAAAAAAATTCCGGAACAAATAAACTCATAAAAATTCATTGGTAATGTCTGTTCCTCAATTAAGGAAAGTCTGTCTATTGAGCTTAGAATTGCTGGTAATGAGTGGGAAGTTCCATCTTGGTTCCCACAATCACTACAGCTAAGGCTTACACTGAGGTCGCACAGAGTTATCAAATTGGGCTGTATTTCAGGGACAGGTTCCACTGACCTTTTTGTTCTTTTCATCAGCAGTGATACTTTGGTTCGGTCAAAAAGAAAAGAAGCCTGTTTTTTAAGACACGGTTACTATTCCGTTAGGAAAAGCAGCTATGATATTTGTCCAAATATAACATGTATTCTGAGGAGAAGGTGCTAGATCTGCAAGGTTTCAGTTTCCACTATAAAATGAATGTCATAGAAGGGGAAGACGAGGTTATCAGAAATTATAATCATAGACTTGATCGACAGTCCATGGAGAAACTTGAGATTTCTGTTCCCCTAGGTTTCTGTTTCCTTGCCTTGTCCTTCTTTCCACACTTGACATGTTACAGAATTTTGACAATTGAAGAACATCTCTGGAGTACTGAATACGCTGCCTGTGATCTCGTTGCCTGTGTGGAGCTGTGTAGTAAGTCACTGACTATCAGAGGAGCCTTTCAAAAGACAGTTTACTCTTCATTATTATTGAAGCTATAGTGAGTGATCTGAGGAAGTCCAAATGGCCAAAGGACACATTCTAAATTTGTTTTGTTCCAAGGCATTACAGAGTAAAGCATGGTGCAAAATTAATCTCTTCGGCAAGAGAGTGCGGGGTACACAAAGCATCTGCTGGCTGCCTCTGGAATAAAAACACTGTATTTGTCTAGACTTTATTTATGATCCGTTTTTGGCATAACTAGTCGTTACTGCTGAAAGCCAAATTATAGCAGCCTTGTGTAACAGATTACCTCAAAAGAAGACAAATTCTAGAGCTGACTTTTTGTTTTAATTTTAAACAAATGTATTTTTAGTCTATCTTCTATGTCCAGGAGTCCCTAAGTCCCACAGCATTTCCAGCTCTTTGAGAATGACAAGAAAACCACAGAGGGAAAAAACAGGAGAATGGCATATTTTTTTTCCCATTTACCCACAAACTGAAATCTACCAATCACTTTGTGACTACAATTTTCAGGCCTTTAATTCTGCTTTCAAATCCTGTTTATTGTTTCACAGGGTCTGGGGGA
>NC_043702.1:40891332-40998430 GCF_006229205.1 Suricata suricatta
AAGCAGATTCCTCATCATTAGTGCAGAGCCCGATGTGGGGCTCGAAATAAAAAACTGTAAAATCATGACCTGAGCTGAAATCAAGAGTCAGACACATAACTGACAGAGCCAACCAGGGTCCCCATAAATAAGGATCTTATTGTAAATAAAAATTTTATCTTAAAAGTGCTACAGGTTATCACATTCTTCTCTATTGCTTCCCTTTTCAGCTAAAAATTTTATAGCACAAAATATATGTGTGCATATTTAAAGGTTCATGTGAACAATAAGATGCCATTCATTAGATATTTTATAGAATATACAATCATAGATGCATAAATATACATTTTCTAATGAAATTGTTAAAGTATATTGGTACCTTGCAAAGAGAGGTCAAAATCAAATCCCTTGTACTAAGTAATATTAAGGTTGGATGGCTCAATTGCTTCAGCATCCAGCTCTTGGTTTCAGTTCAGGTCATAATCTCAGGATTTGTGAGTTCAGGCCCCACATCAGTCTCCACACTGACAAGGCTGAACCTCCTTCTGAATCTCTCTCTCTCCTTCTCTCTGCCATTTCCCAGCTTGTGCATGTGCGCAGATGCTCTCTCTCTCTCAAAATAAATAAACTGTAAAATAAATAAATAATGTTAATGTTAAATAATAATATTAAATATTGTTAAATATTTTAATGTTCTATGTACTAAGGTTGGCACTGTATAACATGTACCTTTGCATCCTTAGAAAATGAGTTTTGTTCTGTTAAAAATGTTTTTCCAATTTTCCTTAGAGAAAGGAAAATACTCCAAAAGAGTATTACTTGTGTGTATTATTGTTTTAATTTATTAAAATTTGTAGTTTTAAAACATTCCAGAAAACTCTCAAATCTTAACTTAGCCATTATTTGGCTTTTAATTACTTTAATCTTAATGCCAGAAGAGTTGACATTCACAGTCAAGTTGGAAAAAATCCCACAAGTGAATATGATATTTAATAGAGAAATTATACATGTTAGACCACCTATTATCAACCTGTAGGACAGCACTCGTTTCTCTTTGGATAAGGTAACGTAAAAACTGAATGAAAGCAAAACAATTCCGCAATGACCTTAGTATATTTAAATAAGCCATTTAACCTCTTGTCATTCACTTTCACTCTGGAATGAGATTCAAAGCATCAAATCAACATTGACACAGACACACACACACACAAACACACACACACACACACAGTTATTTAGCCCATATTATTGTTGTTTACAAAATAAAGAACAGAATCAGATTTAAAAAAATGTGTGGAAGACAATTCAGTAAAAATATTGCTGGAGGAGGGGACGGGTAGGCTGAAGAGCTGACAATGGCTTCTGTCTCTGTTCCATTGGACAGAGTGGGATCCTCAGAAAACAGAAAATGAAGTGGGAACAGAAAGATGGAAATGTGAAGAGTCAATTTTTTAAAATAAATCTACTTATCTGTTACCCAACCTCATGCCTTTAACAATTAGGGCAAATTAATGTTTTGTACTAATCTTTCTTAAAATACAGAAAAAGGAGGCAAATTTTTCCTAAGTGATGTTTAACAAATGAAATCGGAAAATGAGGAGAGTAAAGTTGATGGTGACAGTTTAGGAAGGAATGCAAGCCCTTATGAATGTGTTTTCTTTGTTCTCCTCAGTATACTTGAACAGAAATTTAAAACAAACAAGCAAACAAGAATCATATGTTTTTCATACCAGATAACTCAAGATTTATTATTTTGTGTTTCAGTATCAGCTGAGTTTTCAAAATAACCGAGTAACACATGCAGTGTTTTTTTTTTTTTTTTAATGTAACTGCTTGGGGGCGCCTGGGTGGCTCAGTCGGTTAAGCCTCCGACTTCGGCTCAGGTCAGATCTCACATTCGTGGGTTCGAGCCCCGCGTCAGGCTCTGTGCTGATAGCTAGCTCAGAGCCTGGAGCCTGCTTCCGGTTCTGTGTCCTTCTCTCTCTGCCCCTTCCCCTCTCATGCTCTATCTCTCTCTATATCAAAAATAAATAAAACATTAAAAAAATTTAATGTAACTGCTTGTATAAATACATAGCAAATAAATGTTTAAGTAGGATTCAGACTGGCCTAAGAACAGGAAATTATGAAGTAAAAACTCAAGAGAAACCAACAGTTGTAATGCACAAATGATCTTTCTTTCTAAATTAAGGGTGACCACTACAGAAATAACACTAAGAAGAGGCTATATATACGTCTTATGTCCTTCAAAGAAATTCACTTGATAAATGTAGAGAATAATACACGAGATGCATCTACATCTCAGAAATTAGCAAAAAATTGTTATTGTCATGGGGATACTTAAATTACAAAAAGAAATAAATCAAGAAATGATGAATGTAATTAATTTTTCTTGAAGTTCAACTGATGCAAGGTAAAAGCATATTTATTATGTGAATGTCTAACCACCCGTGATATTAAAAAAATGAATAAATACCAAACCTGCAATATATGTAAATTAGGCAAATTTTGTCATTGAAGTCCATAGCAAGTACAATAAACTATAGTTACTCACCAATGACTCTAATTTTCTCATGCGAGTTCGCATAAATACACTTATAAAAATAAAAGTCTGAATTTTTGTTACTTTTTGCACTTTTTAATAGGAACAAAATAAATCAAAAAGTAAATGTAGTAGCTATACACACCAAAAGTCATCTGATGTGTAAAAAATTGCTATGGTGCTGATCAGTGGACCGCACCTTCAGATGGAACTCAAGTAGCTTTCAAATGCCCAATTTTGCTACTAACTGTAGGAAAACAACAGATCTGTACTAGAAGAGAGAAATAGATCAGGCACGTAAGTGAATACTATGGGTGCTTAAAAAAAAAAGCAAAGCAAAGATCGGTAAAGCCCACAGTAAACTAGAGAGATCACCCGTTGTCTAAATGAGCAAGCTAATTTCTCTAATGGTTGTTCTGTCGAATATGTACTCACACATGCTAGATCTGATTTTTCATGGGAAGTAAGAGATCTAGATTTCAGTGCAAAATCTAATTTCTAAATATGAGCAAGTAATCTAGAACATTGATATCATTTAATGGGTCACAAAAGAATAGCTTTTTAGTAACTAGTGTGTGCCTTTCCCAGAGGTCTTAAGTAGAGTTGTCCTAAATAAGTAGGTTAAATCAATCAACCAATCAGTTGGAATGTAGTTGGAATCTTGTTGCATTTTCTCAACCACAGTTTTATGAATATAAAATAGCCCATTGTGTGTTATTGGCGGGCACTTTTAATAAATGATAATTCTTTCAGTATGTAGGAAAGTCTGCATTTCATAAGGCCGGTGGATCTCAGGTGCACACCAGATAAATCCTATCTATTAATTCTTGCTTTCCAGATCATGGAATTTTTTTTTTAATTAGTTACCAATCAGTTGTGGTCCACAACGAAAGTTTAAATAGGTTCCAATCAAAGAATTTACTCATTGCTACTCTCATCATTTTTCAATCTTCTGACAGAATTTTTGCCTCAGTTACAACAGGGAACCACTATCTTTGTGATACAAATTAATGTACCCTCCTCATTGATTCATGGCTTTGTAATAAAAGAATAAAGGTGTTCAATGTTGTAAAGTATATATAGTTTTAAATGAACGGACACCACATTTGGCCCCCTGAGAAGTAATTCATTTACCAGAATTAAGTCTACATGCCAAGTTAAGTTCACCGCTAATAGGAGAGCCCAAGTTTCCAATCTACATTGAAACAATGGTACAAGTACATGGTGACAAATACATGGTACCCAACATTTATATTATGCTTAAACTTTAAATTTGCAAACTACATTCTCATATAAGATTCTAGATATAATATGATTCTAGATATGATGAAAACACCCATGAAGCTCTTCTTTTTCCTATCTGACTCCGCAAAGAGAATCTTTCAAAAGTATCTTAGTGAATTGCTTTCTTATGTTTCCTTGAGAAGACTATTGCCTGAAAGTTACAGCTGTGTTTCTAGTTCAGATTATCATAGTGTGATAACATTTACACGTTAGTTATGTCTCACTTAGTGCTCTGGAATATAGATGGTATTCAATAAACACAAATATCTTAGTTGCCTCTATTTTGGCTACTTGTTTTCCAAATGTCCCTATTTCATTTCAATTTATACACATATGCCAGTTCCTGAAGTCCAATTATGGTAATTCCATACTCTAAATGTTTATGGATTCTTCCTACCTCTGGAAGATGGGGCATAGCTTTCACAGCCCTCTCTGACCGTATCTTTCCTTCCTTCCCTTTTACCATCAAACTTTATCCAAACGAAACAGCTCTCTTTTTAGCTTCTCTCTCAGGGTGTTATCATTACTGAAATTTCCCATCTACTTGAAATTATTTTACTACCTCTTTCCCTCACCAATTGTAGCCTATAAAACACTTACACATCCTTGGGGCCCTGTTCGTTGGGATATTTCTACACCACTTTCCCTTCTCTTCTTCCAGAGTACTGTGTGGTTTTTAAATCACTTATCTCTAAGTATTACAGTCTTAAAATTAATGAAGTACACATCTCCACTCTATTGACAAGATCACAGGTATGTTTAGGATACAGTCTTTATCCCATTTGCTTTTATGTACTCCCAAAAGGGGGAGATTGCCTTCCACATGGTAAATACTCAACAAACATTTACTGAATTGATTTGGTAGAAACTATAGGAGTCATTACAACCAGCTTCGTAAACCAATTTAGAAATCCCCTTTACACCTTCCCCACAGCCCCGCCTCTGGAAGTAACATGTGGAATCTCACCTTATTACACAGTATCTTTCCTTGTTGGAAAACTGAAGTTATTAGAAAGTTCCTTCTTGCTTTGGGCTGAAATATTTTTCTCTTCTTTTCTCAGCTCTTCCTGTAGAATTTAAATATTAAAAATTTTCCTCTTCCCTGTGGCAACCTTTTAAATATTAATATTGTGCTTACTATAGTCACTCTCTTCTCCTGTTAAACCTCACCCACCCCTTACCCCCACATTCTGTTTTCCTAACATGACATCATTCAGTCACCCCTTCTAAAATGTTACTTAATTTACCAGTGTATTTCTTTTAATGAGGAGCTCAGAACTGGCCAAAGTGCTCTGTGAATGATTTAACCAGTCCAGGATGCAGTGGGAATATTATCTCTCTCAGTTTGCAGACCTTACTTCTGTAAGCCTACAACTTACGCAACCAAGTCATGTGGTTGCTGTGTAGTGAGACTCAACAAAAAATAACTATATGCCAGGCATCATAAGACCCTTCCACATATGTTGTCTCAGTAAATTTGTAGTTGATTAAAGCTCTGAAGTCATTGTCACATGAATTGTTAGGAGAAAGATCTTCTGCCTTCAACATGTACAGTTGCTATCCCAACACAAATCTAAGATTGTTCATTTATCCTAGGTAAATATTATTATATTGGATTTGCCTCATCTTGTTAGTCCGAGATCAAATTGTATCTTATTTCTGGTGTCAAAGATAACAGTTTCCCTAGCTTTGAGTCAACTACATATTTGATAAGAGCACAATTTAGTTTTCAGCTAAGATAGTTATAGAAAAAACAAAAAAAGCTGAGCTGAATGGAGCAGAGGGAAGCTACCTCTTTCGAGTCCATTCTTCTGATTCATAATTAGAGTTCCTAAGGAGAGCTCTTCTAAGAACTAATTCACCTAATTGTCTAACATTTAGACAATGTTAGACTAATTGTCTAACATTTGGTACATATCTGTCATAGCTACAGTGGCATCTTGAGATTTCTGTAAGTGTTTTAATAGAATAGGATAGAAATCTTATGAAATAGGAAATTCGCTTGATGTGCCTTGGTCTGAGTGTATTCTTGGTGTTGTTTATTTTCTTATTTATTCATTCGTTTATTCTATTTTCATGTTCATCACTCACTAGAGGTTCCAAACTAATATTATGACAACATCTTACAAAATTTTTTTGGCTTTTTTTTTCTGAAGATAGAGTGCGCATGTGTGTAAGTGTGCAAGAGAGGGGCAGAAGGAGAGGGAGAGAGAATCTTAAGCAGGTTCTGCTGATGCAGGTCCTGATCCCGCCACAGTTAGATCATGACCTGAGTTGAAATCAAGAGTTGGGTGCTTAACCCACTGAGCCACCCAGGCGCCCCACAGAAATTTTTAGTTTTAATAATTATCTGACAACTCTATAATCCCATAATTTGACTTCTATCCATTTTTGAAAATTGAGTTATTTGCCCATCTCTAATCTTACGGGATTTCCTCCATTCACCATCATTTCCTAGTGATTATGCAGAATGATTTGTTTCACAACCTTTCAAATGTAATTCATCTGTGTCTGGACTTGAACATTCCTTTAAAGAGGCTAAACGCTCTCATAATCTTTGCTTTTATTTTGTGCTTCAATTACCTCTTTATGATGCTATCATTCCTAATGTGAAGATAATTCTCCCAGTGGAGAGAAATAGAAGTAAACCACCATTTTATCACATTTAAAAGTATATCATTTTCCTAAGCAGCGACTGTGTCCATCGTTTAAAAAATATTTGTAGTCTGATAGTGTATTTATATAATATATATATATACTTTATGCATATTAAAGAGAAAACTCTTTAATGCACTTAGCATAAGTAAAAAATACCAGATATTTTAACCTCTTGGTCCTATTTTTAAAGATTGTTTCTTCTCTTTTGTATTCATCTTTGGTTATATGTTCTTCTCTTCATATTTTGCACACGTCTCGTTTAAATTGGAGCTCATCAGAAAGAGAGCCCTAAGCAACCACACTGGTTTCCTTGGATACTGATTCTTTATTTTCCTCATCAGCATCATTTGTGATTGTATTATCAGATTTTCAGTTTTTCATTCTCTACTTCTTTTAAATTTTCTGGCCATGGAACCCCCAAGGGGACTATGATAGCTATTTCTTCTTAAGTTGTTTTTAAATATAATTTCCTGAAAATTAGGATATGCTTTAGTAGCCTTTTCTCAACTGCTGAAATAACTAATGTAGGCTTTTTCTACAAGTTTCCATTATTTCAGATTCAGGACTAAGCTCTTCTTTGCTGGTAAAAATTAAATCAGGAATAGAAACTATCTTCATTGGTTTGTTTTCAGCCTGAGGAATACTGTTTCAGCAAGGCAACACAATTTTCTGGTATTCTTGATTAGGGCAAGGGACATTCTAGTAAATGTCCAGATGTTTCAATTTCTCCTAAGCTGTCACTTGTAACACTCTGTGACCTGTGTAATGAAATATCAGCATCATATGTGCACTTATTAGAAATGTGTAGCCTGATCCTCAGCCTGTATCAGAAACTCTGGGAGGGAGTCTTCAACAATCCGTGTTTCCACGAGCCCTTAGGGCAATTCTTCTGCCCACTGAAGTTTGAGAACTAGTGTTGTTAAACATCATCTATATCTTCTGACTGAGAATCAATGCAAAGGATCCCTTAGTCACTTATTCTGGCTCAGACATTGACTATTAATCTCACAGGTGTTAAATAGAGATACTCCTATTACCACATGTAGAATGTCCCTGCCTTTCTTACTGACTTACTTCTTTTAAACAAGGAGTCCTCTGTATCACAGATATAACTGCATCACCCAAAATATTGTGATGCATATAAGATAATTCAAGTTCTAGTGTTAAATTTCCAGTGTTTCAACATACGTTACCCATCAGACTTTGTATAAGTAGGTAACTGAGACCTTTCATTTAGTCTGACTCATTCAGGATTATTTCCTCATGAGAACTTCTTGGCACTCTCTCCCCTATTGTTCTTGCTCAGACTATAACAGCCAACCTATTTCTACTCTCTCTACTCCCAGACCCCCTTCATTCTGATACTCTGACCTGTTCTTCTATGAATTGACCTAAAACACAGCCATAATTCTGTCATTTCCCTGTTGGAAATTCTTTGTTGATTTTGGACTCCTCAAACTGGCATTTGAGGCTCTCTATCATATCACTACAACCATTTTCTCCAGAATTTTATTTCATGGTCCTCTTCTTTATAGCCAACACTCCAGTCAGTGGGACTAAGTATTGTTTCTGGTACTTTCCTGCACGCAGGCCTTTGTTGATGCTTATCCTAACTCTTGGCATGCCTTTTACCATCATTTTCTTGTTTTGTATTCCCCGAGGTATATCACCATCATGAATCCTTTGCTAGGTTACTTGATCAGATGCCATCTCTCTTCTCCTCCCTCTGATGAACCCCATAGAACAAAAATGTGGTATTTTATGTTCCTGAAGTAATACTGCCAGGCGCCTGGCTGGCTCAGCTGGTTAAGAATCCGCCTCTTGATTTCAGCTGAGGTCATGAACCCAGGAGCACGGGATCAAGTCCCTCGATGAGCTCTGTGCTGAGCGTGGAGAGACCTGCTTGAGATTCGTTCCTTTCCTCTGCCCCTCTCCCCAGCTCTCTCTAAAATTAAACAAACAAAACCAAAAACTTTTAAAGAAAGAAATACTACCTTGCACAATACATGATTGGGGACTTACCATATATTTCTTTTACGAAGGGACTTCTGGGGTGCCTGGGTGGCTCAGTCAGTTAAGTCTGTATAGCATCACACTCTTGCTTTCAGCTCAGGTCATGGCCTCATGGTTTGTGGGTTTGAGGCCTGCGTCAGGCTGTGGAGCCTGCTTGGGATTTTCTCTCTCTCCTTCTCTCTCTGCCCCTCCTCCATGCTCTCTCTCTATTTCTCTCAAAATGAAGAAATGCACTTTAAAAAAAAGAAGGGACTCCTATGGGTGCTTTATCCTTAACAGTTTTTATGGAATTGAAGTAGCTACCATGCTGTAGCAATACATGCCGTCATTTCTTTTGTCCATCTTTTTCTTCCATTGTTATTCTTCTCCTAAAATTTTCTCAAATGAGATAGTTAATTTCAAAGTCCTTAATAGGAAATCCAGAGCTTTGTTCCCAAATTATTTAAACTTAGTGATTCAAAATAATAACATTTTATCATTCTGAAGAAAGTATAATGAGCATAATATTCTTTTGATAAGTGTAAAGCTAATCATTCACCATTGAATGACTTGCTTCTAATGGAAATAGGTTTAAAATATTAATTTAAAAAACTTGGTGTTAAAAAATTACACAATAAATGTATGTGCGTGGGGGTGGGGGAGAAATAGGTAGAGGAGGAAAAAACGGAGGGAAAGGAAAGAGAAGACAAAAGAAAGAATTCACCAAGAATTAATTGGCCACAAAGATCTTCAGTCTTTCTTTCTCCACCTGTTTGTAATCTCACTGTCACACTCAATTTAAGTAGAAACATAAACTACTGAGTATAGGAAAGGAATTATTTTATTCACATTTTCATACAGGTAAGTGGTGTCTGTATTGTAAGAATTATAAATTATAAAAAAGTATTTATTGAAGATACTATGTATTTGGACAATATGCTGTCGAGTTGAAAAGTTTTATGAACCATGAAAAAATAACACAAGATAAGGAAGTTGACTTCATGAAAATAGAGGAAAAGGCTTAGCAATTAACCTTAGGATGAAGTATCTTTTCTTTCTTACCAGATCAACTCACATTTAAGTCTTTAAATGGAAAATGACTTGTATTTAACCTTTTATGATTCAGAGAGCCATTTAATTGTAATTATAGTTAATCCAATTAAAGATGGATTATAATAACTGCTGAATTAATAGGTCATGAAATACTGAGTTTAATTAGTAGATTCCTATGTATTTTGGAAGAATGAAAAAATACTCTTTGAAATATGTGAAAACTTTAATATTGTGGAGGTTGTCTTATTTTTAAAAAAGGGAAGAAACCCATGAAAGAAGGCATAGCATGAAATTTGGGGGGAAATCTAAGTTTCTAATTTTATATTTAGTGAATGTAAATTATTATTCTATATCCTCAATCGTATAAGAAAAAAATAGTATTTTTAAATTTCTCCTCTCTGGACAAATTAAGATTACTAATATATATATGTATAATAAAATAATAACTGAAAATAGTAATAATAATAGTATTAATAATAATAGTATTAAATGATAATTTTACTTTTAAGATTACAAATCACAGTGCAACACAATTTTTCAAGTGTAGACATTTTGTATCTGTTTGTTGCATACTTACCAAAAATCATGCAGTTTCATTTAAAGTAGGACAAGTAACCTATGTTACCATCAGATGTGCATTTTTTAAACAGCTATGGAAACATTAATAAAAGAGATTTAAAAAAAATTAATGACTTGGTATGGCAAATAATTACACAAATAAAATTAAATGACTGTTCTGTTATGTGCATAATGTAGATGTATAGGTCTTACTTATAGCATAACTTTATGCCTTAGACTAGGCAGTTCTGGAGCAAAACAGACAAATCCTAAACCTCAAAGTCGTATTTCCTTAATTCTGTGGTGCGGTATTTATATATTTTAACATTTTAAATGCATCTGTATTAACGTGTTTCCCTCTGAAAGTGTTCTTTTTCCTTGGATAGCCCAAGGACTCCCTACTTCATGGCCAGAAGGCATTGCTTTGAGGATAATACTATTTATATAAAATAACAGGCTGGTAAGAAGTGTCAAAATATTTCACTTTTTTCCCTTATAAATTTACCACTAGGTTATATTTTCAAGATGACTAGAGATGCACAAATGAGAGAATTGGTAGACTTAAAAAAAAAAAAGATCGAGAATATATAATTGGGGCACTGAAGAAGCAGATTGTGAGGCCTGCAAAAGTCTTGTAGGAGTCTTAGTAGTTAATTCAGCCTTGCCCACCTAGGTACACAGAAATATAAACGGGCATCAGAGCTAAAATACCTAATTTAAGGGCCTCAGGCCAGAACAGGTTAAGATTGCTCTGTGCTCAACACACACATAAGGGGCACCCAGAAATGTCCCAGAGGAAATATATCAGATACACAAATTACCCAGAATGCACACACTCGAGACTCCCACTACTTCTTGGGGCATGCCAGACTGTTCTGCTAGAGCACTTGGAATGGAAACACATTTTCTGAGAGCAGCAACCTCCCCTGAAGAAATTGGTTTCTCCTTTAGCATTTGGAAGCTGCTGAGAAACCCATAATCAAGGTTTTCTTAATGTTGTTTTAAATAGTCCCATTATCAGAGCTACATCTCTCTGAAAGCTTCAGACTTCATTACTCTATTAGAAAAAAATTAACATATTGTACCTGATAAGCTCCTGGCATATTCAGAATACTGCAGCCTTACTAATACTGACTACCCCAGCACTTTCATTCTTATTAAAAGTGAGTTGTATGAGAATGAAAATATATGCTGTTTGTCTATATTTTTCTTGAGATAAGGCAGCAACAGTTAACTTGTTCTGAAGTTAATTTTCTACTTGTACATTCAAGTATGCATTTTTAGCATATCCTTTCTTTTGTCAGAATATAATATCTGATTCTGCAAGAATTTACAAAGGCATAATTTGGGCATATTTATAGTAGATGATATTAAAGTATAGTATAGTAGATGATACTAAAAGTAAATTTGAAGGTTAAAGAGTTTTAATAGACTATCTGTCAGGAATCTCAGGAAAACCTAAGAATATGATTACATTTTTCTAAGGCTGGGTTTCTTCTTGATATGTCAGTTCTTAAATATTTTTAAAATTGACAGATTTGGAGAAAAATGAAAAATATATATATAGGCACTGAGTAAAATAACATTTTTTAGCTTTTTGAAAATAGGTTTTTATCTGAAATGGAAAATTAAACACTAATGTGACAGGTGCAATTTATTTGGACTTACATTTAATCAGTGAAAGGCTAAGCCTGTGTAAAAGACTGAAAATTGCAGTGATTGAAATCTAAGGTTGCAGTGGGAAATCAGTGTTGGAAATATGAATCAGATCGCTCAGTAGAACTTTGCAGCTTTGCACTAAGAAATACTACCAAGTAGCCCAGACTGATGGACCTCAGAACTTCAAATTACTGGGTTGTCAGAGTACGTACATATGACAACATCATTAAAATTAAGTTTCAGCGGATGTAGAAGTTTATGTTGTGTTGACTAACTTTTCTTCTAGTTTTAAGGATTTGTACCACATTCAGACTTACCTTTAGGAGAAAGAATAACATAAAACTATAAAGAACTTATTATTTAAAATGTTCCAGATTCCTCAAACTAGCATATTTAAGACTTAAAAGGATTGGGCTTCTCAATTAATATAAAGTTAAAATTATAAATTTGGACTGCTGCCCATTTTCTTTTTCTTTTAAACTTAGTCAACGCTGTTCTTCTTGTCAGGCCTTACCACATGCGTTAGCATTTCCCCTAGATAACGGTTCTGTGCCAGCAAGTCACTGATTTCTCCAAAATAAATTAAAGGACTTCTAATGTGGTTTAAGCAAACAAACAAACAAACACTCCTTTATTGATTTCTCAAATCCTCTCCAAGTGAGTAATTTTTATGTTTTGGATTTGGGAAAGAAAAGAGGTAGGAGAGAAGGCAGGATGGGCAGCACTTAAAGACAGAAGGGAAACTATTCTGACATCATTAAGAATTCACAGAGATAACTGGGTGAATTAGGTGGCTTGTGATATTTAATGAACCCTGTATAATTTGCTCTATTGTTAGTCAATATGTAGCTTTCGGTAAGCGTTTACAAGATTATACCTTGATGAACAATAAGGTCCGGTAAATTTTTCTTTCTCCTTGCTGATTGAGAGTCATTTGGAAATGGTCCGAGGCAATCGGGATGCCATTATACGCTAGATTCTCTCCAGACTGAGGAAGAAGCTGCAGGCTCCCATCTGTCAAAAAGCGTGGTGGAGGGAAGAGTTGCTTGATGATAATAATGTCCTTCATGTACTTAGCATTATTGCTGTCAGTAAGAATGCTTTACTGACCTAACATATAACTAAATACAGTAGTCCTAAGTTATTTAGCAAAACAACAAAATTTAAAACCCCAAACCAAAAATTATTCCTGTCCTTATACAAATAAATCAATAACTACAACAGAAAAAAATGAATGAATGAGTTGCCTGAGTAAAACTAGGAGGCATTCTTTTAATGCAGCCAAAGAAAGCGTTTCTCTGTGGTTGGGAGAGAGTCCCACACAGTGAAAGGGGACAAGTGTTAGGTCTAACCAATGTGGGGCTTACTACCCTGGGGAATCGACCCAGTCTATCTGAGTCTCCGTTTCCCTAATTTGACCATGAGGAGAAGATGCCACGGTGCTAAGTATAAAACGCCAAATAATTTAAGAAGTGTTAGTTGTCTTCCCTTCCTTCTAGATGCAAGTGTGCCTCCTGCTCTATCTCAAATGTGTTTGGCTCAGCACACCAAGCTGTGACATGAGACCTGAAAAATGCAGTCAGTACCTACAGTTCAGGACTGGCAGTTTTAGTTCTCACCTTTTGCTCTCATACAAATCCTGGTGATTTTTTTTTTTCTGAAACATATCATAGAGTATCATTAGACTAATAATTGAATGTATTTGAAATATTTGAATAATTTATAGGATTTTCTGTTACCCAACCTGTCGTATAGACTTGGCAAATGTATTCACGATTGACAACATTTCCATAGAAAAGGAATGGTAAATTATTCATATTGTACTTTTCCCCCATCACCTAATTAATTAGCACAGCTTATTTAGGACTTATTTTATGCATAAAGCGGTATCCAACTGGATGTAATGAATGAAGATAAAAAATGTTTCAGAAAGCGTTTTACAAATGTCTCACCTTTTTAGTTTGCTTCTTTCTCAAATATCTGAATAATAGACTGAATGTTTCCATTTCCATTTTTGGTAGATATGTCAATGTTTATTGGTATTTTTTAAAACAAAATTTTATTAGACATTCTCTAAAATGTTTTACTTTTGTCTAAATTTAAGTGGAATTAATAGTTAGCATACTTTAAATTTAAGGAGATTCTTGGTAAATTTAAAAATTAATCCTTTGGGGCCCCTGGGTGGTTCAGTCAGTTAAGCATCTGGCTTCAGCTCAGGTCATGATCTCACGATTCATGGGTTCGAGCCCCACATCAGGCTCTGTGCCAACAGCTAGTTCAGAGCCTGGAGCCCATCTTCAGATTCTGTGTCTCCCTCTCTCTCTGCCCCTCCCCAGCTCATGCTGTCTCCCTCTAAAAAATAAATAAAACATTAAAATTTTTTTAAATTAATCCTTTAAAAGGACGTCTAAATGAAACAGTACAATGCAACATTGATTTGAATACAAGAACATTTATATTTCTGTAGTATTTATTAAAAAAAATCACAAAGTATACTTTTTAAATCGAAGTTGTGGTGATTTTTCCTTTTACTGCATAAGTGGACTTTCCTTATGTAAAAACTGAAGAATAATTTCATGTTTTCCTTATTTGCTTATCTCGCCTCTGCTGCATATCTTTTAAGACCTGACTTCTAGTTTAAGATAATATTTCATTTGAGCTAAGACAAAGAAAGTAATTTCTCAAAACTTAAAGACACACTGGTTTCCAAGTGTGTTCCCTTCCAAATGAGAAAACTTTAAAAAATGTTTCTGTAGCATATAATTTCGTACAAGTGATGTTGTTTGGGACAGTAATGGTAATGGGTCTCTCACGGCGTGCTCTCCCTATTAATTAATGCCTCTGTGAGAAGTTCGGTCACCATAGCTTTTGAGAGAATATAAAGCCCTACCAGCTTCTGGGAAGGACTTAATTCTGGGTATATTTGGATAAAACATTTTAAGGGCAACACTATGCCAGAAGCAAAACAGTTCTAACGTGACTAAGATCTAGTCCTCAGTAGGGATGTGCTCTTTGGGCAATGAGGTTGGATTATGGGAAATAAGGAGGCACCCGTGACTTGTGACCAAGTGTGAAATACTGGAAGAATATATTTGTTTCCTCTTAGTTTTACAATCAATATGAATTACTCTTCTCTCTTTGCATGTTTAAACTTCATTTGCAAGATGTCAGCCAAGAAACCCATTTTCTACCTGCTTATTCATGTTTTCTGTCGTCTGAAAAGTTTTATGTGTTCAGTCTGGTTCTCTGGGGTTGGCTGCATAAATCTGAAATACTTGCTGATCTTATCCATTCAGAAGATCATGGCATTTCACAGCTGTGTGGCGGATCCTGATATTATTCTCGGGAGTCCTAATTTGACCCAGAGAAGGTGCAAAGCATCCAGATCCACAGAAGGAAGAATGTGGCATCCATCACTTCTGCCAGCCCGTGTCAGGTGACCCACCGAGCCCCATTAGAAGATCTTCAGTAGGGAAAAGCTTGACTGCATTCTCGGGTTAAGGAAAGGTGATGCAGTTTATAACTGCTGAGACAGGGGAGATGAGAAAGAGATGGATAAATCAGTTCAAATGAAGCCATAAATAGAAAAGAGTGTGAGCGCTTCCCTCTGTGGAACTGTGCCCCACACCCCCTCCAATTTGCAGACTAGAACCTTCATTTTCATAATGATTGCATTCATGCATGTTTATCTTAAAGTGGTGGAAGTCAAGTGATTCCATTAAGTGCTGCTGGGTGAGATTTATTACTCAGCAGCACGGTAGGCTCAGACGGCTTCAGTTAGGAAAGAGTGAAAGGTGCGTTGAGAGGAGCAGCTGATCAGATCTTGGCAGGCAGGGTACTGACTGCTGAAGTAACAATTTGCAGTAGTTTTACACTCCTGTCAGTGCCAGTTGGCAAACTAATGGAGATGACGGAATGAAAGAACAAAATGTCACAACAGAAAGGAGTGAGTTGAAAATTCAAACATTTTCTTATTTCTCATAATCCTACTGAATCAAAATTAAATCAGTCTACAAATGAACCAACTCGATATTGAATAAAAGGCAGCTATCTGCACAGTTTTTTTCCCCAAGTAGGAAAATCGATTAACATTCTTGGGACCATTAGCTTGTTCAAAACATCATCATGATTTGTAATAACTCAGAGAACTAGTTTATCAACAAGAATATTGATTTTAAGAGAATAAGATTTGGTTGGGAATAGCAGTTGACACAGATTTTGAAACCTCGCAATAAGGATTCCCTTGTAGTGGTGTAGTAGAAAATCAGTGCCACGGGAGAAAGGTCAATTCTAAACTGTTACTTTCTAACAGCAGATATAATATGTCTCCTTGTTGTCATCCTAATAATCATCATGTGACTTTACTAAATATTTGCCTGTCACTATGGCCGACACGAGGAAAGCCAATTCTGTATGCACATGGTAGGTCATGTTTTTAAACGTCGAAGACTTCATAAGTGTTGCTGACTTCCCAGGATTCACTCAATTTTAAATGTGTTTGTAACCCAGAGAAATTTTCTCAGTTTTTGACTCTAGAAAAAAATATATAAGTTTATTTATCGAAACAAGCAAGGGAAAATCAAATTAGCACTTCGTAACAGAAGTTCGGTAAGGATAACTAAATGTGAAATAAAGATACTGCCAAATATCACGAATATTGCCTCAGTAAATACACGAAAGAACAGACTTTTACTTCAGAAGGACTACGAAACAGCAGCCATTACCACATCAACAGTGAGCTACAAGTAACTTGCCAAAGGTTGAATAGTAATTTTCTCCTTTAATATAATTTTACAGCGCAGCTGTATGGTAGCTCGTTTATTTTTCTCCCATTTGGTATAAAGGAGAAGTTGTTTTAATGTTCACATGAAAAAAAGATAAATATCTTCATCTGTTGCATGGCTGCCGTAGCTTTGGAGCCCAATTTGTGTGCCTTGTTTTACGTATGCATCTTCAAATAATATGCATGCCTTCATTTCATTTCTGGATTCCAGTCTGATTCTTATACCTTCTCTCTACATTATTGACCATTCTGTTATGTTTTTCTGTATTTGTAAATGATTAAACCACATTGAATAAGCCCATAATTCTGTCAATTTATTAATACCTGATAGTATCCTCGTAAAAGGTATAAGCATGAAGGATATTTTATTTATAGGTAATGTTTATATGCATGTTTGTTCTGTAAAGGTAATCTTCTGATCTCATTATTCTGCACTAAATTAGTCTTTGGACCAAGCAGATGTATACTGTTAATTTCATAAACAAGCTTGATTTCATTGCCTGTTGATCACTACAGAAGCCATACAATGAAGTACCATGAGCTGGGTTTTAAAGGACAGAAAAAAATCACACGGTTCTTTGGCAGAACTAAGCCACTTCAAAAGGAGAAATGCTTGTCCCATTCTTAAGAAGATCCGCATAATTTACCATCTGATTTTTTTTCTGAAGCCTTAAAATAAAGCTCCTATTTTGGCAGAGTCTAAGTTCCTCTGACATCAGTTTTAGCAGAGTGGAGGTTAGCTATTATATGCCAAAATATTTTTCTCGTATATATCCTGTTGGAAAGAATCCTGTTACTAAGTACTTTTTTTTAGCGCTAAGGAAAGCAAATCCTGTTTTTGCTTTTTTGCTGGAGAATAGAGGGGTTGAGATGGAGTGAGGCCAGATTTTATTATGGCTGCCTGATGAATATTTTTCAGGGAACATGACTGTTGCTACTTTGCTATTTTTATCAAGCCATTCCACATAATTTACATATTTACCTGTTGAATGTTTTTACAATTTGTATCATCATTATCACATCTTACCACGGGCTTTCAGCCTTTCTCTCCTGAACATAGTGTCTCTCAGCAGCTTTCTCTGCATCCTCCTGCTTTTCTATATGTGGTCCCTACTGCTTAAAGCTTACAGCGTCTTTGATATTCCAGAGTTTGACTGCATTACTTCCCTGCTTAAATTCTCCACAGTATTGGATTCACTAGCAGAAGAGGGAAGAGAGCTCAAACCTTCCTGTCACATAGTCTTGTCATTTTCGTGTGGTGTGGCCCTCCGGCCAGCCAGCATCACCACCATTGGGGTCTTGTCAGAAACGCAGTGGAGGCCCCACCAACTGAATTGGCAGTTACATTTTATCCAGATTGTCCAAATGATTTGTTTGCACCTCAAAGCTCATGAAGCCCTAGCTCCACAGGCCACAGCAGTGACCTCTCTTGCCTCTTCGACCACATCTTTCCCCCAATTCCTTCCTTTCCTTCCACTGGGTGTCATTTCTCTGGAGACACAGAATAATTTTTCCTTGCCTCCAGCAAGAAAAATTATACAAAGTAGTCTTTGTCTAGAGTTCCCTTTCTTGACTTTTCTACTTAAGAAATTACTGTAGATGCTTTATGACTAAGACCAAATACCTTCTCATCGGCCATCTGATTCAAAGTACAGGCTGATAAATCTGATCATAATTAAATGGCCTTCCTCTCTTTGCTCCTATAGTAAACTTACATATTTTGCTTTAACACTTACTATATTATGTTGGAATGCCTGCGGACATGTCTCTTTCCAACACTAGGCTGCGCTTCTAGTTCTGATAGTTGATAGACTTCAAATAACATTGTAGGTCTTAACAAATGATTATTCAAGAAATTCATGAAAGAATGGCCACTATCAGGTTTTTTACATCTTGCTCAAGGCAAATAAAAAAACGATAGATACTGTGGAATAATGTAAACTATTGCCTTTCATAACCTTTAGAACAGGGGTCTGAAGCCTACAACCCCAACGCCAACTCCAGCACTCAGCCACTGTGATTTATGCCAAGTTTAGAAATTAGTGTTTGCTGCAGATTTGATAATGTTTCTTAATAAATTCAAGCTAAAATTACAAAGCAAACAGCAGCTATATATGACACTTCCACTGCTATAAAGTAATTTTGAGAAAACTGATGTATGAATCACAAGTAATGTCAAGCTGCTTTAGACACCCTTGCTACAGTAAAAATTAAATCAAGAAATGAGATCTCCATTCTCACACAAATCATAGCAGATATATTTTCTGAGCTCAAATTAGAGTCCCACAGCACTTTTCTTTTTTTTAAGTTTATTTATTTTTGAGAGAGAGTAGGAGAGATAGAGTGAACACAAATGGGGCAGGGGCAGAGAGAGAGGGAGAAGAGAACCCAAAGCAGGCTCCGGGCTCTGAACTGTCAGCACAGAGCCTAATGTGGGGCTTGAATCCACAATCCACGAGATCATGACCTAAGCTCAAGTCAGAAACTCAACGGACTGAGCCACCCAGGTACCCCCCACAGCACTTTGCAAGCCTAGAGGCAAGTGCAAGGGAAATTTGCATTTTTCAAAATGCATTTTACTGTGTAATTGAGGAGCTTCCACCTAACATTCAATTGGAGGTCATTACAGTTTTAAAAACAAGCTGAAAGGCAAATATCAAGATAATCCAATAGAATTCTATAAATTCCTTCCAAAAGATAAATATACCCCATTAAAACCACATGTGTATGTGCTTCTATCAGCATTTGGCATTACCTGCCTTGGTGAAAAATATATTCAAAGAATTAAATATGAAATCATAGTACAGAAGAACATTTACAATTATTTTTGATGATAGGGAACACCAACTGTAGACCACAATTAAGCAAAATGTTCTTCCTCCCAAAGAATAATTCATTTTGTCACTAGTAGATGTGTATTACACAAAACTGTACTCAATTCTTATTGTATTCCATCAGTAAAAAATATGGAAACAGTTTCTGTCTTGTCATATAAATACCTACATAACATGTTTGATTTTGCCTCATGGTCCATGATTCTGAAATATTTACTCTCTGGCACTTTACAGAAAAAAAATCCTGACCTCTGCTCTAGACCCAAAGGCAGAGAGATAAAAATGGGTAACATATTTAATAAGTTTGGGAATAGCATGTAGGCATTTTCACCAATTTAGAAGTTCTATTATCACATATTTTCTAAGTGATCCTGGTAAAATATATAACAATAAAAATGCCAAGGTTTTAAAGATATATTTGAAATCTTTTCTGAGAAGAGTCATCATGATAAAGGGTCATAAGCAAAAACAGAAATAAACATAAACAATTTCCATATCTGAACAACTCCAGTCTAGATCAGACTTACTTTATAAACACTTTAAATCTCCTATATAAAGAAACCTGGTCCTCAGAGAATTTACCTTTTTCAGGCATAAATTGTTATAATTTTTTAAAAGTAGAAAACAGCCTTCATAGTTGGGTGTCCTGAAGAAGCTCTCAGTTCCTTAACAACTTATATAATTAAACTCAGCAAGTGTCTCTTCACTGTTTACTGTGCATCTCATCATACAGAGGCATTACAGACCACATGCTGAGGGCTCTCCAGAGCTGGAGAGAGAGGAAAGGCATTTTGTTCCACTGTAACTTGCATATGTCCCTTAAACACAAAGCGATTTTCGGTGCTGAAACTTTGATTCTCTTAGAGCTATCATGGTGGAGTAGTTACGTCATTCCCGAAATCTTTACCACAGAGTGGATGCCTGTCAGAAATAGCATTCCCAGAGAACTTGTTCAAAAACTAACAGCCCTTCTAGGTAGTCAACTGAAGACGATCCAAGGTATCTGTTGGCACAGACTTCTGTTATGAAATGAGTCCAAAATTCTTGGTACAAACCCTCCATTTTGATTAGAGCATCATTGAGTTTGTATAGTTGAGTCTGAAAATGTTCTTAATCTGTTAGATGGAAATCATAAAGGAATGAAAGCATACTATTCTCTAGTAGATTAGATTTATTCCAATTTTGTTTATTTTATCAATAAACCAAGAGCTTTTTATTTAAACACCTTTAACTCAGTCTTTCTTTCCTAATATTCTATTTATATCCTTGGCTTCCTTTTCAAAAAATTATCATTCCTGTCCACTTTAAGAATCTATCTCTTCTACTTATTAGTTAACCTATTATCAGTATTTTTATTTTTTATGACAAGTTTATGTGAGTATATACCAATTTGATGTTAGATAATTTTAAGTTTGCTTATCAATGAGTTGATTACAGTTCTCAGAAATAAATTCTATATCATCTAGAGTTTAAGAAAAATCTCTTAAGTGTAGTTTTCATAACCTTGAGACAGCACTGCATTTATATAAGTTTTCTCAAACAAATATTTGTATCACCTCAGATTACAGCTATTCACTGATATTCCCCATCTATTGGTAATTATATTTAAGATCTCATTTGTTATAAAAAATAGTTGATTAAAAAAATCACAAATATAAGATCTAAGAAAAATAATGATTTTTTAACCACAAACCATCTATTGGAAATATACATAGTAGCATTTATTAAAATGGAACTGTTTGATAGTATTGAAAGGGAGGGAAAAAACTTATTCTTTCAATAAAAATAACTACAGAAATAAAATGTCTTTGTTTTGAATTATTATTGAGCTATAAATATTTTATCTCTTGCTTAAAAGGTTTACCAATTTGTATCAGCAATCATAAAGAACATGCAGCACTGAGATTTAAAATTTTTAAGAATTCTGATCTTTAAGTGAGAATTGATTCCTTTATTTCTTACATCAAAGTACTGGCAGTAATTTCAACTTATATCAAAATATATCTAAAAAATAAGTCAGGCTCCCACAAATTCAGATCAGTTCTCAGGAAATACTCTCTTAGATATAAATTGTTACATTTTGAATAAAATCATGCTCTTTTGCCAGTCTTTTCATATTATTAACATCAGTAACATCAACAGATATTACAAAATTATTTACCTTGTGGTCATACCCAATGACTAATAACATCAATACATGATATTCTTTTGGTAACATATAGTAACTTAACTGTATACTCATTGGACTGATTCATCTGTTTACTTTCATTTCACTTGCTGAATAACATTCAGACTTCTATCAGGCAAGTCTTATGATTTACCTTATAAACATAATTATTAAATTAAACTTATATGTATTATTATATTTTTAATTTTCATTTTATTTACTCCAAATATACTTTCAGAATTCAAGAGTACTGATAATGCAAAATTGTCTCCCACAAAAATAGATAATTGTATGTAAATTTTATTATCGTGTAACTTAAATATAACTCTTTTGGACTGAGGACTATATTAATGTTTTCCATAATCTGAATTGTTAATTTCATATTTGCTTTTGTGTTTTTTTAATGAAAAATACACCCAAACTTAGCTTTGGTTAAGGACTATAATATACATACACACACACACGCACACACACATGTGCACAGACTTTCCAAGCTTGATTCAATATTGTTCTCAAAGTAAAGAGTAATTCTAAGAAGCCCTATATCAGTTTTGGTTGTGAATATTACTAAAGAATGAAAATTAAGAGCCAAGCTTTGAAGTCAGATCTAAATCCAAATGCCTGCTCTACTGCTTATCAGTGATGTATCCCCTCCAAGCTTCAGCTGCTGTCAGTGTATAAGGATAATAATACTACTTACTTCATTAGGAAGTCGTAGACCAACAATGAGACAACGTGTCTAGTGAATGCTAAGTACTCAGCAACTGTTACCCACTATTCATATCACTTACTTTTGAGTCACTGCTCATATTAAAAACACTATTTCAGAACTTGTATTATGTTCCTTTTATAAGTTCACTATTTATTGAAAAATGTCTCTCATTTTATTCTATATTCCTAGGGATGCTAATTATATTTAATATCATATATATTCAAAACAATCTAAACTGCTTTTAGAATTAGTTTAATGTGGTTAAATGACATATTTATTTTATGTCATTTATATCATTTCTATTAAGAGAAATTTCATAATGAATATCCAAAACAAAAATGTGTTCTATAACCTGTGCATCCATTTACTTTGCATAATCGTAAGACTAGTATTAATTCATGTAAATTAATTTTCTTGTTTCATGGTAACATATGATCTATGATAATAAGACATTCAAAACTATGTGAAAAAGATTCCTCTTTTCTATAGGACATTGTAATTTACCTGAAAAATATCAAGATGAGTATTTCTTGTCTATTCAGACTACCCAGTGATTAATCTTTTCATTATTAGCAATCATTGGTAGAAATAAGAATGCAACTGAAATAATCTTTCTAACATTTGCTACAGTGCTGATGTTTTTTCAATAGTACATAAACCTAAGCATTTTGAAATCAACAAATACCAAATAAATGGCAATATTAATTTTAAGTGCTTTTATACAACTTTCAGCATTAATGAAAGCAGGTTAAAGCACATGAAATTCTGGAATATGTATTTACAGTTATTATCCATGAAAAACCATATGTATGCAGAATAATAGACAAAGCATCTTTTAAAAAACTGATTCAGCTATGCTAGAAGGAAAACAAGTGAGGTTTCAATGACTGAGAAATGAATACAAAGGGACTCATAAGAATTCCAACAAATCATAAAATTGTATATTTATAGTAAATTAGCATACAGTAAATACTTAATAAATGCTCTATATCCTGAAGGAGGTAGACGGGTTGGGCAAAAGTTTAGTCCTGAATGGGAGGAGAGATGCTGTTTAGACAGAAAGGAAGATAAATGCGCAGTTAGATTTTTATTCTAAAGATCAAAGATACCAGCTAAAAGCAACACCCAAAATCTTCCACCTCTACATACCAACTCCTTTTTCTCTCCTTGTTTAGAATTGTCTATACTCTCCAACTCAATTACTTCACTTCCTACTCACCATTCAGCCCACTTCAATTTGGTCTTCTACCTGAACATACCACATAAACAGCTCTCTATAAAGTTATCAGTGACTTATGGGTCATGAAATAAAGTACATTTTCTAGTCCTCAAATTTGAGTGCTGAGGAGGAGGTGACTCCATTGACTTCTTAGTCTTCAAAAACCCTCTGTCTCTTCAGTTTCCATGGCTTTCCTGGACAAGTTTCCTCATACAGCTCTGATAGCAACTTCTCTGCCCCTTTTGCTGGCTCATCCTCATCATCCAATCATTAAATATTAAAGTTTCTCCATGGAAGTTTGAAGATTGTCTATTGTTCTTTCCTTTTTTTTGTTTCATCTCTGTCTTATTCTAGAATTTCCCCAAGCCATATCACCTTTACCTATAACTTTAATTATGATCTATATGATAATAGCTTCTTAATTTATGTCTCTAGCACAGACTTCTTTGAGTTTCAAACTTGGAAATGTAACTGCCTACACAGTTAGGCCATTAAGTATATCTCAAAATTTCTTTAAAAACACCTACAATTTAAGAAGTCCAAATCCAAATTAATTATCTTCTTCACACATACATGGAAACAAACTGCACATATCAAAGTCTGGTTTTCCAGAGTTTACTATTTTTATCCAGTTCTGTAAGCCAGAAACCTAGAAGTCATTACGACGTTTGTCCTTCCCTTATACTTCCCCACCATGTACATTGTAACATTGTGTAATATGGACCTGGCCCTCAAAGTCTGTCTTGAAGCTGTCTACTTCTTCCCTTCTTCATCGTCTATAATAAGCGTATTATAAGGAGAATGTTCATTAAGTCCACAGTCATCTTCAATAATTAAGCGTTTATTATTGGTTAACAATTTAATATGTCCTGTTCATGTAGAAGTGGTTAGAAGTAAATGCAATGAAAATCAATGCACTACAGAAAAAAATACCTCGAGGAGATGGGAAAATTGGTAAGAAGTGGCAGCTAGCAATGTATCAATATAGCAGAAAGGGATTTGCAGAAATTTAGCCCACAGTAGATTGCATATGAACCAACTATATGGCTCTATTGATTTTTTAAAAGCACACTCTAGGATCCACAAATAAAAATATAGTACATGGACTCATACTTATTATTTATTACACATAGCTTTCATTAATGCATTTGTTTATGAATGTAAAACTATGTATAACATAAAATTTGCCATTTTAACCATTTTTAAGTATACAATCAGTGGCATTAATTACATTTACAAAATTGTGTAGCCATCACCACTTTCTTTTTCCAAAACATTCCCATAATTCTAAACAGAAACTCTATCCATTAACAATAACCTCCCACTGGTGAACTCTAATTTGCTTTGTGCTCTTTGAATTTGCCTATATTCTAGATGTTTCATATAAGTGAAATTGTAATATTTGGCCTTTGCATCTGGTTCATTTCACTCGGCATGTTTTCAAAGGTCCCTTTACGTTGTAACATGTATCAGAGCTTCACTGCTTTCGTACATCTCAGTAACATTCTGTCTGTGCCTATTATGTCATGTTGTGTTTATTTATTTATCAGTTGGATTTTTTTTTACACCTTTTGACCTTTGAGAGTAATGTTGCAATGAACATGGTATACAAGTATCTTTTTGAGTTTTAATTTTCCATTATTTCAGTTGTATACCAAAGAATCAAAGTACTGGGATGTATGAAAATTAGGTTTAACTTTTTGAGGAATTGCCAAACTATATTCTACTGCAGCTGCACAATTTTACATTCATATCTGTAATGTACAGTGTCCTTCTCACTGATGCTTTTTCAAGAATACTATTAGCTTAATGCCTAACAATTTAGGATTACCGTAGAGAATTTGTTGCAATGGATTAACAAAGATTATTAAAGAATTTAAAAATGAAACTTATAAGGCATAGCACAATGACCTGGAAAAATCTTTTAGTCTAGAGAAGGCTGTGGAATTATCTAGCCTTCATTTTTATTACAAAAAGATTTATATTTAAATACAGTCCTGTTCTTCCTAGAAGTAGATTATGCTAACAACCTTTATGAGTACTGTACACAACTCAGATTGTTGTTAGGGTTACAAAAAAAATTTTTTTTTATTTAACCACCTATTTTACTTGTTATCTCCAAGGTCTATTTAACCAAAAGTACCCATTTTGAGCTTGCTGGCTGGGTTAGTAACCTGCTTGTGGAAATTACCTGCCAAGACAATCAATTTAAAAGGTTGACCTGCTTAAACTAAGATAACTGATCACTTTTAATAGAGGACTGGCTAACTATTTGCTTTTTTTTCCCATTCAATTCCAGAAGAACAAAAACAAAAGTGGACTTATTTTATAACACATAGTCATGATGACTTTACTAAACAGAAATTATCTATGTTAATTATTTTCTTAAAAAGATATGTCACATGGTTTCTTTGGTAGAGAGTCAGAGAGAGAGTTTTATAAGACAACAGAAGATAAACGATGTCTGTTACTGTTACTTTGTGATTCCTTGACTATCCAACACTACTTATATACTGAGTTCTGCTTGAGATACAGAAATGTTGTCTTACTGCAGCATACACACTCATGCTGACACATGTGCAGAAGTCATTTGAATTATTTTATTTGGGAAATTAACAGCGTCTTATAAGCATAGAATAATTATTTTGTGAATACATGCACATTTTCCAGACTTACAAAAAACCTTGACCTTTGTGTTGATAGAATGTTTTATCAGCACATAATATCATATCCTTTGGGCAGTCTCAGTTTAGAAAAGCTATTTTTCCTAATTATCGTTCTTAATTTTTCACAACTGATTGTAACCAGTGAAAGTATTTGCACAGATATTCATGGTAACATTTAGAATATTGTTTTAAGTCAATTTAAGAATCTTAAAAAAAAGAGAATAAATACCTATGTACGAAATGAAATAAAGAAAGAAACTCTGAAGATTTTTCTTTTATTTTTTTACCAATCCATCAAGATATTAAGATTTTTTTATTTCATGTAATGCTGAAGCACTCAGAATCTATGACTCAGTTGATCTGTATATAATTTAATAGTCCCTTGATCCTGAGTATATTTAGCCTTGATATTATTTGTACTTAACGTAGGTAATGTTTCCTTATTCAAAAGCTTTTAATAGCTCACCAATCAATAGATAATAAGGTTTTAGCGGGGGTTTTTCCAGAATACTTAGACATTGTTTTAACTCCCTTTATACTCTTTTATTTCACTCTTACTTATCAAATACTAGCTATATAATACAAACCATACTATATACTCTGTGTGATCCCCTCCAAAGTATTTCCCATGTAACTCTTACCTATGGAAATGCTAAACTCCGTGACTTCTGCAGAAGTTCAACCCTTTCAAGTCAAACATGAAGATCAAATGCCATCATATCCATTGAACTTCTCTTGATTCAATGATTTGGAAATATTTTTTTATCTCTCTGCTACTGTAAGATTTTTTTTATCACTGTTGACATACTTCTTACATTTTGTCTGAATTACAGTTAGGTTTTAGGTGTTTTAGTTCTTTATTTGTAAGCTTCATAGGGACTTGGAATGGTCTATACTTCATTTTAGATTCTCCCAAACACTAAAAAAGAGTCATGCAGACAGGGAGTACCTAAAATAAAGTTTGTTATTTTGAATGAATAGATTTTACTTTCACACGGTAGATTATTTTAAAAAGTCATCATAAGAAGAATATAATCTATTCTTCATTAAGTAAGATAATTAACAAAGAAATTAATAAATCACGGACCTCTTTCGAAAATGATGTAAACTAAGTAGCAGCAGTGTTTCAGGAAAGGAAAACACTTGAAATGGTAGCTTTCTTATAACACCTTTTTGGTTGTATTGTCATTACCTGTTTATTGTATAAGATAATGAGAAAAATACGTACAAAAACAAAATTATTTTTACCTGCATTACCAAAGATAACCCCGAAATATGCCAAGATACATTTTTAAACTTCCAAAGAGGAGCACAGTTTATATATTTGTCCATTCTTTGTGTTTTCCTAATAGTGGTTTGTCATGACCTTACTTTTATAACAGTAAATAGGCTTCTCAAACATCGAGTATAATAAATGTCTTACATTCCTCTATTGTTTATATAACCCCTGTTCTTAGACATTTCAGATCCTAGTTTATCTGCTGTGCCTAAATCACCTCAACCTTCATCTAGGGGATTTAATCTTTATGCTCATTTTAGTTACTTGGGATAAATTCCTAGAAATAGAATTGTCCCACTCAAGACAATACACACACACACACACACACACACACACGCACGCACACACGCACACACACATACACACACACATATAATGTATATGTATGATGTTAAAGCTGTTCATATGCATTAATAACTTACCCTTCAAGCTTTTTTAAAATAATTTTCCTATTCCTATTGGCAGCAGGAGTATTTTAGAGTGCCCAGTATGGCCTTCTTAAACATCCTTCTTTTAACTCAAGCTGCATTTTCTAAAGTATTCCTCAATTTTGGGACATAATTCTTATCTGCTTCAAAGACATTAGATGAAGTCCCTCCTGAATAAAAAGTAATGGGGATGAGGATGTAACAACTCAGATTATCTTTTATCTTACAGTTTCTACATATCTGAAAAACGCATGTTTGTAGTTGCATCATGACAGTAATGGCAGCTAGTATATGGGGGGGTGGGGGACTCGGTACTGCAACTTCAGAAATGACAACTGAATTAAAGAAGCATACTGTGGTCTTCTAGTGTTCCAGTTCTGGAGTTACACTGCTCGTTAAACTATTACCAACCACTTACTGTTGTGTGATAATTGGGCCCCACACATAGTAGCTCTTGGCTTTCATTTCTGTATTCACGAAATGGAAACAACAAGGCACCTTCTTAGAAGGGTGTTGTGAAAGCTGGGTGGAGTGATGATAGAGAGCGTGCTGCACGGATCCACTATCCAGAAGGTCTCTGAAAACTAGTAGCTGCTGTGATTTTTACCTACACTATTTGGAAGACAGCTGCCTAAAACACAATAAACGATGATATTTATTGTGAGATGGATTATGCTACTTAAGGGAGAGAGGGGCATGCAAAACAATATTAAACTTTAGGTTTGCCTCTGTAACAACTCATGGAATACAAATAAATAATCAACTTTTATCTCATGAACATTGAAATGATTTGGTTAAAAAATGTGTCATTTTGGAATAGGTCAAATGAAAAAAGTGTGTTGCTCGACATTACATCAATTAGACTTCTTATGAATATTTAAACTATTCTGGTAATAATTCATGTGGTAAAATCCAAAAACAGCCTTTTCATTAAATGAAAACTTTCCAGGTCAAATCTTTTCATGATATTCATACATATTTTCTTGTCTTGAGTTAACATGAGGTAACAGTCAGGGTTACAATTTCACCTATAACTAACTTAAAGAAATAAGACAGGTGTAAAGAAAAGAACTGCCTTTCATAACACAAATATAGAATTAAACTGTCAAGACTTGAATGTTCAATAAACTACATGTAGAATAAGATTTTTTAAATTCAAATAATTTTCTTTGAATATGATAGGAAATGAATGTACTGGCCAGAAAATTGTGACAATCAATTGCAGAATGGCTGAATTTTAATGAAAGCCTCTAAGAAAAAATGATAAAATGAACATACTGTTTTCTTTTAAATCATTTACAGTTGAATAATTTATGTTATCTTTAATTCATCCAGTTAAATTATCCAAGATGAATAGAAGAGGTTTAAAATTGTCAGAATTTTATATTAAAATGTTTGCCAATAACCACTTTCTGTTTTTTATTACTAGTTTAATGGCTTTACATATTGCAGTATGAATTAGAAGACTAAGCTAAAGTACCCAATTTAATGAGTTTGCAGGGTTATAAATATTTGACCTATATCTTCAGACATTAAAATAAAATCTCAGTAAGTAGGTTTATGTTCTCTCAAAGAAAACTCACCTAGCTGGAAATTGTTCTAGTAATCAACCCCCAAATTTGACCCACCTTATTCTCCCAATTTCTGTGTCGAAGGGCATTCTCCAGTTGTCAATACCAAACATTTTGGAGTCTTGCCCAAACCTTTCACTTCTTTTTTTTCTCTCAAACTCTGTATCTTATCTATTGGTAACTCCTGCTAGAAGCTGCATGCAAAATATACATAGCATTCTCCCAAACACCTCCAGCTCCCACCTTTTCCTAAGCGACCATCTTCTCTCCCTCCCTCAGCCTCTGTCTGTCTCTCCCCGTCTCTTCTCTGATTCTGTCTTTGTCTCTTAAAGTAGCCTCTTTATGTTTCTCCCTTCTTTGGCATTGTTTTCCTAAAGCCTCTTTCCAACAGAGCAACCAGACTTTTGTAAATAAAAGTCAGAATGGGTCACTCCTCTACTCGAATCTTCCAGTGGCTTTCCATCTCATTCAGGGTAAAATTCAAGTCCTGTAATGAACTTCGCAACAATATAGTGATCTGACCTCTGCTACATCTCTGATTTTATCTCCTACCATACTCTCATTTTTCCTCAGCTCTTCTTTAATTAAGCATATAAAGTATACTTTCATCTCAAAGTAACAGCAGCTCTGAATATAAAACAAAGGCATACAATCTATTTTCATTCCCCGTCTACTGATGACCTCACCATTGATTTAATTTTCACCAAGAGAATCCTGGAATCCAACTCTAAATGCTGACAGACTGACTGCCTGATTCAATATACATAATAATCTGTGATTTATATAGCACTCTGCCAGGTGTTTTATTTGCAGAATTGAAAGCAAGGCTACATTCTTAAAAGCTTCTATAAAGAATTACATACTGAGTCACAATTAAGGTTTTGTGAATATATAATTGGCAAAAGAATCAGACAAGGAACAAAGGATAGAGCTGACCCCTCATGGAACTAAAAGGTTGCTACAGTTCTGAAATGGAAGCAAGGTAGCGACCAACTGTTTTAAAGAAAAAGATATGAGGACACAGGTGTGTAGGTGCACCCCAAACCAAAAGGTCCATGTATCATCCAAGATCCAAGCATAGGTTGGTGAAGGTACTTATTGGTCAGTTGATGCTAGCAAATGGATACAAGGAAAGGAAATACAGATGACAACTGTATCCATTTTGGCATGCTGATGTTCAGGAAAAGTATACCCCTTGGAACCAGGAATAACCATCAGAAAACAGAGTTTTAGGGAAAAAATCATATCCAGAAAAACCATATTCAATGAGAAATTGAGTTATAGGCTAATAAACATAGTTAGTAGAATAATAAAATTCAATTTAAATCAAATTCTGAGTTTCTGGGCAACTAGCTCTAATTCTAAATTAATACAATATCACTATTCCCATTATTTAGGTGCAGAAGTGATCCTAGGGTTTAGCAGAAAACTCAAAGGAGACCCAGCTTTAATTTTCACACCACAGAATGCTCAAAGAGAAAAAAAAAATGAACTTCATTTTAGGAATACACTAAAGGTTGCAATTTCCCATAATATAGTTAACAAAATACTTATTGAAAAAGTGACATTAAAATAAAACTTGGGGTGCCTGGGTGGCTTGGTTGCTTAAGTGGTTGACTCGATTTCAGTTTAAATTATAATCTCAGGATTCTTGAGATTGAGTCCCTCAAGCTGGGTTCTGTGCTGTGTTCTGTGCAGAGCATGCCTGGGATTCTCTTTCTCCCTCTCTCTGCCCCTCTCCTGCTCACATGCACTCTCTCTCTCTCTCTCTCTCTCTCTCTCTCTCTCTCTCTCTCTCACTGTCTCTCTCTCTCTTTCTCAAAATAAAGAAATAAAACTAAAAATTAATATAAAAAGAAGTGAAGGAGAATGAGCCATGGAAATATCTGGGAGACAGAACATTCTAGGTCCTGTTTGACGAATTACGTGGCTAGTGTAGCTGGAGCAGAGTGAAGAAGGAGAGAAACATGGAAAAGGAGGTTGGAATTAGGGCACATCCTGAGGGCCTTATACACCACCATGGTGTAGACGTTGCCATTTATTATGAGGGCAATAGAATGCCATTAAGTGGCTTTTAACAGAAGAATACATGATCTATGTAGTGGTGATAGGCTCATAAACATGACCTTCATTCCTGGGCTAACCATTGCAAAATGACTGACTAAAAGTTAAAAGAGAAGCAAATGACTTTAATTTTGTTTGTTCTTTTATGTGATAATATAAGTTTCAATATTTTGTGTGTTCTATTTTATACACATTCTCTCCAACATGCTATTATTGCTTAACATTTCACTTCCTTCTAATTTTTTAGATCGGTTGTCTAAAGCTAAATTAAATTACATTCATTGAGTCTTTGTATGTACCAGATACTGTACTCTATGATTTACATGCAGAGTCTCATTTATTCCTCCAACAACTTTAGAATAATCAATGTCTTTACTATATTGATAAGGAAACTGTAATAAGGAGAACTTTGGAATTCCACAGTATGTGTGTTTTGCCTAAGATTGGCATAATTTGTTTTCGTGGATCTGATTTTTCTTCAGGTATCTGGCTTTATTTAGAATCACTAATATTTAGTTAGGAGAAAGTGTATTTACCATGTTGTTCTAGATTTCTAAGCAAGAAGTCAGAGTCTGCTTATTGCTTGTTACAGCCTGAGGTATTGGTTGGCATGCGTGTAGTCTAGTGATATGGCACATGTGCATCTGAATCAGAACACAGGGATTCCTATTCCAGATTGTTCATTTAACAGCCCTTCATGACTTCCCAATGTCTTGTCTTGTTCTTCTGTAAAATAATAGTACTTAAAGAAGGATCCAACCCTGTAATTCTTTCACTGAATTATTATTTACATACAATATTGTGTTAGTAACATATAAACATGATAGTGATTCAGTATTTTTATACAGTATGAAATTGTCCCCAACAAAATATTAGCAAACCGAATTCAAATTCCACTCAAAACATTAAAAGAGTCATACAGCAAAATAAAAAGTAAAAATAATAAAATAAAGAGTAAAATAAATTTAAAAATTTAAGATTAAACAAATATATAAATCAATTAATTAATAGATAAACTAAAGGATCATGGAGCATGACCAAGTGGGATTCATTCCAGGGATGCAATGATAGTTTAACATATGCAAATCAATCAATGGGATAAACCACTTAAACAAAATGAAAGATAAGGATCATATGATCATCTTGATGGATGCAGAGAAAGCATTTGACAACATTCGATATGTATTTATGATTAACCTCTCCAAAAAATGGAGATAGAGGGAGCATACCTCAACACAATAAGGGCCATATATGACATACCCACAGATAACATCATATTCAACAGTGAAAAGCTGAAATCTTTTCTCTAAGATCAGGAACAAGACAAGGACACCCACTCTTGCCACTTTTATTCAACATAATATTGAAGTCCTAGCCACAGCAATTCGTTAGAAGAGTAAAATAAAAAGGTATCTACATAAGAAAAGAAGTAAAACTGTCACTATTTGCAGATGACATGATACTATATATAGAAACCCTAAAATCTCTATAAAAAATATTGAAGCTAATAAAAAAATTCAGGAATGTTGCAGGATATAAAATCGGTACACAGATTTCTGTTGCATTTCTGTAAACTAACAAGGAACTATCAAAAACAGAAATTAAGAAAACAGTCCCATTTGCAATAACATTGAAAAGAATAAAATACCTAGAAATAAATTTAACTAGGAAGGTGAAAGACCTGTATTCTGAAAACTATATGACATTGATAAAAGAAATTGAAATAGAAAGATATGCTGTGCTTATGGATTGGAAGAATTAATATTGCTAAAATTTCCATACTGTTCAAAGCAATTTACAGACTCAGTGCAATCCCTTTCAAAGCCTATAAGATTTTGAGTTCATATTTTAAGAGAAAGAAAAATTAGGTATAAAAGTGAATATTTATTTAGCTGGAAAAGAGAAAACACAGCAAAATGAATTTAAAATACCACAAATATTATAAACTCCAGAAAAAATTAGCAGTGGTTTTGTTGAATGCCTTATAGTCAAAATGACAACTAAAGGTTGTTAGGAAATATCTGGAATCAGACTCTCCTTAAAGCCCAGGGATGAGGCAGACCTTTCTGGACTAAGGTTTCCAGTAAGCCACTATTCCAACAAAATATCATGGCCAACGTCTTTTTCAGCCTCGAAGTCAATCAAGAAATTACCTTGTACTGTGTATGGTATACATTTTTAGTGAAACTCGTCTGCTATAGGCATTCTCTACATATTTTTATATGTTTAATTGAATGGAACCTGAATTAAATTGGGCTAGGCAGGTTCTTTGGTATAATATGAAGAGGCTTATTGAATTTAAAACCTTTTTTTTTTTGCTATTTTAAAACATTTACTAACTTTGATAATCAAAACGTGAACACATCATAATCCATTATCAGGATAACATTTCTTCTTTGAATGTTTGTTAGAAACTTCTGTCTATGTTATAAAGTGGTATATACATTTATAATACACTTGAATATGAATGAGTATTGCCTATGGAAACAGTTTGAAAAACTAAAAGCTGTCTAAATTTTTTCTATTAATCTATTTTTATTCAGAAGCACTGTGGTACTAAAATACATTATTATTCCTAAGGTTTAAAACTTAAGTGATTCAGTTGTCAGTTGTTATCATGTGGTATGGGAACACATAGACAACAAGACCTTGGTGTCTTGTCCAGGCTTGATTTGTACTTGCCAATACAATTTTGAACAATTCATTAAATATTTTAGGACACAGATTCCTAAGATGTAAAAGAAGTCAATGGGATTAGGTCTACCTAAAATAAGTTGGGAAAAATAAATCTTGAAATGAACATACATGTCTGTGTACTTTTAGTGCCTGAATTTGTTGGGTAGCAGCATAGTTTGAAGCATATGATGCAATTCTGCATGCCAAAACGAGAAAATTGGGTAGAAAACCTTTTTTTCTTTAAACAGCCTTTGAAGCTGCCAGTAATTAATTTGACATAGTTGTTAAAAAACTGAAGCCAATCTCTCTAAGTGGTGGGATCTGTACATGAGCCATCTGGAACTATCAGATAATCGGGACAATTTGAGTTATGGTAACAAAATTGTGAATACGGACACTAATTCTGGTCTTAGTTCAAAGGTTTTGGAACACAGGGCGTTAGCAATCCAAGTGAAACACAATAGTAACAAACAGTACGTACAAAAAATACTTGGTTTGAATAAAAACATGGTTCTGAAAGCTGTCAGAGCCTCTAATGTCCCAAGCTTCCTAAAGAAGTAGTTCATCTACCTCTCTTCAAGGAGTGAAACCTGATGAGCTATTACTCAAATACTAAACAAACCAATAATCAAACAAAATCAGCAGGCATGTTGACTACTAAAGTACACAATTTAACTATGAATATTACTCAGTTTCTTTTGGTTCCTACTTTTAGTGTGAGGAAAAAAAAGATTGAAATAAAAACAACTGGAAAAGTCGGAATAAGGGAAGGGAAAAGAAGGAAGGAAGTCTATTGATTTTTCCTCAATTCACAATGTATGTGCCCTGTGGCTACTACCTAGCTGTCTTTTGAGAATGTTAACCAAGTGCTAACTAATGTAGGTTTGAAAGTTGACACTGTTGAGAATTTAAAAAATATAATGCCCCTGGTTTTAAAAACCAGCTCTAAACACAATTTCACTCAGGGTTTTTATTACTGAAATACTCTGAAAAATTCAAATCAATCCCTATTTGAATAACTGAATGGACTAGTATTTTACCAAAGTCTTTTTCAGTACTTATTCTAAAAAAAATTTTTTGTAGTACTTACTCAGATACATATAATAAATTATGATGATCAGCTGGCAGAAGACATGCTCTTACAGATCCTATTCTGCTGCCCCTCATAGGATTGCCATTTACACAGAAGAAAAAAATCTTCAAGACTTAGTTTTACTGAACTGTCAGTATAGCTAATTTGTCCTTATATGTCAAACTTGCCTTTTCTCATCTAGTTTAAAGAAGAGCAGGAAATTACTTCTGCCTCTACCTCGGCTGCCCCACTCTATATGAAATTAGAAAACATGGTGGAACCTTGGTTCACCCTTGTTTCTAAAATTCTCCCACCTAATCAGAAAGCGTCTATAAGGAAACTTTCAAATTAATTTTAAAACATTGATTTTATGTTGACCAAAAGTTTTAAAATTACAAATAAATAAAATTTTAAAAAGAAGTTTTTTCACAAAGGGAGGTCAGGTTCCATTCAAATGAGATTTGGATTGGGAGCATTTTGCTCAGTAGAATATGACATTACGTTTCATACTACTCGTTGGGTAAGAAGTCATTTTGTTTTTAAAGATTATATGTTAGTGTTTTTTTTAAATCTGCTATTGTGGTTAAATTCAAGTTAGGTATTATTATTTGGGGCCTACTTCCTACCTTAAAGCATTGCTAAATGATAGTATAGGCTATTAAAAGGCAAGAGCAGAAATATATACAAGAGTGTACAATCTTGCTTGTATTTGGTTAATTGAGGCAAATGTAATTGTCATTGACTGAAGCTTCTGACCTTTCTTTTCTTCCTTTTTCTTTTCCTCTAAACCGTTGTTTAAACATAGTTTTATTACCACTTTGGCAAAGTCTAAATGTGATAACGTGTAACATAGAATCATAGCCTTGCACCCTCTTCACTTCATTTAAAAGATTTTTAGGCTAGCAGGAGCCCTGAATGGGAATATATTTTGTCAGTGATAGATTTCCATAACCCAATTAAATATAGAAACATATGAAGACCATAAGAGATACTAATAATGAAGTTCAAAGAGCACAGTGAAGTATCATTGAGACACAATGACCTATAATTGTCTTCTGCTCCACCACAAGAACAAAAGGCAGTACTTAGAGCTGCAATGGAAATTTATTCCATTTTGGTTAGATTAAAAATGAACAGTCAAATCTTATGTCTCTGAGAGGAGCGTGTATGGTAGGTCAACTGAAGGTATCTGTTGTATCTTAATATCTATTTGAAATGCTTGAATGAATTATTGTCTAAATTGACAGGTTATTGCTATCCAAGCTAACAATATGTTTCTGTTAGCATAGATCAAAAAGGACTATGTTAAAAAAATATATACTCTTTATAAGCTTTGGCTGGAGATAAGATGATATGATATATGAATTAGGAAATGAATAAGCTGGAATTATAGCTAAATCCACATAATTCTATTGTGAAATGTCCTTAGCTTGCAATTCTTTGCAAAGCATGCTGTGCACACTGAGGTAAGTGTGCTTGTAATAAACAATTAAGGCAGCCTCTTACATGGAGAAATGTACAAGCAATTTTAAAAAGATCATCTCAATAAATACCTAAGGTGAAGTCAACATGATTTTCTTAAGTTGTTTAAAAATGTGTGTGCTTGTAACTACTTTGTCTGCAAAACTTAATGTACATACAAATCTGATAATTCAATTTCTTACTAAGTATTGTATATGTATATGATGCAAAAACATATTTAGATTTTTAGAATACTTTTAGAAGACTCAAGCTTAAAGATACATCCAAATTTTAAAACATTTTTTCTTTTTACAATTTTCAAAAGAATGAGTACATTTGTAGCCTGAAATTAAACATAGAAGACTAATTTGAAAGAAATCAGTCATGCAAGAAACATTCTCTTATATGTAGAATGAGTATCTAATTTTTAAATGGCAAAAAAGAGTCCTTGGAATAGTACTCCTTAAACCATTAAAAAACCTCACCTGTCGGATAAATACAGTCACATTTCTATTGTTTTATATTAAGGCTTCATCTACATTTATGTATATAAAATTTTGAACTCTAGTTAAATATCTCTTCATGTAAAAAATTTCAGTTGTCCTTTGGAATGAGTTAGGCCCAATTAATATTCCATTGATTTCATTGTTAATAGATGACCAGGTTACAGCCCAAGCTGAAGAGAAAGTTAAGTAATGTCAACTGCTTCCACTCTCAAAGTAGTAGAACATCCACTCAAATTCTATTTTCTGAGTTCTGTGGAGCAATGTCTTCAAATACTGTAATAACTCTTCTTCTCATTATGTAAATCTCCTTCCAGTTTACAGGGTGGGAACAGAAGCCTAAGCCATGACCGATGGTCCAAAGCCACATTTAAGTTACTCATATGACCTATGGATATAACTTAACCTCAAAGTATGGATTATGTCAAAAAATATGAAACATATTTATCTCATATACTTTTCATTTCTTGGTTATGGCTTCTAAATATATTCACAGTTTATTTATTTATTTTGTATTTAAGTTACAGAAGGTTTTTATTCCCAGCGTGCAAGAAGCACTAGGCTTGAATTAGAAGCCCTAAAATGAATACTCTGATAGTATCTGGCTTTGCCATTAGCTTCTCCCAGGATAACTATGGAAAGTCTTTTGTTTTTTGGATCCAGAATGAATTAGTGACAAGATTCTATATCGATGATATTTTTTATACTGTAAAGATTTGTGTTATTATTGGTTCTTGTCCTTATTTTTATTTTAAAATATGATTTTCTATATTTCTTTTTCTGAAAAAAAAGTGTCAGTTTTACTGAGTTGCCCCACAACTTTATAATTTTAATATTACTACTAACACTTTTGAAAATAAAACTAAAATAGTTTGTGACCTTATTTGTCATTTTAAAGCACATGATTTTATTTTTAGAATTTATTTTCAAGACAAGAAGGATAACTGATTTTTTCCTTATTGAATTCCGTGATGTTGTTTCTCAAACTTCCTCAAATACTTCCCTAAGGATTCACCACTATGCCCTTATATCTTATTATATAAGATAGTATGTGGGAGCACCCTGGAAAAAGCATCTATCTAGTTAGAAAGGCATATTTCTATTCATTTCTATCCTTCATTGGGATCAATTTTTACCTCATTCATTTATATTTATAAAATTTTTCACTGTCTCCAATAAATATGGTGCTGAAAGGAACTGAATTATATTCCTTTATAAACTGTTACTGAAAAGTTACTGTTGATCATTGAGGGTTTTGGCTCATTGGCAATATAAGCAGCAAGTTCTGAGTCCAAATAGTAAACTGTGTATCATCAGTTCTACTGCTTTCTAGGGTTTAAGTTGTAAAATATTGTCAGTCTGAAATCATGGACCTCCTTATTGGCTTGACCTGTGTCCCCTCATTCAAGTGACCTTCCAAGCTCCCACATTTGTAAAATATGAAGATAGAAGCTTGGGGACTTTCCCATCTACAGAGAAATGAAAGCCGGCTGTGGAAGAATCAGAAACACATGGCAAAAAAATAAGCAAATGAATATATATATATATATATATATATATATACACACACACACACACACACACACACACACACACACACACACACATATATGTAAATGTATACACACAATGAAGGGATACTAGAAAATAATAGCAAACCTACCCAGGACATAACAAAGGGAAGAAAGAAATGATGAGGATGATAATTTAAGTTGGTAGACCATCAGTCATTATAGGGAACAGTGTGTATTGGAGGAAAATTCAACTCTGATGTTTAAATTCAACTTTTGTGATCAAATGTTATGCTTATTATAAATGTGAAAACTGCCTTACTCGAGTAAATTTATCATGAGCTTTCAGGTTATGAAAGGCAGCATAGACTCAGGTATGAAACAGGTATTACAATTAATATGGTAAAACTCAAGGGAATATGTTGACTCGTTTTTTTAAGAGAGTCGTTGTGCTTGGAAAGTCATTGGGTTCTAAGAGAAAAGACTGTGTATCCATTCTTGCTGCTAGTGGGATGCTAGAACACAAATTTCCAAAAATTATTTAAAACAAAAAAGTTATTAATAATAGTGAACATGAAACTTGATTATTGGCACCGTAATTCCCCCTCCAATATATGCATTAACTAATGCCAACTGATGTCAACACAAATTATGAGCGTGCAAGAAAAACTAATTGTTCCACATTATTTTACAGTTATTATTGATTACCATGCCCTTTGCAAGTCAAGACAGAAATAGAAAGTGTAATAATTCTTAAGGATAAATTTAACAGTTAGTGGAGGGGAGGAAGGATATTTCAAAATACATTCTTAATTACACATTAAAATTATAGGATACATTTAAAGGGTTTCAGTTGACTGTAAGTTAAATTGGACTAAATGTTAAAACTGATGTCTAATCAAATATATACTAATATATATTAAGAAGAGACTTTTCTTGTTAAGTTTGAATATTTTTTCTTTCTATCAGAGTCACATCCTCTTCAGTCACAAAGAGCTTAAAGGCAACATAAAATTAATTGAGATGGACATATCTAACACACACACACACACACACACACACACACACACACACACACACACACTCAGTTACTAAGAATGACTTCCCCCTGGATGGGTATGTGGTAGAATTTTATTTGAAATGGTGGAGGTTCAAATGCCATTTGAATTATGTTTGGGTAAGTGTGCATGGAACTTAGCTGTTTATTACATTAAATGGAACACAGGTAGACTGAGATGCTTCATTATACATTAAAATGAGAATGAAAACAAAGTAACATGAAAAGCAATATAATAGAATTCATATAATATGAAACATTTGATATGTGTCCCAAACCTCAAATTTACTTGACCCTCTCAGTCTCAGCAGACCTCTTAAGCATCAACTAGAATACAGTCTACAAACACTCCTTCTTTTCAAAAAGTTAAATAATTCAGATAAAGGGGGCCTTGGTGGCTCAATATGTTGATCATCTGACTCTTGATTTTGGTTCAGGTCATAATCACAGGGTCATGGGATGGAGCATTAGGTTGGGCTTCATGCTGAGTGTGGAGCTTGCTTAAGATTCTCTCTCTCTCTGCGGCACCTGGGTGTCTTAGTTGGTTAAGTGTCTGACTTCGGCTCAGGTCATGATCTCACAGTTCGTGGTTTTGATCCCCACGTTGGGCTCTTTGCTGACAGCTCAGAGCCTGAAGCTTGCTTTGAATTCTGTGTCTCCCTCTCACTCTGCCCCTCCCCTACTCATGTTCTGTTTCTCTCTGTCTCAATAATAAATAAACATTTAAAAAATATATACTTTCTCCCTCTGTCCCTCTCCCCTGCTCACATGTTCTCTTTCTTTCTTAAAATAAAAATAAAAATAAAATAAATAAATAACCCAGACAATCTTGATTCAAGCCAACTTAATAGTAAGTACATTCAAATGTAACTGGAATATCAAAGTTCAAGACATATGAATGTTCTATGTAGAGATTACCATGACCTACTGCTAATACCATGAGTTAAATAACAATTCAGAGGTTTAGAAAACAAAACAAAACAAAACAAAAACCTAGTTGTGTGCATAATACTTGCATCTATAAGACCAGCCCCAATGTGTATGAAAACCCGAGACTTCCCTTCTCTTCTCTTCTTTATCTTTTTCTTTTCTTCTTTCCTTTCCTGATTGTTTATTTTGTCTGTTCCTTCCAACTTTAGAGTTATTAGGGTTCAAATACAATCTCAAAGGCTTTCACCTTGGGTTTCAACTCTAAAATCACTACAGTTGATCTATAAGTGACCAATAAGAACTGATTGGGCCTAGGTCAACATGTCATGAAATGGCAGTTTACCTGGAAATTTCTGCCACTGGCTCTTGTCTGGTTCCCATCTAGCCACTACTAAGGAATAGAATCAAATGCTTACATGCTGTTGCAATTGAGACCTTGGAATTCAGATCTGAGACTTGTATCCAGATGATTTCTTGTACTGTTTTCTACATGTCCAGTTATGGCTAGTTCTTATGGATGAGGTACACCTAGCCTTCCATTGCCTGAAAAGTGGGGAGACGTTATTTTTTAAAAAAGGCAAGAGTCTATTTGAAAGTATCAAATGAATACTTCTCTATGGACAGATAGTTGAGAATAAAAAGGAACAGAATTAAGATGTATTGTGGAAAAAAGTTATTAAACCAGATCAAATAATACTCCATCTAAAATAAATAAGGCTAGAACTTTGGTCTCCATCTCCTTGTTTTGATTGTTTTTTTTACCGCCTCCTGTGCACTATACCTATTCATCCATTTATGTAGCATCTATTTCTTCCCAGTAAAACGTGAGCTCTGTTAGAATAGGGATGCACAGCGAGAGCACCTGCTGTAAAATGACCCCTAGTCTATGAACCAAGCTGGGGAAGGAGGAAGGGCTGGACAAGGAGCAGCAACATGCATCTGCCCATGAAAGGAGCAGCTGGAGAAAATGACAGAAGATGCTTTCCTCAGTAAACCTGTTATGTTTTGGATTTGGGTTGGGTCTCTCTTTATGATGTAACAAAGTGCCACAAACTAAATGGCTTAAAAGCAACACAAATGTTTTTATCTTATAGATCTATAGGTCAGAAATCCAAAGTGAATCTTATGGGGCTAAGGTATGAGAAGGACTATGTGTCTTTTTGTTTGTTTTGTTTTATATTTATTTTTATTTATTTACTTGTTTGTTTGTTTTATTAGTTTATTTTCAAGTTAGTTAATATACAGTGTAGTCTTGGCTTTTGGAGTAGAACCCAGTGATTCATTGTTTACATATGACACCCAGTGTTCATTCCAAAAAGTGCCCTCCTTAGTGCCCATCACCCACTCAGCCCACCCTACCACCCACCTCCCCTCCAGCAACCCTCAGTTGGTTCTCTGTATTTCTTATAGTTTGTCTCCCTCTCTGTTTTTATCTTATTTTTCCTTCCCTTCCTTTATGTTCATCTGCTGAGTTTCGCAAATGCCACGTATGAATGAAATCATATGATATATGTCTTTCTCTGACTGACTTATTTCACTTAGCGTAATACTCTCCAGTTCCATCCATATTATTGCAAATGGCAAGATTTCATTCTTTCTCATTGCTGAGTAATATATACACACACATCACATCTTCTTTATGCATTTATCAGTTGATAGACATTTGGGCTTTTCTCATAATTTGGCTATTGCTGATAGCGCTGCTATAAACATTGGGGTGCATGTGCCTGAGAAGGGCTATGTGCCTTACTGATACTCTAGAAGAAAATTTGTTTTCTTGCCTTTTCCAGCCTTGAAGGCCATCCACTTTTTCTGGCTCATGGCCCTGCATCACATTGGCCTTTCACAGTTTCCCATTGTCACATTGCCTTCTCCTCATTTGATCTGCTCCCTCTCTTTATAATCAACCGTGTGATTACATTGGCCCCACCCAGATGATCAAGAGGATCTTCCCATCTCAGTCCTTAATCATATCTGCAAAGACCCTTTTACTACGCAAGACAACATATTCACTGGTTCAGGAGAATAGGATAGGAACATGTTAGGGGCTTTTATTTTATCTATTCTGTCACAGGATTCTATTCAAACCTTTTCCCTGTGAATCCCCGATTACTGATAAAAAACATCCCGGGGAACACTGAAATCTTTTCTAAAACACGGAACATTCTTTTCTTGGCCATTTATAAAATCCCCCAATTTTTTTGTAAGTTTTTATTCATTTTGAGAGAGGAGGGGTAGAGAGAGAGGAAGAGAGAATCCCAAGCAGTCCCTGCACTGTCAGCACAGAGCCTGATTCAGTACTTGAATGCACAAACCGTGAGATCATGACCTGAGCTGAAATCAAGAGTCTGATACTTAACCAACTGAGCCACCCAGCTGTCCAAGTCCCCAAATTCTTTTTAACCAGGTAAATATAAGTTATCTTTAAATACCACACATTTGATAAATGTCAATCACCATTTGGTCATATAAAACAATATTACATATTTGAAAATAAATACACAGAACCACACTTATTTGAATATAAATGAAGAATATTGAAGATAATTTCTCCAATAGTAGTAAAGTCAAACTTTATCCTGATTCCAATTAAGTATATGATTCCAATTATGTATATGATCATATGTATATGATTCAAGAACTAAGACAACATCACACAGAATATAGCAGGAATTGTCATTACCAGTAGATAATTAGACAACAATCTGAGAATATTATTTCTTGTAACTGAGCTTTAATAAGACAGGAAAAACTGGGAATTGAAGGCTCAAAGCCTGGGTAAGTATCTGGGCTTCAGATGTTTACGTTTCTGATAAAGAAAGCAATCCATCTGTTTTTAAAACAAACTTCTAAGAGAACGTAGGCACAATGTATTAAACAAGAAATCATTCTGAGGAAGGAGTAACACACATCTATTGGAAAGAGAGCAGAGTTGTAGGACATAGATATCACTGGACTTTAGAAATTACCCCCATCTTTTTCTTTTTATCCCAGTTTTTGAATACTTGCACAGGAAATACACATTTCATTTCATGGTTTTTAATGAGTTGGAATTTTACATTGAAATTCGGTACTGTTATAATAACCTCCAAATTAATATTTTCCTTCAGATAAATTGCATTTGAAAAAAAAGTAATCTTATTGCCCATAAAGTCACACAATAAAACCAGAATGCCAGCTTTAGCACGGAAAGCTCTCCCAGCAAATGTTACACAGACAGTCCACTTTCCAAATGTCTGCTCTTTGCGTTTAGCTATTAAAATAAGAGTTTAATCTAAAATGCATGAATAAACTTACTCAAGTGCAAATAAACAAAGGAAGTTGGTTTTTTTCTCTCTTATGGAGCTAATATTCTATCCTTTTTTTAATGAATTTATAAATTTAGTGGGTGCCATAGGGGTGTGGAGGTGGCGGTAGGTCAGAGGACGAGGGTGTTGAGTGCAACTGCTCAGTGTCTACTCCACTGTCCTAACAGTCCTTGTGGCTTTCCTCAAGTTGCCGCTACCGTGTGACTTTTGCTTTGGCTGGGATTTATAATTCTGCCATTCAGGAATAGGTGTTTGAAAGGAGCCATTAAACAACTATCAAAGCCTTAAACAGCTACCCACACGGGAACCTACCGCAAGTACTGCCATGAACTGGCTGCAGAGAATGCCTAAGCCTTGCAGCAGGTGTTCTACTACTTAGAGTAGGAGTCTGGGGAGCTGGGTGTTGACAACGTGTCCAAAGGACTGGAGACGAAAGGGCATGCAGCTTGAGTGTAGGAGACGGATGCTGCTTCCTTGCTGCATTCACCGTCTCCCACGTGTGATATTCCAACACATTAATGGAGCATTAGAGTTCGTGGTATGCTTAGTGACAGGAATAGAACCATGAAATTGGTAACGTCTTGCCAGTTTTAAAAATGTAGGTGAATAACTTCTTGTCAGAGCAGTGAAGTCTTTCTTATCCTATAAAAAGTCCATGTATAACTAATGAGACTCCTGGGCCATCATACCTGCTCGATTCAATTTCTTACACTAGTTTGGCTGTTCACTTACCTATGGCACCTGGACTAAGGAGGTAGGCATTTTCAGAACTAACACTATAATAAATGAGTAGACAAATGCCCATCCTTAAGTTGCATCCTGGATGTAATGGGCAAATTTGATGTTACCATTTTTAAGCTCTCCCTGGTGTTTCTACGTCAATTATCAGGTTTCCTTGATTCTCCTTTATATAGAAAACATGTAAATTGTTTTATGTCACACACTGCGGAGGGAGAGCCTGGGGATGGCAAGGTGTCAGAGAACTGCCATTGTGACTGATTGTACTCCTGGCAACTTATTATGATAATAGATTGCTTTTTATTATATCACTGCATTTGGCTGTGATGATATTTAACTACAGAAGATTAAAGACATGTCATGATGCCAGAGAATTTTATGAATGGGCTAGTGCATTTTTGTCACGCTTAAAATTAGCAAGCCAGAACAGTAATAAACAGTTCTGGGAAACTTCAGAGTCATTCCACTAAGGAATTCACAATTTTTGTCTTTCGGCATTTTCTTTCAATTGTTAATAAATACATGTTTATTACTCTCTACATGCTAGCACTGGGCTATGTTGAACACCTGACCGTAAACATGATCCTGTCCTTTAAAGATCTGGCAGTCAAGTTTATATATGGCAACATGAAAGAATAAAGATAATACACACTATTTCTAATTTACATGCTGCAGAAAAAAGAAGCATATCAGTAAGGGTAGAATTATATAGGACAGTCTGACGGTTAAGTGGTGAATGGTTAGAATTTTGTTACGAAAAAGGAGAAAGGAAGACAACTTAAGGAGATCACTGCATGGAGGAAGAAAAGAATGTGGTTATGCAGAGAACAGGTGAAACCCTTTCTTAAGCTTAAAGGTGACCATGTTCTAGGCATTGTGTCACCTGATTTACATGCCTTTTCTTGTTTAATCCTCTCAGTAAAGTAGACATTATCATTCCCATTGTCTAGATAAGGAAACAAAAACTTAGGAGTGTTCTAGAAAGTCACACAGCCGGGAAGCAGAATAAGTTGAACTCGAACGGGGTCTATGCAGGCAGCCTGAGAAGAGCACAGGACTCACAGTGGGGGCCTCTGGGCTCTGTCTAGGGTGAGAGCTATGCAAACCCAGAGATGGGCCCAGATCACAGAGGCTTTCTCAGGCAAATGTTCAGGGCTAGCTGGATATGGAGAAAGGCAAGGGGATTGTCAAAGAGGATTCTAAGGATTGGAACCTATGAGTTGAATGTTGACCTTATGACTCACTCAGAAAGGCGAGAGTCTCTTCTCTTAGACCTACACTCTTCAGAGTTGTTGAGGAGCTTCAAGACAGGATTCTTCGCCACTTGGAGACCAATATTCAATCATCTTCACCTTTGGGAGAAAAAAAAAATGGCTGAGATGATTTGTCCCTAGACTGCTGACCTAATTCTCCTATCAAAATATCTGAGTCAAGCAGGAGGAAGAAAGGATGAATGGGGGTGGAGAGAAAGGCCTTACCTGGGCCTAGAAAGATTTATAAAGAAAAGGAAGGGAGGTTAGGAAAGACTGTGCTGGAGCCCAGGGAGCCGAGGTTTTGTCCAGATACCCTAAACTCAGTGACAAATTGCAGCAATTGGTTGATTCAATCCCCGAATGCCATTTTCGTCTCGATTTTCAACATGTGTGTTTGTTAAACAAAGATCTATTAAGTGCCTAGTATGGTAAGTGGATTACAAATATAATTTAGACACAGACCCTACCCTCAAAGGATTCACTGAGAATTGAGACCACATACCCGTAAGTAGACCTACAGCCAAAGTGAGCATGACTGACAGCCCAAGTTAGGACCGAAGTCTCCAGATTTCTGAACAGAAAGACCTACTTCAGGAAAAAGGGGAGAAGGCTGGATGGAAGGTAAAGCACAAAAGCTATTTTGACGGTGGTATTTGAGATGTGTGTAATAAATTTGGGGAGGCATAAAATATGAATAAGATACAAACCAAGTACTTGAGTTTGCCTAAACAGCAAAGGGTGCATGAATATTTAAGAAAATATTAGGATAATTGATTCAATTCTGTGCTACATTCTGCCTGTTGTTTCATTCAAAGCAGCTAATGCTGACACCACTAGTAACATTATCAGGGTCAACTTGCCCTGACCCAAATGTTGCTCACTGCTTCTGGCAGTCAGGTGGGATGAGATCCTGCTCTTTTATAAATTCTGCAGCCAGTGGTGGTCTGGGAAAATGCAGGGACCCTGTTACCTAAAACCACAGTAACTTTATGTTCCTATGGCTTGTGGGTAAATAGATCCCGTAAATAGTTATGAGCCTCTCCTTTTACACTACCTCTTCAGTCTTCCATGGCTCTTCATGTTCAGTCCCTTCTTCAATATGGGCACAATTTAGCCTCTTTGGATGTGTTGGCGGGGGAGGGGGAGTCTCTTTTGCTTTGAAAGAAAGTTTCTAGATATGGTGGAAGGGATTGACGTTCCAACACCTATATTGCTTGCTGAGTCTCTCTAAACACCCCGTTTTCTCACTGTTGAGCTACAGACAGAAAAATCCAACACTGAAGTGCTAGAGTTCCCTAGTGGATCAGGTAGCTATAGGGATTGGAACCACGCTCAAAGGAGTTTCTCTTTTCTAAATCTACATTTAGCTCAAGGTGAAGAACTGGAACTAATTGTACTAAATATTGCCTCCCAGCATTTGCTTCTTTATAAATAAATTTAGTTTTTGTTTAATAAGCAAGTTGTTTCTTCTTTTGTATTCAAACATACAACTAAAATATGTAATGTAGAAAGATAACGAATGATTAAAAATCTAGTTTTATTAAGAAAAATGTTCACCAAGGAAGTCAACAGACGTAATACAGAGATTTGAGTCTATCAGGAATGATATAAAGAACTTCCTCAGAAATATTATTTATCAGCATCACACTACTGTGCATTAAACAGAAAAGTTTGTAATATCATCTTTAGTCTCTTTCATTGCATCTAGTTATAATGGATCAGTTCCCTTTTCATTTCTTTTTTAATTTCACTTTGGTAACATGCTTGAGTGAACACAGACATGGTACATTTAACCAATTTGGCACTACGCCTTAGGTTTATTAAACAAACAAAGATTTGATAGGCTGTATCTCAACCCTAGCCCCTCTGGTAACTTAGGGGCTGTAATATTACCCCTAAAGTGACTTTTCACTCTGCTGGTGCTGGAACTCAGGACACTGTGAAAGTGGAATCCACACACTTTGGGACCAATGTTTTTATATCTTAGACTTTTCTCTTTTTTCTTACCTGGATATGGTCTTCTTTCTACCTAACAACTTCCACAACCCTGCCACTTTATTGAATAGAATTATAGGGTTTTTTCTCTCAAGGTATTTCATACACTTCCTTAGAGTCATCATGGTTGGGGATTAAATTTTTAATTTTTTTTTTTTTTTTTTTTACTTTAGAGAGACAAAGTGAGAAAGAAAGACAGAGACAGAGACAGGTTAGGGGCAGGGACAGAAGGAGAGGGAGAGAAAAAAATCCCAAGCAGTCTCCACACCCAGCACAGAGCCTGACGCAGGGCTCAATTCCATGACCCTGGGATCATGATCAAGAGTCAGATGCTCAACTGACTGAGCCACCCAGGCATCCTGGGGATTAATTATTTTGTGGTTAGGAAATAAATGAATGAATGATTGTTTGGTTTTTCCCAATGAACAGGCAAAATTCTTCTCATTGATTAAATAGCTAGACATTTTTCCCCTAGATTTCTTGCCCAGAGTGGGGTATAAATACCTACCTAGAGCTCCCAGATTGGGGTTTATTTATAGTGTGATTTTTCTTTAATATCAAAAAGATATATATATATATATATACACCAATTCTTTCCTTCTCATGTCCAATCTCACAAATGAGGCCTAATTTTTGTTACAAATGTCATATTAAAAGAGAAAAGTGGCTTCTAATGTATTTTTCTGCCATGTATAACAGCTAGGTAATAAATTGCAGCACTATATGTTAACAAAATAAAAATATTTCAAGGCATGTGTCTTCAGAGATTGCATGTGGACCAAACACAATGGGAAGTATCTTCCACAAGGAATAAGATATGTGATCTTAACGTTGCTTATCCCTTGGTAGGAAATTTGTCTAATTCTCTATTAGTTTGACAGCTACCATGATACAGGTGGATCATAAATTTTGATTGTTACTATGAACATTTTATCTCATCAGCTAACAGCCCTTTTCCTTTTTTTGGAGTGTTACCAGGGCTGTACATACTACAGAGCATGCACTACTAAAAAAAGAATTGTAGTAGGAATATTTCATGGGCAACCAGATTGCAAGCAGTTTCCATAATCAGTGATTTGAAATAGTCTACATAAACTTCTACTCAAGCAAACCCTTGTCAGAAGCTTCTTTTTCCAAAATTAAAAAAGGGGGGTATATTACAAGATAATTGAAATTGCCTTTACTCATGTATGATTTTTGAAAGACAAAAAAACACTAAATATACTTTAATGCAGTTTTCATGGCAGCTCACTGATATTGCATAATGATTATGAAGGCAAAACAAATGAACAAATAACTGAATGTACCAAAAGTTTAAATGCTTTTAGCTGTAGAGAGATGTCAAAGAATTCAACAACCAGTTACTTATTAAATATTTTCTTTTCCGGTAGTGCTGATGATTTATATTGGCCAGAGATGCAAACATTTCATTTGTCCTAACTTAAAGCCTTCAGTTTTCAGTCTTGACTGTGGAATTTGATAGGGTCACCTTCTCCTGGTGAGGGAACTGACACACAAAAGAGAGAAAAACAATACACCACAGCCCACAGTAGCCTTTTTAATTTAATTTTAATGTTTATTTACTTTTGAAAGGGAGAGACAGGCAGAGCAGGAATGGAGAGAAGGCAGAGAGAGAGGGAGACACAGAATCTGAAGCAGGCTCCAGGCTCTGAGCTGTCAGCACAGAGCCCGATACGGGGCTTAAACCCTGGAACTATGAGATCATGACCTGAGCCAATGTCGGATGATTAACTGGGCCACTCAGGCGCCCCCACAGTAGCCATATTAAAGTGGCTCTCTGCACACTTCGGAAATGGATCCTGCCCATACGAGTAAGTCCTCGGAAATGCAGGGCTCTCTGGAGTGCTAATTGCATGATGAGGCAACGCTGGGAGATAATGGTCAGAGTCTCTCTTAGTAGTTTTGTGCCAGATTTGTACATTTGCGCACTTGACTTTCCCCCTCCAGCTAGTTTCCTGGATCCTGAAATTACCTACTTGGAGGTTTTTTTGTTGTTTATTTTTCCTACTTCTACGAATTCACTTCCCTATCTCCATAGATATGGATTTCCCTTTCATAATTCCCTTCAAATATTAGTTATAAACTGCTGAAGACTCCACAGCAGAGAGAGAGAGATGAGGCCAAACATACCATTTTGAGGTCTGCATCCTCCCAATTTCTCTCTTTCTGCCTGAGATTGGATTAGTCCCTCACCTCTGTGAGGAAAGCCTTTTAGCTGCTGTCAGTTTCATTTAAAGAACACACAATGAGTGATGCCTGACTGCGTAGTGCTGTTTTATGTGCACAAAATCCTGGAGTGCATAAGGAAAGTATAGCCCTGATGCCTTGTTTATCTCATTTCGGCCTTGCAGAGTTGGTTCTCAGCGATGTGCTTCCTCTCCCTAGCACTCCATCTCAATTTACTGAGCAACTGTGAGCTCAAGTAACTTATCCAAAGTCACACATGAGTGAATTACCAGAATTCATACCCCAGAACTGTCATGGTTCCTAAATCCTTTATTATGAGCATTATACCATACCATCTTCCAGGTCTCAGTATTAACATCATGTAAATTTATTCTCCAGCATGATTCATTAAAATGAAAATGGGCCATTTTCTCTGATTCTCCAAGCACTTCAGAAGAAGCATTACATCCTGAATACAGATTTTATTTCTGAGAAGGAGACAAGAAAAGAAGTTAAACCTTTACTTGTATTGGAGGCTGGTTCATCTTAAAAGGACTTTTATTCCAGTTTCCAGTTTAAAATATTTAAAGGAAAACTAAGCAGTGTTAGGTTTAGAATAGCTACAACTGCATTTTTTAGCAGTAGGTAAGGTGGGGAAACTAAAAAGTGCCTATAATTCAGTGACAAAAACCTAATGAATCTCCTCCAGATTAAACATTAATATAAAACTTAAAAGAAAAAAAAACGAACCTGTGCTAGACACCCACTCACACATTTTTAATACTTGCTGCCATTAATTCCCTTTTTTGTGGAATCCATTTCCTGGTTAAATAAAGAATCAAAATGATAATAGAGTAACCACATGTATACAGCTCCAGTATAAAATAATATCATTAGAAATAAAAACTCAACATCTAAGTGTGTTTAAGATTACACTGAAGGGGTAGAAAGGTGAAAATAAAAGTGGAAAATTATAAAATAGGATTTTTGTCTTTTATTCTCTTGCAATAAAAGAATTCTCCCCTGGATCCGTTCTTCTTTTCTTTTATTTTGTAAGTATAAAGAAATTTCATGGTCTTTCACACAGATACTTAGATTAACAGTTATCCTCACTAAGAATCACTTATTAAGTGCACAATGTGTGCAAGGCATCAGAATCGACACTTTTTGGATAATGAATATCACCACCTCACTCAAGGAAGTTATAATCTACTTGTGGAACAGCATTTAATGTTACAAGCATGCAGCTATGGTGCGGGAAAAGGAATGTCAAATCACTGCAACCACACTAAATAATACAGGTAATTAGATGAGGTCTAAATAATGTCAGAGCAAAAATTAAACCAGAATGAAGGACAGTAAGAAGAGCCTGGCTTCAGGATGCTGATGGACCTATCTGCTAATCCTTTCTCTACCACTACTAGCTGTGTGCCGTTAAACAGGACTTTGGACGTCTTTGATTTTACATGCATGGATAAGTAAGCTTGATTATGCCTACCCCATAGAGTTATTTTGAGTAATAAATTAGGAAAACATAATTACCTACTCCAGCATTTATCTCTAGATAGGTGCAATTCAGTGGTACAATGGTTCTACTGGCAGTAATATTAAGAGCATTTTTAAAATGCTTGGGACCAGAATCCGGCATAGAAAAGACCCTAAATAAAATTTAATTACCTTTCCTAAGCCCTCCCTTTCCCAATTTAATTCTCTAATTGCTTGAGTTGAGCCTAAAGTCAAAAGAAATCTTAGAAGTTTAGAAATGGAGATGGACATTTCAGATGTGAAGAAAGAGTGAACAAAGTCTGTAAGTTGAAAATATAATTAGGGCATTCAAGAAACAATATTGGATTTTTTTATTGCAGGGGAGGGAGGTGGTAAGTGTTGATTATGTAGAGAAGTACCATGATATCCATTTTGAGAGAGGATGAGCTGTCTAAATACTACATGTGGCAACTTCTATGTAGAGAGTTTTTTCTTCCTATTTTTTACTTCAAAACAACTCTTCTCCTATAACACTACAAATCTTGCTAGTGTAGACATGTTCCAAAATGCAAGAAACATGACTGATATAATCCAATGTTCTGATTAGCATTTTGACATCTTTTACTATCTTTCATTTTTATTTAATTGAAAACGTATTTTATGGTTAAAAATAAACCATGTGACTCAACGTGATAAAGATTAGTTTTTAGGAATAACAGTTTGGAGAAAGGCACCAAAATAAATACCAGTTGGAGAAAAGAGGATACAAATCTTAACTATTAAGGAAGGTCATTTATCTATAGAATCCCTGTGAATAGGTAAAACAATTTTAATGACAATTCATTTCAGGGGACACTTGGGTGGCTCAGTCGATTAAGCGTCTGACTCTTGATTTTGGCTCAGGTCATGATCCCAGGGTTGTGGGAAGGAGCTCCACCTGGGGCTCTGCACTTAGTGAGGAGCCTGCTTAAGCTTAAGATACCCTCTTTTTCTCTCCCATTGCCCTTCTCCCATGCTGGGCTCTCTCTCTCTCAAAAAAAATTTTTTTTCAGAGTAAAGGTAATTAGCAAATATACATATGTGAGAAAGTTCATCATCACATGTGATATAAGGAATACAAATGCAATACCTATGATATAAGTGATAGAAAGTTTTAAAATTATAAAAATTGAGGCGCCTGGGTGGCTCAGTCCATCAAGCATCGATTTCAGCTCGGGTCATGATCTCAGGGTCTGTGAGTTTGAGCCCTGCATTGGGCTCTGTGCTGATAGCTCAGATCCTGGAGCCTGCTTTGAATTCTGTCTCCCTCTCTCTCTGCCCCTCCCCTGTTCACTGTCTGTCTCTCTCTTTCAAAAATTAGTAGAACACAAATTTTTTAATGATAAAAAATGTTAACATGTTAGCAAAGTTTCAATGACATTGCTTAATTTGCTTATGTTTAGAAGTATTGAAATTTGGATGACTTTTTTAAAAAAATCATAGGAGAAAGAAGACAGGTCATATTTGGCATGCTAACTCTTGACTTTCTATATAACTTTCCCGGCTGTTTGGAACATAATGCCCTAAGAATTCTGAGCCACACAAGGTCTTAAAAAGAGCAGTAGACTTGAATAGAAGTATCTACTGTGGTTAAAGACATATCAGGAACTAAAGACAGAAATTTTCAAATTTTTGATTAAAAAAACTCCACTATGACACATATGTTTTAACATAAGACAAAACAATGATATATTTATGAAGGTGTTCATCACAAAACTGACTAAAAGGGCCCAAAACAGGTGAGGGGGCAACTTCAAAAACAAGTAAAATAGGTTAATAAACTATGATACTCGTCATTAAGTTTTTAAAAAGTATAGTTTTATGACCACATAGAAAACTCTAACACTTCCTCCATTATATTTTCTCTATATAACATGCCCATGGTAGGCAAACAAAATAATAACTGAGTGATTTCAAAAGCACTGAGACTTTTCTTTGCCACTGATAGCAGTTTTATATCATTTCCCTCCCCCTTAGTATTTTTTGGTAGTAGTTATGATTCCCTGATTCTTTGGAAAGGAAAGCCTGATATTTTATCACAGTTAATTCAGTAGAAATTAAATTTCAGGTATATGAATTTAATAAATTGGCACATCATCAGGCTGATTGTTCTATCTTTATTAAATTAAAATTAATAACACTAGAAAGAAATGACTTCCATCTTGTAACTCTTTATAGTAAAATTTGCTAATTAAACAAAACCTCAGACTACTTAGGAGCAAAACATATTTTTATGCCCTGCATTTATAGGCTTAGTATTAGAGTAGGCAAGGTTCTTTGCAAAGACATTTTTCAGAGAAAGCTGCGAGGCTAAATTATGAAGTATACTGCCTTTTCTGCAGATTTGTGGTAAACCAATAAGCTAGGCACCAAGAGGCTGTTAGAAGAACAGAGTTCCACTTTACTTTTCCAGTAATTTAAATGTTTTGAAATAGGTCCTAGTATTGCATCTGAAAATACCTATTACAAGAAGCTCTTTTTTGCATTCTTCACCGTCTGTCATAACAAAATTTGCTTATTCTTACACATTCCTATACCATCTTTCAAAATATCACTGTAGTGAATGCTTTTTTTTTTTTAAATATCTTTCATTTGGGTAACACATGTAAAATTATAAAAGATAGAGGGGCTTGGGGGCACCTGGGTGGCACAGTCGGTTAAGTGTCCAACTCTTGATTTCAGCTCAGGTCATGATCTCACTGTTCATGAGATGGTGAGATTTTATAATTCTTATGCTATTTCAAGTTTACATATTTTTTTATCTTCCTAGGCATGATACACTAGTAACAAGCATGAAAAATGCTTTAGGTTTTTAAAAGCCAATAAACAAAGAATTTATTTTAAAAAAACTGTTAAAGATTAGATGAAGAAAAGACTGAGTTATATAAAATTTGGGGAGGAAGGGGAAATCCTTTTATTTTTACTTTTTTTAATTTATTTTTGAGAGACAGAGACAGTGTGAGCAGGAGAGGGCCAGAGAGAGAGGGAGACACAGAATCGGAAGCAGGCTCCAGGCTCTGAGCTGACAGCACAGAGCCGATGCGGGGCTCAAACCCATGAACCGTGAGATCATGACCTGAGCCGAAGCCAGATGCTCAACCGACTGAGCCATCCAAGCGCCCTAGGGGAAATCCTTTTAATCTTTAATTTTTTATTCATTTGTACATGTGTTAGTAGGATCTATAATCATAACAACTAGACGCAATAATATAGTGGCTCAGAGGAGAAAGAAGTTTATTTCGCTCTCACATGACAGACCAGGCCTGCAGGACAAGTAGACAACTTTGCTCCCCATAATCATTCAGAGACCCAGGCTTCGTCTAACTTCCTGATCTGTAGTAAACCAGGGGTCAACAGTGCTTTCCATAAAGGGTTAAATAATAAGTATTTTAGGGGTGGTGGTCCATATATGGTTTGTGTTACATATTTTGCCTTTTTTTTTTTATTATTTTAACAATGCTTTAAAAATGTAAAAACCATTTTTAGCTTCCAGATTGTACAAAACAGTCCACAGGTTAGTTTTTGCCTGTGGGCAGCAATTTGCTGACCCTTTAAAGAATTTCCTGCATATTAGAATCTTGATCAGTGCCACATCAATGTGCCAACTTTCAGGAAGAGGAAAACAACAGAAGTAGAAGGCGAGTAATTTCCTCTTAAGGAATTGAAGCAGTACTTATACACATCACTTTCAGCCATATCCCATTGCCAAGGACTTAGCCATATGGCCATATCTAGGCATAAGACAGGCTGGCAAATGAAGTCTCTACGTAGATTTCCACATACCCTTCTAAAACTCTAGTACCATATGTGTCAGTTTGGTCCTCTGGGAAGTAGACACCAAGACAAATTTAGGAGTGTAAAAAGTTTATTGGAGGAGTGAAAGAGAAAATGTAGAGGAAGCAAAATTGGGCAGGGAAAGTCCTCAAACTGATGCAGATCTAATACCTGTGAAAGGGAAGTGGGATTGGGCAGAGCCAACGTCAGACCAAGATGCAAATCTGGGAAAAATTAGGTCAACCCTATGTTAGTATTTAGAGCAAATATTGCCCATGATGAGGAGTCTTACGTTGGGCAGGGATTGCCACACCCTAAACCCCATTGTTCTTGGTCTTGGCTGGGGCTGCACAAGAAAAAAGTGGCCAGGGCTTTTTAAAAGCTGAATCATGAAGTCGCTAGCAACTGGAGATTCCCAGCTGACTGCGTATCTTCCAGCTAAATGGCAAGTTTTTTCTTAAAATGAGATCTGAGATGGGAACCTCCAGAGAATGGAGTTAGGGACACCAGTAATTGACACAGCACACACACACACACACACACACACACACACACACACTTAGTAGAAATAGAATATGAAGAAGTATGGATTCAATCACTCGATGAACCCTGCTAAACCCACCAAGAAAAGAACAGTGTGGCACCCTACCTACTCAGAAGTGTTTATATTGTTCTTCTTTTAGACCAGAATTTATATGTGAGATTATAGGGTGCAACTTTGTTGTCAAGTTTGTGATTTACTTTTTATTTATAAGCTGACACTACATAAAATATAATTGTCAGTTTGTGTGAGGTGAGATTCAGTTGAAACATTGAGAAAGCTCTAATGAGGGCCCTATGCCTGAAGTCACCACACATAATTTGTAATATAGGAATAGAGAATCAGGAGGGATGAATTGCAAATTTTTCTGATTAAGTTTAGGAAAAGTATTTGAATTATATTTTTAAATATATGTTTTGTTAAATCTCTTTCTTATAAGAAATCAGCAAGTTGCGCTTGTGTGCATGGTGTGTGTGTGCGCATGTGTGTGCGTATATGAATGTAGCCAAACTTGAAACATAAGTCTAAATAACCAGGATACCTTTTTGTATCTTCTCACATATCATTATATAATTGGCATTCCTCATTCTTGCCCTAATTATTGCCTGATCTAATGATCAAGATGTAGAATAAAGACATTCTTGGAAGGTTAATAAGCCATCCAGAAAATTAGATTAGCATGATCAAACCTTAATGATTATTATTTCTCATTATATTAGATCACCTGAAAAGTTTGAAAAAGAAAAAACAAATTGGCATCACTGGGCAATTATACTTGTAGTTTTCCACAGTAAGTTTTACAGATGATCACCAGTTATGAATTCTTTTCATAGATAAAACCAGGGATTTTTTATAAATTATTCTACCATTATGATAGTAATCAACGCCCCTTTATTTGATCATCATCATAATGGAGTACTTGAAACATTTTTTTCCTTTGCTAATTGAGAGTTGGTCAGTTAAGAGGTGCTTTTCACAAAGTCTTCCATAACCCTAAGGCTTTGATTTAGCTTCTAATAAACGCCTGAGAAGCTCCTCTAGATTCTTAAGTGCATTTGCTAAAACTCCCAACTGCTATTTCCCACCTTCTGGTCAAGAAATGCCTTTGATCTGCCATCTAGCTGCCTTTCTTGCTTATATCTATGTCTCAAGCACTGTAACCCTGCTTGTCAGTACAATGACACATTATCATTTAGGTATCGTTTTCTGAAGCCAGATTTCTCTGAGAAAGAAAAAGAGTAGGAAAATGGTCCAGTTGAAGTGCAGACTGCCCTTTTTGGACGGCTGTCAGGGGTGGTATGTGGTCAGAAGCCCTGCGCCTTGAGTTTGATCCTTACTCCTACCCCAACTACACACCCAGGCCCTTTCTTTGCAGGTTTTGGCTCACTGGCTGTTCCCTGCTCACTCCCATGACACTTCACCACCTGTGGTGGGACCCTCCAGAGCCCAGATTCCACAATATCAATGTGCAGGTCTTCAAAATTTGTTTCTTCCTGTCCAATCTCCCATTACTTCCTAATATTGTGGTAGGGATGAGGTAGGGAGACCGAATCAGACTAAATGAGCACATGAACTCCGTGATTTTTAAAAGAGTATGTACTAAATTATTCAAAAATGTTTAAAATACTTCCTCACCACAGTCTACTTTCCATGGTGACAGGAACTTTAGTTAGCTCACTACTAAACTTTAGTTAGCTCACTACTCATCTCTCCCATATAGAAAGTGTTCAGTGAAAGTTGGCAGAACGAATTAATATGCTAGACATGGATGACATCATTGAATTAAAATTCAATATCTAGTTTTATCTTAATTTCTTAATGTCATCGTATTTTCAAGCAAATAAACATTTAAAGAAGATATTTTTGTGATACAGGCTTCCAATACCTGGGGTGTGACTGATTATCTAAAACTCTCACTGATAATAGAAGAAGGAGAGAAAGGATTGAGAAGTAGAAGGGAGGGTGGGAGGAGCAGTGATGCACACTAGTTTCTCAATGTGTAGATCTATATATTTGAGTAAGGAGACATTATAACTGTAAATATATATTTGTAAATATCAAGTTTAAACATGGCCCTTTTTCTTGTCTCAGCCAAAACCTATTTCTTCTTTTATTCAGTAAATATTTCCTAAGTGCCTAACCATGGACCAAGTAATAAGTGAGTTGCAGGGCATGGAGCAAAATAAGGCATTTCTTACCCACAACAAAACCAGAGAGGTAGCTCCTCCCTCCCTCAAGTACAGAATACAGAGTTAAAAGTATAGAGAATAAAATGACATCCTTAGCATCTCTCACACTGAATTAATTTAGAAAAGTTAGCAATTGAAAATCTCCTTTGCACCAGCTGAGGTTAGCTTCCTCGATGTGTTTTCTAGTGTTTAAAATAAGTATTTTGCAATTAGGGTGAAATATGTTAGTGACAGCTGCAGAAACCAAAGACTTTATTTATTCAGATACCCATTTATCTCTGAGATATCAAGGTAACGCCAGTTCCCCAGCTTATCACTGCTTCTAGATATGCACACAGAATTAAATCTCTATATGCCTTCATTTTCCTTTAATCTCCCTCCTCAAACTGCTAGTAATGAAAAGCCTGCTGATGTCAGTTGTGACGATAATTCTTCTGTAGGAAGTTTGTAGCTACCAAAAATCAAGCCTGCCCTATTACACATAATATACTGCTCAAGATCCCCATGTTGTTTTGGTTTAAACTCATACAGCTAAGTTTATATATGGAAGAATTCGGCCCCCATGAAAAGGAAACATTTTTTCAAGGATCTATGCTAAGCAGTATGTATATATCGGCGCTGTAGTCCAGGCATAATAATTAATCTTGGTGTAAGAGGTAGGCATACTAACCCAAACTGTAAATATAATTGCAAGTGTGGTAGCCAAAGGCTTGGATGGAGGAACAAACATATTTATTAAAACCACAATCAGTCTATCCTGCTAGTTCTAATCTGTTGAGCTTGATGCCACAGTCATAGTGATGCTCGTCATCAGTATGTTTAGAGACTGAATTAGATGATAGCCATGTTTTGAGCACTTGAGATAGAGTAAGAAAACAAGGTTTTCTTTTTAAGTTTATTTATTTGTTCTGAAAGAGAGAGTAGGAGAGCAGGGGAAGAGCAGAGAGAGAGAAAGGGGGAGAATCCCAAGCAGGGCTCTGCTCTGTCAGTGTGGAGCCTGACGCAGGGCTCAATCTCACAAACTGTGAGATCAGGACCTGAGCCAAAATCAGGAGTCAGACGCTTAGCCTCCTGAGCCATCCAGGTGCCTCAGAAAACAAGGTTTTGTTAATTAAGAATTTCTATTGTGTTTATGTATTAATCAAGGGCTATGTATCTACAATTGCACCCGTCTTCCTACCACACGTGTATGCATCGCGGTAAGATATTATCTCCAGCTCATAGGAAGATAACAATGTCAGTCACACCATCTCTTGTTTTAGATAGGTTGAAAGGCTCTAGAACAAATTGGGAAAATGATTCTTGAATACAATTTTTTGATGTTCAGAGTTGTATCTTTCTAGAATAGTGTTGTCCAGTAGAACTTTCCATGTTGACAGAAATGTTAGGCATCTGTCCTGGCCAATAAAGTTAATCACTAGTTACATGTTGATATTAATTTCTTGAAATGTAGCTAGTGCAACTGAGAAAACTGGATTCTTATTTAGTTTCAATTAACATAAATTTAAACAGCTACAAAGGGCTACTGGCTACCATATTGAACAATAGGATCCTATAGCATTTGATTTCTAGCTTTTAAAAGACTCATTTTTACAGTAGTAATTTAAGATACTGCTTTGAGTTAAATGTTATTCAAAAAGTTACATAAAGTATAATTTTATCATCATTCAATAAATATTTATGAAATATTTTAAGATCACCCCACTGAAGTGGATTTTCTATGTTTTAATAAGATCCCTTCAAGCTATTTAGAGACAAAACGCAGTACTTTTCCAGCCTTCTCACCACCACTTTTTCTTCAACATATAAAGGTTTTGGAATTTATGATTTAAAATGTTAACAGTAAGTCTAGTCATTGCCTAGGTCAGTCACACCTTCTCAGAACTACTAGCAGCAACTTAAAGCAGGTTGATATTTAGGGTTGGATATGCCAAGTTACATGTTAACTTCTCTGCTGCCTCAGTAGAAGAAAGGTTTGATGTCTGAAAGCAAAGACATGAAATTACTATGGACCCCTACTCTTAGCCAGCCAACTATTTGATTTATTTGATGAGTGATCTCAGACAAGCCTTCCAGGCACTGAACCATCAGAGAGTTATGCTGCCACGTGATAAGAAACCTTCAGAGATATCTAAATCTTTTACCCTGGGAGTTTCATCTGTTCTGGAATAAAGAACATTTTTATGTATGGTGTTTCTGTCTAGATTGCTGTAGGACTATTCAGAAAAGATTCACAGACTTAATCAAATCCATACTGACAAGGACCTTAAAACAGTACAATAATTACCAAGAATCTGCCAGACACTTTATTTTATTTTTATTTTGTTTCCCAAAGTTTGAAGGAGTGGTTAATGTATTATACATTGAGAAGTCCATTAATCCTTTGATCAGCATTTGTTTTCCTGTGTTTCCCTTAGAGACAAACTAAGAAATGAGGAATGTTCTTAATTTGATCCCTGGAGTAATCATAGATATGGATATTGTATCATTTAACAGATGCACTAAACAAACTAGTCACATTTTTCCACGTACATTTCGAGGTGCCAAGAATGCAACAACTGGCTTCTTAATTTTGCTAAAATTGTATTTCTAATCTAACGTGGCTGCTTGTCATATACAGTCTTGGGCTTTTTAATAGGAGTAAAATCCAAGTGATCTGTCTTTAAAAAAAATAAAGCTGAAATCCTTTCCAGTTGCATTGAAGCTGATGCAAACCTGCTTTTAAAAACATATACTGTATCCATGATTTGGCTATTGTTGAGAGTGCTGCTATGACCATTGGGGTACATGTGCCCCTATGCATCAGCACTCCTGTATCCCTTGGGTAAATCCCCTGGGTATAAACAATTAATACAACAAAAGACTTAAGAAAGAAAGCCCCGTATACTTTAAAAGTGACACTCTCGGCTGTTCTGTCCCACACACAGATCTCTCTCAATATGCAGCAGTTTCCACGAAGAAGATTTCATTGTTTATAGTACAGTCACCTTGCCCTGCGACTCAGCCAGGTATAGCTGATATGTAATTGAAGCTGTCTTTAAAAGGCATCTTCCCCATTTAGAAATTCTTCACCTGAATATTTTTCCATCCCGATGCGCTAGCTCATCTGTACACAAACAAATCCTTGCCTCAGCCATCTGACCCTCTTAGGAGTAAAGCTAAAGTACATGTTTTTTTGAAATCCCATTTTAGGCAAAGGGATGTGGTTTCTCACCTTTCTTGGTGACCTGCTTGTCAGGCAGTGTGGGAGCAGAGAAACTATGAAACTGTTGTCATGAAAGAACAGCCCCTGTTTCTGATACGGATTTTACAACACAGGAAGTCATTTTGATACCTGCATTTGATTTGTGTTGGTGGAAAGTATTTCTATATGGAGGTGGTTTCTCTGGAGAATGAGTATAACTCAGTAAAGACCTGATTAGTCCCTGAGTACTACCTCATATCTAGGCGTATCTTGAAGACTTGGTGCTCAGTACATTGAAATCACCTCTCCATCCCCCTTCTTTTCCATTTAAAAATGCTGTCAACAGTGCTTGTACAGCTACATAATTCCGTAAGAACGGTGCTTCAGATAACACAAAGAAAAAGCAATTGAGTACAGAGACAAAATTAGTTGCTACATATCAATATTTCACAAGACTGTAAGTATTTCATTTAATTAACATTTTCTTTGAATCACACTACATATTTTTCAGGGAAAGAAACTTCTATTCATTTTATCTGATCTAAAAATACGAATATGCATGAAGAAATCTAAGCAGCATTGGGGGAAAATGAAAGCAACAGTACAGAATGTTTTGTGGGTATGAATTTGAGCAGGAAGCAGAATGTGTTTTGAGATAGGAAAAAAATATTTTCCATTTGGGGATACCCCAAATCAGCCACACTCTGACCTTTATGCCAAAGGGCTTTAAGGCATTAAAAGCATGCATAGTTTTAAAATATACCAATAATTATTAGGAAATATCTCCTGTATGCTCTGTGAAAGTGAAATTGGACCTATTTAAGGATACAAGAGCTTAGTACATTTTTTGGTAGCTATTATCAATATTAGCTTTAGTGAGCGAGTGAGGTTAAATTATCCTACATATTTTGATTATTTCCTTGTATATTCTCCCTAGTGATAGCATAATATTCCTCCAAATCTTATTTTCTTCTCTATCTTCCCATATAAAGGTAGAAAGAGGCCATATATTTCTGGCTTCTTATCATCATCAAGGAAAGCTGACATTATCACTCATTAAACTGCTTCTTACTCCAAACTCATCCTATTTGCTGATACTACCCTTTCCCATGCTTCAGGTTTAAGGTGCAGAACCCACCACTGCCATTTTCCTCAGTGAATCAGTGCTTGCTCACTTTCATGTACTCTGTTCCAGGGTAACCATCCGCTAGGTAACTGGGACTTGGTGAAATCAACACAGTGGGGCAGACTGCATCCCTGCTTCTTAGCCGCATGTTCTGACATATTTGAGTTATGCTCGGTTATGCAAGGGTTTGCAGCAGAAACAAACATCTCTTAAAAGAACCAAGTTTTTTTTTTGTTTTGTTTTGTTCTCACCACACATTTATTGCAGGGTGACTGGGTAAGGTGCTGGGTGAGGGCAGCATTGCAATCACTCAAGGGCCCGGGTAGATGGAGTAGCTCTCTTGAATGTTGACTTTATGCCTGCACCTAATCAATCAGTAGATCTGGTCAGTTCTCTCTCCAAATTATGTGCCACATCTTCTATTTTTCACTATCACGGTGCCATAGTCTTCTAATTTGGCCTCTACTCCTGCCCCTCAGGCATTCTTCAATAACAGGGAAGATCTTCAGCGAGCTATCCCTTCCACTCAACAACTCACTGGCCAGACCTAGTTTCAGGGCCTATTTAACAGGGAAAGGTAATCTTGCTCTGTGCCAGGACATCTTATGCACAACATGTCACTACCACGGAGTCTATCTTCTACTTCTTCTCAATACTGGTCCCAAGTTCCTCAGACTCTTCAACCTCATTTCAGCTGACTGGAAATGTGGTCACATCTTATCATTACCTACAACACAAAAGACCTCAGATTTTGGAATTCCCCTCTGTGACAACTACTTCCTGTCATCTCCCAAGCCCTGTGCTAAGAATACGTATAAAAGCAAATAAAGTCTATGACTTAACCTTGAAGAACTCACAGGACATTGGAAGAATCGGCAAAGCAACCCTATTTTTACAATGTGCTAAATATAAAGAATGTGCTGGGGATGCAAACCAAGAGCTCTACACATCCTGGGAATAAGGACAGGAGTGGAAAGTAAGGGCATCTTTCCTGAACAGTGTGGTGCTACACCTGAGTCTTCAAGTTAGAGTCAGAATCAGCCATTAAACAGTGGAAACTGCATGTGTGAATCCTACCCACGCAACAAGTATGGCTATACCATGAGGAGCACGCTAGGGGCCTACAGAGGAAGACACAGTGATAGGTTGGTGGTAATTCAGAAAAGACTTTAAATACAATGGTCCGAACTATGGATTTTTATCCTAAAGGTAACAGGGAAGCTTTAAACAGAGTTGTATTCATAATCAAGATTTATATTTTTAACTATAATATGTATCATTTAAGTTTGCTTATTAATCAATATTTCATAGTCATTAGAGATAGTTCCTTGATTTCTAAATTGACTTAAAAATAGTTCATTAACTTCTAAAATGAAATTACAATATTTTTTAAATTTATTTATTTATTTTGAGAGAGAGAGATCGATTATGAGTAAGGGAGGAGCACAGAGAGAGGGAGGGAGGGAATCCCAAGGAGGCTCCTTGCTGTCAGTACAGAGCCCAACATAAGGCTTGATCCCATGAACCATGAGATTATGACCTGAGCCAAAATCAAGGATCAGACATTTAACCAACCCACCCAGGAACCCTTAAACTGAACTACAATCTTTTTTTTTTTTTAATGGTTTATTTATTTTGGGTACAGAGAGAGATAGAGCATGAGAGGAGGAGGGGCAGAGAGAGAGGGAGACACAGAATCAGAAGCAGGCTCCAGGCTCTGAGCTTGCTGTCTGCACAGAGCCTGACGCAGGGCTCGAACCCACAAACGTGAGATCTGACCTGAGCCGAAGCCGGCCGCTCAACCTACTGAGCCACCCAGGCACCCCTAAACTGAACTACAATCTTAAATTAAATGAACAACAGCAAAGCTCAACATTAATAGAAGATTTAAAAAAAAAACGTTTGTTATTAATTCCATCAGTGTAACACTCAATGCTATAATACAATGACCTTTTAAAATGTTTTCTACTTGCATCTATTGTACTTACCAGTGTGTTTTTACTTATTTACAAAATTAAATCATATTTTTTGCCTGATAATTTTAGCATGCATGTCTTTCAATACTGTAATTATTAAACATTTAACAGAAGCAATAAGCTACAGTCCCTATTAAACCTAAATCTCCATGGTTTAGAGAAAGAGCAACTTTCCCTGAAACCAGAAGATCATTTCCACAAATCTGCAAAAACAAGGAAATTAATTTAGTTCCAATGATCTTACAATGCAGGTATAAGATGTTCAAAAATAAAAGATCCATGAATTTTGATGAAACTATAAATGAAAGTGGTCTGAGTTTAAAAACCTAAAGTTTAGAAAATTGGTCTCATTATGAATTCCCAATAGAACACTGTTAATTTAAATTTTTTTTATCATTTTCCATTTATCTCTGGACATCTTTGGCAATCTACTGGCAATAAAATTTTCTCTAAAATCCATGAAAGTTTTAAAGAATCTAGATGTCTTTTCCACAATTATTCATTCTTTCCACTTGGCAGATTCACACCAAGCTAATGCTTCTGTAAGTAGACATATTGATTAGATAGAAGTCAATTTCTAACCTATTCCAGCATTCTAGCTTTCTTTGACCATTTTGTGGGTTTCGTTTTGTGTTGTCTTTTCTTCCATTTTGTGGAAGACACCCCTGTCTCCTTTCACGCCTCAAAGTGGGTAATTCTGCCCTTTCTATCCTTAAACTTTTGAAGAGGACATTTTTTTCTTGTCTTCTTTTGTTTATGTTGACTTGAAATAACGTATGTGCAACGACTTCTGGGAGGGAGTGAAACAGAAGATGGTGAGACCTGCCTTACTTCTCTGCCAGAAGGGCTGATTCCAAAATGCAGCATTACAAGAGAGGTCTTCACGAGTACTAGGGCTTAGGCAATACGTTACAGATTTGAAACCGGAGCTTGGAAGACAGCTTAAACTAGAAAAGGAAATCACAAGGGTAACCCAAACTCCACCATCTGGAGCCAGTAGGCAGAAGGGACATTACAGAAATGAAACAGGTACTCTCAATATGGAACAAATGGGGGGTGGAGGGAGATGTGTTCCTAGATCAAGTACCAGACTGATCTAATCACAAACTTATCACAAACACCGAATTTCAGCCCTGACATTTTCCTGTTATTTTAGTGTTTGTGATTGCCAAAATTAAAGACTGGACTTCAGATAGCAAAACTAGGCTGGAAAATATTACCGGCAATTCAGAAAAATTATTGCTTTAACTACCAGTTTTATGAAATGCTGTGACCTCTTAAAATTGGCTTCATTATTACTGCTGCTCTTTTATTTCATTGGCCTATTTATATCAATATGTTATATATTTAAGCAAGTCTTGATCTTTATAAAATTCATTTTTCAGTCTCATTTGGACCTGGAAATCAAAACCAGACTGAATGTGTTTTTTAGGCTTTTGGTGAAAAACAAAGCTCATAGCAGACAAGTGGAGGTGGGGTGGAGACAAAACCCGATTGAATTCTTATCTCCAATTAAAAAAGAAAGAAAATGTCACGTTAGTGCTTTCTTTGTTCTAAGATCCAGTGTACTAGAGCAAAAAGTCTTGGAGCTTCGGGCAGTATCTGAGAATATCTATCAGGGACTTCCCATCCATTTCCCGCCTGCCCCTTCCTCAATCCTTGTCCTTCCTTAATCTAGGACACTGAATGGGGATATTTTGGTGCAAGACTTCCTCTATAAGTTCCTTAGTATTCTTATTTCTCCATTTTGTTGTGTTATTTGGGATTCTTATTTCCCTGCTCCCACAAAGACTTCTACTTCAGTATCAGTCAAAGGCCACTTACAGGGGCCAAAAATTCATGTTTTTGACTTTCAGACATCCTTCAAAGAACCTTGTCACCTGGAATAAGATAATGACTTTATTACACCTTTAATACTTTCCTAATGTTCACACCTTAGGGTGGCAGAACTAGTTAGAGGGTGCAAAACGCTTTCACACATCCTCCCATTAATCTTCACCACAGCCTGGAAGCTAAAGTGAGGCAGGCTTCTCATTTTTCACATAAAAAATTGGGGGATCAAGAGAGAACTTAGGCAATCCAAATCTAACCCTCACGGCCATAGGCCTGAATTTTGTATGTCATGCATTTCCCTTTAGATTACTTTGTGCCATTTTCTATTTTAAATGGCATGATCAGATTTGCATTTCAATGAGAGACATGGAAATTATATTTAAGAGAGGTGAGTTTGCAAGTACACAGGTCAGGTAGCTAGAAGTTGAGACAAAGCATGATGCAGATCTGAACTAGTTCGGTGGTGGCAAGAAGGAATCGAAAAATATTTAGGAAATAAACATGGCATGTAAATTGTTACCAGATTGGGAAGCCCCTTTAGCAAAATAAACATTAAGTAGGGTAGAGTTAACTCTGTTGCCAATTTAGTCTTTATCTGATGATTCAAACCAAACTTTAAACATCACAAAATGCCTTCAAGTTATCAACACCAAATGTCATATACGAAATACATACAGAAGCGCATGTTAATAAAGATAGATCTTTATTCATCAGAGATTTGCTAATTAGGAGAATTAAGTACAACGTTGGGAAGCAACAAATTAGTAGAAGAAAGACATAGAAAGCCTTCGGTTCATTTACATTCACTTTCCTACAGCATTTTACCTCTTTTCCTTTCATATCACATCCTGTCAACTGATGGCCTTTCTCTTAAGTAAAGATACGATAGGGGCAATAAAGACACCCAGAGGAGACTTGTTTCATTTTCCCCTTTCCAGCGTCACCGCCTCCATACGTCTGCACCCACATAATCTGCCATCCCTCCTGGAGTTGAAGACGTCTCCCCACCTCAGAGACCAACCACGACACCTGCATCTAAACCCACCCCTTCTCAGGCATGCTGCTTCTCTGATCATCCCCTTCCTGCATGCCCTTGTTCCTCTCCACTCCCATCATTCCTGTCAGCATACAGTGATTCCTAACTCCATCCTCCCAGAAAAACCCCTTTCCTGACTACACCTCCTTGTCCAACGAATGCCTCATTCTGTGTTGCTCTCACCAGCAACTCTGTACTCAACTGCCTCTCACATTTACTGTTTTCACTTACTAATCTCTTAATCTTTTCTGTCTCCTCTCATGGCGATTTGGTATTCACGGTGCTCTACAGTAACTCATGTAGCCCAAGCCAGTGTTCAGAATTCACCAGCAAAAAATAAATGTCTCATCTTTTAGACATTTAATAAGAAAAACATTTTAATTATTTATACGAATTTGCATAAAGTGATTCAAGTTAATTATACTGAGGATAAGACGAGTATTTTTGTTTGTAATTATCACATGATTGATACGATAGAGTTTCCTGAAGTCTGACATAGGAACTTGCTTTCATGAATTCTGGCATACATGGTATCAAACTAAGTAAGCATTTTTCCTTTCTTTTCTTTTTTCCATCCTTCCTGCCTTCTCTCATTTCTTCTTTCCTCATTTTGTTTCTCTATTGCTTCTTTTTTTTTTTTTAAATCACCTGAGTATCTTTGGTTCTAGCTCAATAGGACTGAATGAAATCAGTCAGACTTCCATGATGGCGATTGAATTGTGCCTCAACATAGTGGCATTGTCTTCATCTCTTAAATTATTTTTAGTTGTGCAGAAGATAAATTATGTGTGATTTCTAAAGAAACTTTTTCAAGTTAGCAAACTAGCTTAATTAGGAAAAATTAAATTTTCTGTAATGATCTTTTCTTTTGAGTGTTTAATATAAAATTACATTTGTTCAGTCATGAACTTAGTTCTTATACGTTCAAGTGTTTTTTAGAAATTTAGATCATTATGTGTAAGTGTAATTGTAGCCTTCCTTTAGTTTTTGGCACTTGAATCACTTAAAAATTAAAAATTATGGGTGGAATTGTACCTCTTTTCATTAAAATGAAGCAATGATCATGGATTTCTTCCCTAAAATCTGAAACATCTTACTGCCTTGTGGTGCTGCTACATGTACACAATTAATCTGTGTTAGTTTTGTAAGCAGCACACCAAAATGCTACTTCCTGTGTATTAGCATTTCCATAATATGATGTAATGGTATAATTATTTTTCATATAATGAATATCCTTGCATTATAAGATGAATAAAGGAAAATATTTCTTATTCTTATTTTTCCTTAAAGTCATATTGGGGTTTCTAGGGAAATGTAACAGAACATGACTATGGCTCAAAGGCAATGGCTTAGAACTATCTGAGCCTCTATGAGCGGTCAGCAGCTGCCACCATTTAAATTCAACTTACACGTGGGCGCAGCGTGTGAGAGGTAAAGCTGGGGCACAAGGGGGAAAATAGACTAGTCACACCAATTAAAGAAGAGAATAGAGAGTTCTGATTTAAAAATTTCTTTCCATTGTTTCAGTGGAACTTTTCCTTCATTGGAAGGTAAACTCAAAGTTCAGCTTTTCAGTGATAATGAAATAATAACTTGTGGAAGTTCTTCAAAGTGAAAAATTGCTGTTCATAATTTGGTAGTCAAAGTAATTTTAGTTACAACAGTTATATTGAATGTTATTACTGATTTAAATCTTTTTTCTACATAAACAAAGTGGAAAAAATTAAGGCTGCCAAGAATTACTTTGTCAGTCTACCTAGTTAGGAAAAACACAACAACAACAATATACCAAATATATGACTGATATCAACCATAAAACAGAAAAAGAAAAATGCATTCTAGATTTAGCATACATTCAGATTAAGATCTAAAGAAAATTTGTGTAATTTTTTTTTCAACTTTAGAGTAAAGTAAATGAGTGTAGAGCCAATATATATGGGTCATATTTAAGCTCAGAAGGAGTCTGATGTTTTAGGGATTGCTTGTTTTAATTGCAGATTTGATGCATGTAGAGGTTTCTATTCATACATGCTTATACTACGTTTAATGTTTATGCTGTGCTTAACTTAAATGGAACACCTTATATCTGTCAAAGAGAACTACTAGCGAGCTACATGGCCAAGGAGATAGGAACCATGCATGAACTGGGGTGCATACTGCTGTGCTGTGAGAAAATAAGAATATTTTAAAAATATGACTTAACTATTGCAGAATATATGTTGGCATAGAAAATAAATAGTAAAAAGTTTGAAAGCAGATTTGCTTAAAATTAGGTCTAGGGTTGTGTAGATAAGTAACACAACCGAAATCTGAGGGGTGGAAAATGGTGTGAAAATACATTTCCTTAGAATTAACTGATAACACTCACTGATGTCTTATTAGTCATCTTTCACTAGGTAAATGTCTCGTTACAAATGACTTCAAAATCTCAGAGGCTTGGGACGCCCAGGTGTCTCAGTCGGTTAAGTGTCTGACTCTTGGTTTCAGCTCAGGTCATGACATCATGGTTTGTGAGTTTGAGCCCCATGTTGGGTTCTGTGCTGACAGTGTGGAGCCTGCTTGGGACTGTGTGTCTCTCTCTCCGTCTCCGTCTCCCTCTCCCCCCCTTCTCTCTCTCTCTCTCCCTGCCCCTCCCACATTCACATGTACATGTTCCCTCTCTCTCTTAGAGTAAATAAATAAACTTTAAAAGAATCTCACAGCCTTATAGCATCAGTGGTATAATTCTTATTCTCATTGATACAACTAACTGCGCTGTGCTCTGAATATCATATCATTTTGGGATTGGTTAAAAAAAGGAACCACTCCTATTCTGGAATATGCTTTTTTTATGCAAAGGAAAGAGCAGGAAAGTAGAAACCTCACGATGTGTTTTATATAGTTTCCTATTTCCATTCACTTTTCAATGGCAAAAGCAAGTCACAAGACCAATAGTGGCACCCTGGAACTCAATGGAAATATGGCTATGGAAAGGAATATGTAGTCCTTTTCTTAAAAAATTTTTTTATATTACTTATTATTGAGAGACAGAAAGAGACAGAGCATGAATGGGGGAGGGGCAGAGAGAGATGGAGACAGAATCAGAAGCAGGCTTCAGGCTCTCAGATTATCAGCACAGAGCCCGACCTGGGGCCCAAACCCGTGAACCACGAGATCATGACCTGAGCCGAAGTTGGTCTCTCAGCCTATGTAGCCACCCAGGCACTCCTATGTAGTCCTTTTATTAGAAAGGGTAGAAAAATAATGGGAAAAACAAAACAATCTACTATAAATTTTATATGCCAATAATGTCATTCATGGAGAATGTGAGACTATAGATAAGTTAGAAAAGTTAGAGCAAACGTGTCAGAAGTCATTCATTTAACAATGACAGGCGGGAGACTTCACAAGTACAGAAATCTCTGGCCTTTGCCTTTAAAATTAACAAAAACAGGTAGGGCAGCTATATAAAGTAAAACTAATTTTAAAAAGGTAGAATGATGATACATGACAATAAAAATGCAAAATGTGAACCACAGTAATTAAAATATATTGTCGTAAATTTCTTAAATTGTTTATGAAGTAATAAAGAGGTGTATTGTAATTCTTTTGTTTCTTGGGGAAGGAAGATCCAATTTCATTAGAAATGCTATTCCTGTAGATCTTTAAGTACTCTTCTCAAAATCCTAGTATTCTTGATGATACAGAAATCAAGTTTGCTTGTTTTTTAAATTTAATTCATATTGTAATTCTTAAAGCAACTACCAAAATAGTAACATAAAAAAGTATAACCAAAAAAATTAGAAGAGATAAGATAAACTGAATAAAATTATTTGATTCACCTAAATAAAAGAAAACAATAAGATAGAAAAGACAACAGAGGAGCCCAAAAAGATTGGCCAACTATGAATCAAGTACCAAGTTGGTGGACTTAAAACCAAACGTATTGATTATTGCATTAAAGTAAGTATAATAAATGGCCTGATTAAATGCAAACATATTCAGCCTGTATAAAAAAGCAAGATCCAACTCTATGTTCTTGTCAAGAAACACCCTTTAAACATGTTACCAACATGTTGGGTGTAAAGAAATAGAAATAATAAGCAAACAAAAGCCAATATGGCTATATACATTTCAGAATAAAGTTGATTTTAAGATGAGTAGTGTTACCAAAGATTAAAAAGGGGGCATTTCATAATGATAGAAGGGTCACTTATTTAAAAAGATATAAGACTGTTAAATATCTGTGCACCCATTATCAAAGCTTCCAAATACAGGACAAAACAAAAGAACAAAGCAAAAGAGAAGTAGAAATAATTTTACTGTCACTGATAGAGATTTTAACACTCCTTTCTCAGAAAGAGATAGAACAATTAAACAAAAGCTCAGTATGGTTACGGTTGCTTTGAATAATACTAACTATGAACTTAAGCTCATTAACATTGATAGAAAACTACTACTCAAAAGAGGTTACACTTTCTAAGATGCTTATGGAATAGTCAAAAAGATAGGCCATGTTCTGAGCCATAAAACAAGTTTCAATAATTTCAAAGGATTTAAATTAAACAGAATACATTTTTCATCCATGGTAGAGTTTTTAAGGTGAATAAAAATAAGATAACCTGGAAAAGCCTCAAATAGTTTGAGGTTAAAAAAACACTTACAAAAATAATCCATGGATCAGAGGCGAAAAACCTCAAAGGATATTACAATATAAATGTTGAACATAAATACATGAAAACACAATATATCTGTATTTGTGGGATGCAGCTAAAACAGTCTTTAGAAGAAAGTTTATAGATTTCAATGACCATCTTAGGAAATATGAAAGGTAGAAAATCAAGCTTCCATTTTGAGAACCTACCAATATAACAGGAGTTCCTGGATGGCTCAGTCATTTGAGCATTTGGCTCTTGGTTTCTGCCCAGATCATGATCTCAGGATTCATGGGATTGAGTCCCGCATTGGGCTCTGGACTCAATGTGGAGCCTGCTTGGGATTCTCTCTCTCTCTCTCTCTCTCTCTCTCTTTCTCTGTCCCTCCTACCCACTCTCTCTCTCTCTCTCTCTTTCTCTCAAAATAAATAAATTTTAAAAAAGGAAATAAAAATAATAAATTAAACCTTAAGTATATGACACAAAGGAAATAATAAAAATAAGGGCAGAAATCAATAAAATAGAAAATTTAAGTAGCCTTGTATAGAGAAATCTGTATAAGAAATTATAGTACCATCATACACGAGCTTTCTTTAAATAGGGAAAGTGGGAACACTTTCAATTCATATCATGAGACAGTTTTAATCCTGATAGTAAGACCAAACAAGAACAATATAAGGAAAGAAAATTACTACCAATATACCTATGAACATAGAGTTTTAAAAATTGAACAAAATATCATTAAATGAAATCCAGCATTATATAAAAGGATTATATACTAGGATTAAGTTGGACTTATCCCAAGAATGGGAGGTTGGCTCAACATATGAAGATCAATCATCGTATTTCACTTCATCCACACACAGGTCAAGAGAAAAACATCCTGTCCGAAGGAGAAAGACAAAGACAGAACCTCAGCCTCCAGCTCACAACATCTGACAGCTTTCAAGTCTGACAAAAATTGAAACCCAAAATATATTAAAGATTCCAACTTGAGAATAAATAGAGAAACAAGAATAATGTTTACCTTGATACCCAGTTACACCACTGCCAGATATTTGCCCAAGAGATATAAAAACTAATATGCACAAAAAGTCATTTACCAGAAGACTTTTGGCAGCTTTATTAATAAATGCTCAGTTACTATTTCCAGCTAGTAACTGAAAACAACCAGGTTTTTAAATAAGACAATGGTATAGTTTGAAATATTAATTTAATTGAATACCAAGCAATAAAGAGAAATAAGTGACTGATACACACAGCCACCTGAATTAATCTCAAAAACAGTGACGCTGAGTGACAAAAGTGAGCACAATAGTTAAATGCTGTGATTCCCTTGATGTGATCTTCTAGAATAGTTAAAACCACGTTTGCGGTGACAGAAATCAGATCACAGATCTGCCTAGAGAGAGAGACAGAGTGGAGGTAGGATACTGGCTGGGAAGGGGGCGCCCTAAGGGATGACAGAGGTGTTCCTTGTCCTGAGAGCCATTCCCCAAAACTGATTGGAGGATACACTTAAGATCTGAGCATTTTAATGAATATAAATTTTAGTACAGTTTTTGACAAAATAAATGACATTGAATAACTGTTTGAATGCATTATTTCATCATGTTTTCACAAATGTCTTAGGATATGAAGAGACCCAGCAGGCACTACAGTGAGTCAGGAAGAGACTAGGACCCAGCAGGCACATCCAGCGTGAATACCCGTATTGGGCCAGGACACGGTGGTGATGAAGGAACTTTGGTAACCTCCAGATGAAACCACCTGTTGAGAAAGAAGTAATTTGATTATCTCTTATAATCTCCCAATTCAGAATCTTCAGAGATTAAAACAGTTCTAACCATGGAGCTCCACAATGAAAAAATATCCTTTTAGGGGCATTGCCTCCTTTACCCTCACATTTCCCTCAGTCAAGTGCTGAAATATAAGTTTCTATAGAATAAAGGGAAATAATTATTTTCCTTCACAAAATAAAGGGATTAAGATGCAAATGCATAGTTGAACTAGTACTTTAGGATAAATGAATTTTATTCGTGTATAATCAGTGGATGAATGCAAATGATGAAGCAGTGACCCTCTCATTTCTGAAAATGTAGAAAGAATGAGAAGAAGAAATAGTCAAATTCAATACACATTTACTGAGCATCTACCGTGTGCTAAATCAGTGGTTTTCAGGCTTTTATGACTGTGACCTTTAGTAAGAAATGAAATTTATATTCCAGCTCTGTGTAGATGTACATATGGATAACTAAAACAGTGTTATAAAATAAAACCTATACTTGCTAAATGAGATGCACTCAGTGTTTTCTATTCTGGTATATTCTGTCTCATGTTTACAAAAACTCGGGTAAGTGACCCACTAACTCCTTTGCTAATAAATTATGGATTGTGGTTTGAAAGACAGTGCTACCCTTGCTACCCAGAATGTGGTCTGTAGACCCGGAGCACCAGCTTGTGGGGGCTTGTAAGAAAAGCATAAGCTCACTCCTACTGAATCAGAACCTGCATTTTAATCAAACCTCCAGGCACTCTCTGTGGACTTTAACGTGTCACAAGTCCTAAACAACCTATGGAGAGAATGCTTGGGACAAAGTCTTCTTGGTATTATTTAAGGCAGAGATTCTTAGGTAGGGATGGTCCGTTTTTTAGAACATACATATCCAAGCATCAAGGCTACAACTTCAGTGTCTCCAAGGATATCCTAGGCAGTTATGCTAAAAACTAAAAATAAATGAACAAAATCTACCAGAGCTTTTGAGCCCCACCCAATTTAAGAACCACTGATCTCCTTGCTTACACGAAAACTGTGTACCGGTTTATTACAAAGGTGCAAGCCCATGCTTCAGGTAATATGGAGAGATTTTACTTATCGTGGATGACTTCAAATAAAATCACTTTCTTTCTGAATATTTATTGGTGGAGGCGTTGCTACTGCTACTCTGAATTGGCCGCTCCATCTATATGGGAGAATTTGCAAACATCTTGATTCTACTGATAACTGTCCCGTTTATAGAAATGAAATATGACTTCCAGTAGAAATATTATTAGTAGTTTTGCCAAGTTAGCACAACTCATCCCCTAGATTACTTCCAGTAGATCCATAAGCTAGGATCTCTACCGCAAAAGAAAATGGAGCTGCCCCTAAGTGGCTGTAACTGTTCATTAAGGACCTTCCCATTGCGTTAGTGTGTTTCCTGAGTGGTGGGAAGTTTTAGTCTGGAGCTGCTAATCTTGCTAGCACTAAAGGGCTCTCTCCCATTAGCAGCTTCTGTGTTGCATTAATAATAAGAAAGTAATAAAGAGACCACAGCTGGTCGGTGTCTCCTGAGGAGAGACCGCGGCTTCCTTCTTATCCCCATGGTCCACTCTAATGGTCTTGCCTGTATTAAAGTAATAGAGTGGATAATAACTGCTGTCTGTTCTATCAAAGTCTAAAATTCCTTCTTCTTTCTGGGGAGGAATACCTTTTCTCAAGTCTTCCAAATTTAAAACTATACCATCTATTCTTTTGCAATTGATGTCTGCTTAATTTTGGAAATGTAAGTGCAAACCATCAAATACAGAAGGAAAAAAGTTGCTTTGGAAAAACTAAATATTTCTACCTTTCCAGAAAAAAACTAAACTATAAAACAGTGAACTCTTTCAGATGTCTGTCTCTTTTTTTTTCTTTTTTTTTGGCAAATTAAATCACTTATGTGCACAGCAGTAAATTAATGAAAAACAAGGAATAAAGTCTTCTTGCTTTTGTAAATGTTAAAAATTGTCTTGCTAATGGGCAAAGAATAAATGAGGGAAATATCATATTAAAGCAAAATAAGTAGGATTGGATTTGTTAGTTTCAGTGTGCATCTTAATGCATTGTGTCTTTGTTAAGGATGATGTGATCTTATTAGGGTTCATAAAAATTGGAGAAATTGCCATGCTTAATTGCTTATTTTCTTTTTCTATTGAAAATAACTAACTTTTTGCAGAAGTGGACTTTTTAAAGATCCTCTTGGTTTATGGGGCACCCGAGTGGCTCAGTCAGTTAAGTGCCCAAATCTTGGTTTCAGCTCAGGTCATGCTCTTACACCTTCATGGATTTGAGTCCCACATCAGGCTCTGCACTAGCAGCACAGAGCCTGCTTGAGATTCTCTCTCTCCTCGCCCCCCCAACTTCTGTTGTCTCCATCTCTCTCAAAAGTAAAATAAAACAAAAATGTTTTTTAAAAAAAGATCCTCTTGACTTACACATCTGTTTTTTAAGTATATGATCTGTCCACAGAATAAAATTATCTATATAGTAGTTAAGTTGTTGCAATTTTTCATCTATAACCAATACTATTTTTGCTTTCAACTGTATATTTTTTAATTGAGTAAATAGTAATCCATCATCTCAAAAGTGTTGCTCAGGTTTTCATTCTTTGGAGTCAAAATATTTGTGTCCTGTGTCCTGATTTTGAAAAGTTAATTTTGTAATTTAGTTATATATTTCATATGTCTATACCTGTAATTTATGGAGGGAAAAGACCATATCAATAATTTTCATCAATGAGAATATGTATTTTTAAATGAAATATATGTTCATCACTCTCCTGAAGGAAATCACTATGATGGGCTCTTGTGCAATTTTTGTATAAGATTCCAAGAAATGATTGCATAAACCAACTCAAAGCTGTTTCCTAAAAATTTATAATCAACATATCTTCCTTATAAGTACTAAGCATTTAGGGGCGCCTGGGTGGCTCAGTTGGTTGAGCCTCCGACTTTGGCTCAGGTCAGATCTCACATTCGTGGGTTCTAGCTCCGTGTCAGGCTCTGTGCTGACAGCTAGCTCAGAGCCTGGAGCCTGCTTCCAGTTCTGTGTCTCCTTCTCTCTCTGCCCCTCCCCCTCTCATGCTCTGTCTCTCTCTGTATCAAAAATAAATAAAACATTAAAAAAAAAAGTTTAAGTACTAAGCATTTGGCAAAAAAAAAGACATATCTAATAAGTCAAGACTTCCCTTTTAAATGTTTTTAATCATAAGAGTCTTTGAATGAAAGAGATTTATAATTTAGGAAAGAGAAAATGCAAAGTATTTTGTGTAGAGTAAACATAAGATATTTCCTCTAGGCAAGTAACAATCTAAATCCCTTTTAATTAATAACTCTTTCTTATGGTCTACTTATTAACCAAGTATTTTTGATAAATCCAGTAAACCCTCTTATTTGCCATCTCATTTTGCTTGTAAAAACCTGAAGTGTTTACTACATAACAATCGGTGCATATTATTGCTAGAGTTTTCCTTAAATTTTGGGAAGAAAAGAGGTGAATAAGACATTCTTTGAAGCCAATTGGTCTATTCAGAAAGTAGCCTTGATATAGAGTAGTCTTCGAGTGTTGGTATTAAGCACACTTACCTGAATTCGGTTTGTTCACTTTTTTCTGCTCTCCAGTTCATGAAGGTTCAGGAGAAACCAGTCAAAAGGAGACTTCCACCTGTGATATTTGCCAGTTCGGTGCCGAATGTGACGAAGATGCCGAGGATGTCTGGTAACGTGTTCTTTTTTATTCTTCAAACAAATCATAGCTGTAAGTTCTTTTTACTCTCTCAACCATTTCCTAAAAGACATTTCCAGCATTTTTTCCTATCCATTTCCTAAGGGGGAAAATTGAGGGTTATAGTAACAGCAAGGAATTTCTGAAGCTGAATTAAGAGCTGGACTAGCCGTTAAGAGCATTCGTCACTTGATAAGATACACTAAGGCACTTTTAGACCCCCAAATACTATCAGTGTTAAAAGATGGATAGAAAAATCATATATGTCAGAAGATTTCTTAAGAACCAATAAAGAATGGATGATTGCCAATCTGCTTTCTAAGATGGTGGCTCTGAATAACTGCCGAGAATTTATTTAAGGTTATGCCTATGCACCCCCAAAACTAATTAAGAAGGCAGTGGAGCAAAGACTGATTTCTGAGCTTCTCTCTAGGATCGACTTCTCCCTTCATTCCAGCAATACTCAACTCCTTCTGTAAAGATACGTTGAACAAACAATGAATAATATTAGTCCTCTAGGGCATCCACATGTATTAGTCTTGCCTTAATCACACCCAAAGGGAGCAACTCAAAGTTAAGAGTGAGGTCTTTGTGGCATGATAGTGGAAGGAGTCAGAGTTCCCCCTCATTTACACACGTGTCTTTAAGGAAAACAGCCAAGTGCCCTTTGCTTTCTTCATTGTGCCGACTATGTTTGTCTAGAGGAGTTAATAATCATTTTGATCAAGGTGGCTCAGGGAGTAAATCTTAAGTGTTCTTATGCCCCCAAAAAAACAATAGTAATTGTGTGAAAGTGATGGAGGTGTTAGCTAACACTATAGTGATAATCATATTGCAATATATAAGCATATCAAATCAACACGTGTGCACCTTAAACTTATACAATGTTATATGTCAGTTATATCTCAATAGAGTTGAGATTCAACAATAATTTGAATCAGACTTTGGTGGCTGGAAGGAGCCATTCATCAAAAGAACAAGAAGGAAAAATTGAAGGCAAGATAATTTTGGCAAGAGTGAAATAGTCTGCACTTAAAATATTTAAAACATTTTTTGAATGCAAATTAAGCGGAGGATTCCAACAGAGCAAACGAGTCCTTAGGGTAAATTAATCAGGTACTTACAGGTAAACACTATAGCCAGGTGAATTAGCCATTAATAAATGCAGACATCAATAGAGTTTCCATACCTGCCAAGTATTTCTCGCCAATGGGCAGCTAGCGGCCATGTGAGAGTTTATATACTGATCTGTCTTGAGGTAAGTAAATGTATATTTTCCTACGAGCATTTTGGGCATCTTAATGGCTAATAGATTTATGGTTCCAAAACCTGGCTGATCATCACAATTACTCTGGAAATGTTTTAGACACACTAATCCTTTTGTTCCATCCCCAAATTAATAAATCACAATTTCAGAGAAGAAGAGCTTAAATTTTTACTTATCTAACCCCCCCCTCAAATGACTACGAAACACTGCTTTAAAATAAATGGCTAACTCAAAGAATCATTTTGCTTTCTAAATGCTTTCAGGCTCTATATAGTCATAGCCATTATATATGTGAAGACACACTGCTAGGAAAGACATCTTTTAAAAGTTGCATTTTTAATGCTTCCTGGTGACTGCATCCGTAGGTCAACATCATTTTTAGAGCTGTTAATTATCTTGCTGTCAATTATCTTACTTAAAAAAAAATTCACATGGGTTCCTAATTTTTTTCTTAAGAATTTCCATTTCCCTAGTTTCTCATCTCTTCAGTGGTCATCTTTAGGTAACATAGTTTACTTTGCAGATGCAAAGATTTAAGAAACAATATGAAGAGCAGCTGAAAACTTCTGGTTGCTTACTATGGGTTTGGTCCATCTGTGTACTTTTTCTTCTCGCTTGTCTTTAAAATAATCCTAGGGATGGATAAATTCCACCATCGTTTCACTTTACAAAGAGGAAACTGAGCTTTGAAGTGTTTAAATGGCAGAGCCACAATGAAGAGGGGAGGTGAACGTATCTAGAGGGTGTTAGCATCACAATTCAGCCAAAGATGCAATTAAAATAATATTTCTTTCCTGCCATGTCTGGAATAATAAAATAGCCAGATTGAAGGCAGCTTAGATGTAGTGACTCAAGACCTGCAGGCTTCAAGCTGGTGACAAGGGAGATGCCCGCGGCAGGCAGTGGGAAAATGGCCAGGCAAGCAGTGTCACCCCTGGTATTCTAGCAAAAGTTCAGATGTATGGTATGAGGGCAGGTGGAATGAACAGATACACACAGGGCTGATGGCATCAGAAAAATTCAACAGGAGGTCATGGGTCCCAGCCATGCACTGGGGCTCAGAAAATGAAACACAGTTATACAAAGGGAACGAGAAGGGCAAAGCAGAACTTCAGCGATCAAGGAATTGATTATCAATCAGGAAAACAGAGACAGATCCGGGCAAGACTGGATAGATACCCACTTGCCGGAACTGGTGTAGAAAGCCAAGCCTTGGTTACAAGGGGCTGAGACAAGCGTCTATATCTCAGAAAAATAAATTACAAGGTCAGAATGAAATCAGCAGCAAGGCTGACTGGATGCTGAATCAGTTAGCTTTTGGCTAGGACATCTTGTACGCCCCCAGCCTAGAGACAAGATTAGTTCCAAAATGTGGAATAAAGCTGAACCTCCAGATGGGGCTAAGTGGCTATAGCTGTGAAGATTAGAGGGATGCAGGGGGCAGGGAGCCAAGAAGATCATTATACTTCCCAGGCAAGAATGAAAAGTTGTTAGCATTTAAATAAAATGTACTTAAAATGTCCAATGTAAGCAAGAAGGAATGGCGCTGAAAGTGATAAACGTATTGATTTTCATTTATATAAATACCTTTGCATGTTAACATTTTGTATTGAGTTATGACCATGAAGGACAGATTGGAAACAGCTAAAGGACACAAGAATAAAGCGATAAATGAAATTAAATAGACGTGGAAGGAAAGAGGCTATAAAGTACAACGGGAGGCAGTTGGGGAGTGATCTGACTCTAGTACTGGTCGACGGAAGGAGGGGAGTTTTGATATGCAGTTGATTTTGGACGAAACCACGACCCAGTTCTCTCCCAAACATAACAAACTGCATGTGCTGTGTGGCAACAAGGAGCTCAACTCAGCGTTCGATTTTATTTTCACCTTTGAGACTAACTAAAACCACAGTTTTATACATGCAATTTCCTCAATCATGCATTACGAAGCAATAACAAGACGTGAATAAATACTACTGTATTTGCAATACGAAACAAAGATGAAAGATTAATTTCTGGTCTTTCTTTAACCCGGGCCTAAGAAATTAATATTTTATATTTTATCACAAAAACTAAGTCTAGTTATCCAAAAATGCGTAGGTATTTTCTGAATGAAGATATATCTCTGTTAGAGTTAAAAAGCCAGTTGATCAATTACAATGAATCACAATCACTTTATCTTTTCACCGATGAGTTTTTGAGTTAAACATGTCATGCTGGGGGTGCCTGGGTGGCTCAGTCATTTAAGGGCTCGACTTTGGCTCAGGTCACCATCCTGGGCTTTGTGGGTTTGAGCCCTGCCTCGGGCTGTTTTTAAGCCCTGCCTGGAGCCTGCTTCAGCCTCTGTTTCTTCCTCTGCTTGCACTCTGTCTCTCTGTCTCCCAAAAATAAAGACTAAAAAAAAAAAATTTTTTTAAAAACAAGTCACATTTGGGGCGCCTAGGTGGCGCAGTCGGTTAAGCATCCGACTTTGGCTCAGGTTAAGATCTCTGTCTGGGAGTTCGAGCCCCACATCAGGCTCTGCGCTGACAGCTCAAAGCCTGGAGCCTGCTTCAGATTCTGTGTCTCCCTCTCTCTGCCCCTTCCCCACTCACACTCTGTCTCTCTCTGTCAAAATAATAAATAAGCATTAAAAGATAAAAAAATAAATAAAACAAGTCACACTGGACAAGGAGAAGATAAATAAACGAATGAATGAATGAATGGTAGAGGGGTAAGGAAATTAGAAGAGAAAAAAATTATAATTAGAGGATGGCATTGATAAAGCATGATACTAAAGACATTACATTTTGATGCCTTTGAGAAAAACAGATAGTTTATAAGCTAATATAAGCCCCTCACTTATATTCTGTGATCTTATTTCAAGGTTTTTCTCTTGCCTTTTCTTTCTTCTTATGGAGAACATCAAGGATGTAGAAACCCAAAGATTTTCTCAATAGCAGAGAACCACCATTCCTACAGCAGATTCTTCAGTTACAGTTATTTCCCTACAGTGTAGGAAAGAATTAAGCTTCCAAAAGAGAGAATTAAAAGTCCACATGGGAAGTGGTCCACACCATAGATCTATCCACTCTCATATCGGGGCATCTCTTTATTTAGGATGTTCAAACAAATGGAACAGCGGTGCAGAGGGATGTGTACGCTTGTTTATAGGGAAGGGGTTAAAAGAGGAAGGAAAGAAGGGTTTAAAAGATTGTTTCTCTTTATATCCAGACTGAAAAAAGTCAAAACTAATATGTTTATACATCAAAGAGACTCTCAAATGCATTCTGCCGAGTATAATTTATAAAGAAAAAGAATGGCTTATAAATAAGTCAAACATAATAAAACTGACTCATTGCAAAGTAATAAAGCCCATCTGATAGCATTGGGGATACCAACTTATGATTTTAACAAATTCTTCTGATACTTGGTTAGTTTTAGAAACAGGTTTATATTCCCTTAATTATCTTACCTGATAAATGATTTCTCTAAGTCCAAAGTAGGTCAATGGTAACTCTCTTTGCACTGGGAACTATTTCTAAGAAGTAATTAGCCTAGAAGTTTCTGTTGGTCCTGTCAGTCAGAAGTAGTTCAGAGCCCCGGGGTTGATACTTGATTTAATATCAGAAAAAAGCAAGTTGATAGCTGGATCTGATCATAGGAATGACTGGGTAAGAAATTGGCTGCATGCCTAACATTTCCAGGATGTCAGCATAGATCAAGGAAGGGAGCACAGGTGTAAAAGCAGATGTGGCTTGTGACAAATGATATAAAGGGACAACTTAAATTATGTGTACTTCATATGTATGCTTTATAGCTCCTATTTCCATTTTAACTTTGCTTTTGTATCACAATCTACATGCTACTCAGGCTCCATTGACAAAAATCTTACTGACTAAAATTCTATTAATTCCTCAGCAGCCATTCATTTTGTTTTTGAAAGCATTGATAATGTTTTCCAGTTTTGCCACATAACATCCTTGAGTTTGACTGCAATGAAAAGAAAGGAAGAAAGCAAAGTAGTTGCAGTAAAATGAGTTCAGAGAAGCTGAATGAGCATCTATGTTTTTCTTTATTTCGTTGGCATTCCATAACTGAGACAGGGTGTGGGCTTTGACGTTCTTTTTGTGAGTGTCTCTTGCAAAGAGAGTTCAGTTTGAAGTCCTTAACATCTTGCTTCTTTGATCTGAGAAGGCTCCTAGTCGCTAGGAAGACTGTGTGTTGTTGGCATCATTCCCACCTTTAATGCATTTTGGACTGTGGAGAATCATGAATATTTGAAGCAGGGCAATGGCCGTGGATGAACGTTGGCACTCGATTTCACCATACCTAAGTAGCAAATTAGGCATTAGGTCCTGCTGACTTTAGTGCTTTTGGATTACGAGTTTGATAGGGAAAATTAAGACACCTCTGAGGAGAACACAGAGACTGACTTCTCTTAAAACTACTACCAGTCAACAAATGAACGAAAAGACTGCGTTGCATTTGGAAAGTTTCCCGTTGTTTTCTACTAAGTAAAGAGATCGGTTAGGATCGTCTATGGGATATTTAAAGAAGAGGATGCTGATTAGTCCCAAAATCTTAGTGAATCAAGAGCTCATTCAGGCCCCTCCCAGGGTGCTTCTCTTTCATTGTTTTCCTTTGCTCTTTTGCCCCAGAACTGTAAACGTGCTTACCATAATTAGGACTGACTTCTAACACGAGTGTAGTCATGGAGAAAATAAAAACACACATAAAAGTAGGTCTGGTCTTGAAAAAATCCAAGGTTTTTGTTGAATGTAAATATGACTTTATGAGAAAACCTTTTCAATTTCAAGACTCCTGGAGTTGAGATACTGCCTCTTCTCCTCCCCGTGAAGACCGTGCAGTCACCTCTGAAAACTGCGTGGTGTTTTGTTTGTGTAGATGGGTAGGGACTGAAGAGTAAAGACAAATCTCTTCCCTTCACTGCCTCCATTTGTCCAGAAAACTCTTCTAGAGACTGAAATATACAGTTCTTAATTTGGGGTAACACACACTTCCATTCCCAAGATTTCAGGGGAAAATACAGATATTTTTTAGCAAATCCATAGCCAAATGTAAAAGTCTGTTTGGTTTTATTTCTTTCTTTTATGTATTCCTCTACTTATCTTAATCGAGAAAAAAAACTTTTGAATTTTTTAAAATTCCATGCAATGAAATAAAATTTAGAATGCAATTAGAGTTAAATAGGACTAGTCTTTGCTACATGGTCTGTAGAATGATCTGTGCCAACAAATACCTGATCCGTGACCCAGACTTCCTTCTGTAGTAACTGCCAATAATAAGTCCGCAAACTGAATGTGAACATTTTGTCACTTTGAGAGATAAATGAATAGCGATGCCACTTCAGATGAACAGTAGGCAATCTCCGAAAACAACAAATGAACAACTAACCTGCCCACCAAAAATGGAACATTACACTTTGTGAAAAATGAAACTTAAAAAGTAAAATTGGATTTGAAAATAAACCATGGTCTTTAAAACAAAGGCTTACCTCAGGTCTTCTGTGATACTGGCTCCTTCCAAAGGAATTAGATTTCCACCTAAGTTCTTTTGAAAATTTTCACCTAAGTTCTTTTGAATTTTTCTCAGTAACTGTATCGCAACTATGCTATCACACAGTGATTGATGAAACTTAATTACGGTATAAATGATACAAACATAAATCTGTTGTGGACTACCAAGAAACATAGGAATAATGTATTTAGTATTCTAAACTTTAACATATGTTTTATATGTTTTTTTATCATTTTTATTTAGCTCATGCAATATAAATCATGTAACTTATGTTTTGTATAAAAATAATGAAATACTGCATGAAGGCACAACAAAGGAACAAAATGCCTAAGTATGGGTACTTCTACCACTAATGTAACTGGTTTTGTTACTTGTTTCTCTTTTTACTTGCTGTTTGAATCTTGTTTCGGACTATACCCCGCTAATGAGTTTCACCTGACTTCTGGTGCTTGCTCACCATTCTCTCACTCTCAATTTCCTCTAGACTTGTCTGACTCTCAGTTTCTAGTGTACTCTGAGTCAGAGACTCCTCCCGCTCCTAGAATTAACCATCTTCCAGGGTCCCAGTGTAACACCCCAATATCAGAAATGAAAGTATGAATCTCGTAGTTATCAAAATAGGACAGAACCTCCAAAGGTTTGTTTCCCATGTGGCAGTCACCATCATAATGCTTACATTTATGGAGCTATTTAATCCTTCTAATAATGTCCTGAAGTTAAATGCATTAATATTTCCCATTTTGAAGAAAGGAAATAGAGGCATGGAGTGGTTAAACAATCTGCCCAAAGCCAAACAGTAAGTGGAAGAGCTAGGATCGGAACCCCAACAGCCGGACTCCAGAGACCCCCACTCACTGACTGCTCATATATTTAATGACATAAAGTGTGTGTGTGCATGTGTAGTGTACATTATGTATATACTCACACTTATACCGAATTTCACATCTTTTTTTCTTAAAAGAGAATATGAAAACAAAGACGTAAGCAAGGAAATCCACCATTAACAGGTCCGCATTGTCTAGATGGCCTTGAAGTATTTTTTCTCACTAGGTATATACATTTCCTTAGAGACTGTCTGGTTTTCCTTTGTTTTGTTTTGTTTTGTGTTGTTTTTCATGGAAGCATTGAATTATCTATGGAGAATGTCCTTATGACAATGTGTGCCCAAAGATGAGGTTATTAGGTAGAAGGTTGCAAAGGGCAGACATATCTTCACCAAAACCTGATTATTTTGAGCTGCTTCAACTTCAATTTCCTGCTTTTGAAGCGACTGTAGCAACCCTGTTTATGGACCAGGGTAGACATTATTTATATATTAACTACTGACAGGTTTTAGATCTTTTTATCCAGAAAAGAGGCGTGTGAGAGATGAGCCACTCGACACGCCCTCTTCCTTTAATGCTGTGTGCCACCATCAGCCATGTGTCACAGGGAGTGCCAGAGGTAGAGAGCAGGAGAAACAAGGGCGCTGTGCAGCAAGTCATTTGCTAAGTAAAGTTATCCTGACTATCTTTGGGAGTAGCTGACGGGCTGTGTGCCCCTTTCCAAGTAGCAAAAGAGAAGTTATTACAAATGCATATTCTTATTGTAAGAATAGAAATTATGGCATATAGAGAAAGAGGGAGAAAAAAGCACTAAATGAAATGGCAGCTAAATATGTCCCCTCTGCCGGTGGGTTTTAATCCCATGGTAGTGGCAGTGCTCTGCTCTCTCTTTCCATTTGGCACTTCAAGTTGCCATGTGGAGCCTCTTATTTCCCAATATCATAGATCTTCTTGAAGGTTATATTAAAATAGATTTTTTTCTGATTATAAAAGTGGCACATGTTTATCACAGAGAATTTGGAAAAAACTAGCAATATAAAAACGCTATTAAAATCTCATCTCCATCATCCACCATTCCAAGAAAACCACTGCAACAGTTGGAGGTATATTTCCCCCCATATCCGTGTTTATGTATGTGTGCATACATGTGCCTATATATATTTTTAATGTAAATCAAATCATGTTTTACACATCAAAAGACCCCCCCTCTCAGAAATTTTACTTAAGGTTAAGGTTGAGTTTGGAGATTGTTAAGAATGCTAAATAAACTTATGAAAAACATATTTAGATATGAACATAATTTCTGTGGCACATATTAGAATTTTCCTTTCAAAATTTGTGCACTTCTCAAGATGAATGATTTGAGAGTACTGTCCTGACCTTTGAGATCTAAAAAGTTTACCAAAACCTAATTTCCTTCTAAGTCTACTTTAGGCAATTTTTTCTCGGTTAACTCCAAGAGACTGGATAGTACATGTACTGTAAACATTTCATTGTCTTTTTCCAGACCATTCATAATAAATAGCTTTCTGCGGTAGAAGCATTATTTACAGAGAAACTGTCCTCCCAAAGGTGTTTTAAATTGGGTAGAAACTATTGCTAGTCTTCAGTGGTTTACTTCCAAATGGTAATATATTGTGTGTGTTAGTTCATCTAAACAACAAATCAGCAAGCCATCCGCCATCAGTCTGTTCCAGACACATTCCCCTACAAGAAGGATGTGTATTTTCTAATAAGTGATTGAACAAATTGTAAAATTACATGCAACACCCAGTCAGACAATCAATATTGCTGAAGATCTAAATGCTTATTGTAGTAAAGAAAAAATAAATGAAGGCAAGGGAGGTCTGATTTTTCTAGGTCCCCCCCCCCATGCCAGGTAAAATCCATCAAGAGTGGATCCATCCATCCCCTCCCCGCTAAGCGATGAATGAAATATAAGAAATCAGGATGATGCACTTGGGATGGATGATCTTCTAAAGGTTGTTTACCACAGCTCTTTTTTACTCATTATAGTCTTTTTAAAGTCTTTGACATAGTAGTTTTCTCTGTTCTCTGAGCTCATTCTAAAATGAGGTTTCTACACTCAAAATTGTACTATCCAGGGTAATACAAGTAATGCTAGACTACAACTAGCCATGAACAGATATTAAAATATATATACAATAAGTGAGAGAAATGCAAAAATAATAAATGAAATAAAATACTGTCTTCATATTAGCAAACGTTAGTGATGTATTTCTGTAATAAACTAGATATCCACATAAATGCAGTACTTTAAAACATCTAAATATAATATCAAATTATTATAACAAAGAAATAGAATAGTGTATTTGATTAAAGTATGCAGTTTAATTTTAATTGAGTTTCTTTTTCTTGAAAAAAGAACAGCTAAGCATTAGTAAGCACTTACTTTGTGCCCTGCACCCCTCTAAGGGCTTTGGTTTTATTGACTCATGTAATTCTCATTGACTAAAAGGTATTATTACTATTGCAGCTTTAAATATGATGAAATTGAAGCACACAGCTTTAAATATGATGAAATTGAAGCATTAGCTATTAAGGTTCAAAGTCAAGATTTGAAGCCAGAGGCCATACTGTGACCTATTTTGTAAACATTGTGCTCCAGAAAACTGGGGACTCAGTGGAGAACTTGAAAGACTCAGAGGCGTTTTACAGGTGTAGGGAAAGTCCTCTGGGAAAACAGAGAAAGAAATGTATGTTTAATTTGCATGGAAGGCAAGTAAAGCCTCCAGAGAGATCGAGTGAGCCATCTCACTTAATCCTTTAAAAAGGTACAGTAAATTAGGTCTTATTTTCCTCCACTTAGAGAAAGAAGGAAACCAAGTTTGAGGGAGATCAGTAAGTAATATGCCAAATATATGTTGCTAGGTAGGAGCAGTTCTTACGTTCAACCTCAGATTTTTCTAAGTCCAAGGTGCAGGCCCTTTTTGTGCATAATGCTAAAAGATAGATGTCAAGGTAGTTATAGAAACTGTCCTTTCAGAAGGAAGAATAGCTTATGACTGAGATTGTGTGCAGTAACTGAAGGGCCGGAAAACTACCCATAGCTGAATGATGGAAGACTTAGTTGTCAAATATTAGTTCAGGAAACACCGTTACCGGTGGGAGAGTCTGCATGGAGGTCTTCGTCTTTGGATTGCTCACAAGATTAACATGGGGATCCATGCTCAGACAAAAAAAACCAGAAGGAAAGTAGCCGGCACAAAGCCGTCTATTAAAGCAAAAGTACATTCTCAAGGTGTGAGAGCTGGCTGGTTCCATGAAGTGGAATCAGCCCTTAGGTAGTTTTGGGATCTGATATTTGTTGCATCTCTCTAGGCTGGGAGGAGCAGTGATATACAGTAGGATGGTCTCTAATGGAGGCTGCTTCCAGTCATTTGGAAACTCCTTTCACAGGTTGCGAGGGAGACCCGGTTGACCTTACAAGGCTTGTACCAGAATGGTCCTGGCAGCCTTTCTCCTTCAGGTGGAGCTGTTCCCACAATGCAAATGAATTACAATGAGCCTGCGGATTACCTTAGGATAGAGGTGGAAGAGGAGAGCATATGCTTTGCACCTGTGGCTCTAGATCTGTCAGCCCCACAGGTCAGGTTGTTGTGTCCCTGCGCTTCTAACATGTAGCTTGTTGGTCACTGTCCTTGCCTCAAGCTCCTGTCTCCATCATTCCCCTTCAAGGACTAGGGGCTCTGCCTTGGGCATTCCTTCCACTGCTCAGGTCTAGCTTCTGCCTAACAACACTAAATGTTATAACAGATAAAAAGATCTCTCTCTCTCTCTCTCTCTCTCTCTCTCTCTCTCACACACACACACACACACACACACACACACACACACACACACTTCTTTCTTGCTCTTATCACATTTCAAGGCTAGCATTCCTAATCAGTCTTCACCATGTCTTTTAGGAACTGTATCTGTTTACATACCATGGCCCTTTCCGTTCCTAAATCATTGAGGTTCTATTCACTCATTTAATAGAAAACAAAAGAGACAAAAAGATCATACATGGGAATTTTTATCAGCCAGTCTCTGAAGTGGCATTTCTCACTTCTACATATATCCCTCTGGCCAGAACATTTGCTCTATAGTAAAAGTAGCATTAAGGAGAAAGAACCCAGCAATAAAGTTTGTTAATGACCTTAAAAGAGAGAGATTGGAATCAAGAGCTGTACAGTAGCAGTAGATGTTTATTTAGTGTGTCTGATGGGTCATTCTCTGTCTGAGCCCTGGCAGTACATGTTTTACATAGAACAAGTTCCAGCCTGTAAAGAGCTTACATTTTGGGGGAAGTTCTCATCCAAGATGATGACATAGACGTGCTAAAAAGGGGAGAGATGAAGGAGTGGGGGGTTAAGTGATAAAGGAATAGAATAGTAAGCAGCAAGATACTTTCAGATAATAATAAAAGTTCTGAAAACAGAGTCCCAAGGGAAGGAGACACCACCCAAGATTGGATATGTAGGGAATGCCTCTCTGAAGATTGCCATGGATTCAAATAGGAGGCAAGGCAAGAGGGAGCCTCGCAAAAATCTGTATCTGTATACGCAGAACTCTGAGCAGAGAGGACCTCTAGTCTAAAGGCACAAGAGTGCAGGGGAGCTTGGTGTCCTGAAGGAACCGAGTGAAACCTAGTGTAGCTAAGGTCTTAGATGAAGTTGGAAAGGGGCCTGATCATGAAAGTTCTAGCAGGCCTTAGTGATAAGTGCTGATTTTATGCTAACTATACTGAGAAGCCCTCAGATGTGTTGATCTGGAAGTGATTTGATTTAGTCATCTGCACCATCACTGCCTCCGGAGCATTACTTGCCCACTCCAGAACGTAGCCATTGCCCCTTCTCCCTTATCCCATAGTGCTTTCTCTTGTTTCAATTTTGTCAGTACCTAGTTACCTGCAAGTGTACGTATGTGATTTCCTCAACCGAAATGCAACCTCTTGGAAAGCAGAGACTGGGATATAATTTGTGGCTCCTCCAGTAGCAAACACAGCTCCAAGAAAGCACTTAGGGCCTGAGTAAGTAGGTGAATGCATGAGCAAGAAATAAATAAATGAAGGAAAGAACAATAGTGAAAGGGATAAAGAGCAATATCCCTTTGTATTTGGAGTCTGTAATGTGCTTTTCACCTTCACTGTTCATATGACCCACATGAGCACAACGGGTGCACGCGGAAGAGTTTGGTAAATGGCACAATTATAAGAAGCAAGAGATTAGAGCCAGAATCTAAGAGAAGTTAAGATTTTGAGGATGAGCACCAGGGAAGAATAGTGGGGATAGGGATCAGGCAGTAGAGTCAATTTGGAGCATGAGAGGGAGGTGATGGGAAAAAGTTACTTTCTGATTCAGTTGATAAAAGGCAGAAACACACGGAATGCCCAGTAGGCAAATAATTAAAGGTTAAGTTGTGTGGTGCAGACAGGAAGAGCTGCAGGAGTTCAGAGAAATCTAATAAAGAAAGTGAATTTGGGGCTGAGTAATGAAAATAGACACTGGAATAGCAAAAAGTTAGACTGTTGGGTAAAAAGGACACAAAATACTGAAAATAATATGATATTGGAAAGAAAGGACAAACTAATGAAAATAGAAAGATATCAGTATAGATTAAGAGAAAAGAAATTAGAAGTAGACCAAAGAAGAAAAATACTGAGGAGCTGCTGTCCTCCATTTACTTAATTAAAAGAAAAAATTACTGCCCAGTTGCTCACTAAATATTTCTGATTTCCTACCTCCAAAGTAGCTAGGTAACACAAATCCTGCTGTGTTACTGGATTGTACTTGAGGTTGGGGAAACTCGTGTCTAGGTCAGTGCCTTGTTCAGTAGCTGAATATTTGATTGCCGATACAAAACCCTGCCAAGTTCTTTCCTTTTTCTGGAATAGTAACTGACAATGGTCAAGTAGGTGACTGCTTCCTGGGTCTTTGGGTGAAATAAAATATGAATAAGAAAGAGATCTTTGTTGTTTTAAACCACTGAAAGGTTGAGGTGGTTTATTACTGCAGCATAATATCTTATCCAAACTGATAAACTTGACATCAGTGAGAAAACATCAATGTGGAGTGAGATTGACTCTTGAAATAGAAAACAATGGAGAAATTAAGGGTCATTAAAGAAGACAGAGACTCAAAGTTGGCAAATGATACTGCCATGGTATGAATGTTTGTTTCCCCCAAAAATCTTATGTTGAAACCTAACCTCAAAGGTAATGGTAGTAGGACGTAAGGCCTTTGGGAGGTGAATAGGCCATGAGAGTGGAGACTTCATGATTAGTGTTCTCGTAAAAAAGAGCCCAGAATACCAGCTCATCCCTTCTCCTTGTAATGTCACAGACTGCTGTCTGTGAGGAAGTGGGCACCACTAGACACCGGTGCCATGATCCTGGAGTTCTGAAGAATGGTGAGACATAAATTTCTATTTTTATAACCCACCCAGTTAATAGTATTTTTAGCATAGACACACAAATGGATCAAAACATTGGCCAAGCTTCCAATGTGCTTATTCCCAAAGGCCTTACAGTGGGGTGGCCCTGAAAACTTAACTACAGATGTGTCTACCTGACCATCTACACTCTACCCAGTGAGAAATAAGCTAGTGAAGTCCTCCAGCTGGCTGGCGGTGTCACCCTCCCTGCCTCCTCTTCAGGGCTAACCTGAAATAAGGTGACTTGCCTGAGGTTTAGCACGTTGAGAAGCCAGTTAGGGGTGCCTCCAGATCTCCAGCACCACAATGCCTATGAAGAGGGAGAAAAAGCACCAGAAATAAACAGAATCAGAAGCCTTAAAATAAGACAGTTTATAAACAGGGGAGAGCAAAATGTTTGATTGGCTTCTGATAAGAAGGCTATATTTAGAAAGATAAAACCAAGGTTACAAGAATAAAGCAGAAATTAATTTTCCATGTGAAAATTCCATGTGAAGCCTAAAAATATAGTTCCTACAATGTGCAACATATTGGTGATTTTTTTCCCCATGGAGCAATGAGGAGAAGGATGGAAGGGGAAGGAAATGAATATCTTTTTTAGTTTAATCTTTGACTACTTGTAGTGACCTAATTTCAAATTTGAGGAATTATACTTAAAACTATATCTGGCAAAACTGTATTCATTGGCCATGAACCAAGAGTTCAAATTCTGCTGGTCATATTTTAATAGGCAAAAAACCATGCTTTGATTGATGGATGGGTGGGTGGATAGACAGATGATTGTATGCATAGATATATACCATATAGGTTAGATAGACAGATACGATGAGGCAGCTCAGTATCTGGAGAGAACATAGACTTTGTGTAAAACAAACAGAAGGCAGAAGGCTGAATGAACAGAGAACCTTTGTGTTAAAATCTGTCTAACTAAGAGCTCAGATGCTAACCTCAGACTGTCTGAGCTTAAATTTTGGTGTTGTCACTTACTTCTGTGTGGCCTTAGGCAAGCTCCTTCACCTTCCTGCGTCTCAGTGCCTTCATCCATGTAAAGAGAATTTGAACACTTATTATATAAGGGTGTCAGAAAGATGCATCAGAACATAACTTATTAACTTGAGTTGTTTTCAAACTTTTTATTCAAAAACATGTATCTCAAAACTGTTTCTAGTTGCCTATATTATAATAACTTATTGTTCAGACTGTGATTTGGAGGAAAATTATTCATTCTCTCATTATTGGTGACCTGTATGATGATGTCCTAGCTTATCTCAGAAATTTGTAAGTCTCCAAAGCAGCCTTTTAACTAGGCCTTGAATATAGCACCTATCCTACTATGGTGGGAATGGAAGGGAGTGAAAACAATCAAACTGATTATTTGGGATTAAATAAATGAAATGGACACTTTGAATTGCTTCTATACCTCGAAAACTAGTGTAGATGTTAAATAGACTTGAGTTTGAACCATGAAAAGCCATACCATCCCAAATTCTTAGGAACATAATTTTTTGTTGTTAAAGGGGAAAAAAGTTTAATATACAGTATAAAATAAATAGTAATTGTTCACACTACTGTTTATTGATTATCCAATGCCAACAGTTTACAAGGATGATTATGTTTAATATGCAAAAGGACCCTATCCATGTTGTTATCCTCATTTCACCAGTGAGGACACTGAGGCTTGTAGGGTTATGATAAGCCCTATGTCCTATATTGTGGCTACTAAGTGGAGTGAAGCAGGATTTAAATATAAGCTGTCTGGTTCCAGGGCCCAGGGTCCTCACTACTACACCAAATTGCCCTTCAAATAATCAGAGGGACGCCTGGGTGGCTCAGTCGGTTAAGCCTCCGGCTTGGGCTCAGGTAAGATCTCACGTTCATGGGTTCGAGCCCCGCGTCGGGCTCTGTGCTGACAGCTAGCTCAGAGCCTGGAGCCTGCTTCCGGTTCTGTATTTCCCTCTCTCTCTGACCCTTCCCCTTTCATGCTCTGTCTCTCTCTGTATTAAAAATAAATAAAAAACATTAAAAAAATTAAAAACAAAACAAAAATCAGAGTGTGTTCAGTCTGGCTAGATGGGACCTTGGAGATCATATAATCCTGTCTTTTTGTATTACTGCCTGTAAATGTAAAGCAGAGAGATGTTAAATGATCTGCCCAAGGTTATACACTTCCATCTTTTCCTCAACATAATAACATTCTTGTTTAAAGCTCATTTCTAAGACTTACACAAACTAATGTCAAAGCCATGAAATTTTTTAATTGCATACTCAATAAAAGAATCATTTTCATCCTGTTTTTCCATCTCATGTTCATGAACAAAATGTAAAAACAATGTTGCAAATGTAAAAACATGTTGCAAAGCCAAGAGTCTTTATTTCCACTAATAGCCTGCTTTTTTTTCAAAGAAGGGGGAAAACCATTTTTATGCTGAGTCTGTTTGGATGTAATAAGCATGTGGTCATTTTCTTTGTGAAGAACATATCTGAGGCATTAAGGGAAAGGGTGTCATGACTGACCTTCTAAGTCACAAAGCTTTAACTTACAACCAACACGGACTTTCCTATACTGCTAGTGTAACGCATTTCCTAAGGTTCTCCAGCTCACCTCACTACAGTTCCAGGTAGAAAACCAGTGGGGCCACAAATGCTCTGCCTCTTCAATAGACCAATTAAATTTAACTCTATAAATGTTAATTTTTTATTTGATCAATCTTTACCGTTGCTTATTTAGATTTTTAGAAGTGATGTGTACAAGTATATATAGTTATCTGAAGGATCTTCTGATGTGAGAGTCAGGAATTCTTTTTCCTGAAAGTTTACAAAGGGGTCACTTCTACCTTTTACAAACCAGGAAGCAGGAACAACTCCAGGTCTTTTTTTTTTTTTTTCCTAAACTGTATACCATGGCTGGACACAATTTAAAATTGCATCTGTTAAAGGTGAAATTTCTATTAAAGTTCTACACAAGAGCTTATTCTGGTCTCTTACATAAAGGTTCAGCAACCTCACTAGGTTTGTGATGTTAGTTGAGTTATATAAATCTGTCTAACCTCAGCTTCTCTAAAGTAAAGTGGGAGAGCTAACTGTCTGCACACAGGATTTTTGTAAGTGTTCAATGCTGAGATGTAGATAAAATGCTTAGGACAATCCTTGGTTCTCAGAAAATATCTGATATTATCTTTCTGAGTTCAGTATCCAGTTATATTATGTGTATCTAGTCCTGAGGCTTCAATTGCCATCTTTAGGCATATGATAGACAGATATTCTGCAGCTCTGACTCTCATGGTCTGAGCATTCATATATTCATTTAACACATATTTATTATCTACTATGTGTCAGGCATTGGTCTAGGTGTTGGAGTTACAGAAATGAACAAAACAAACAAAAAGCTTCATTACTGAGCTTACTTTCTATTAGGAAAACATGATAAATAAGTAAGCATATATGTAGATTGTTAAAGATAAGTGCACAGGTTTAAAAAAGAGCATAAAAGTAACATGGGACCTAGTAGTACATGTTGGACATGAATTAAGGAAGTGGGGAGTAAATATAAAAATTTTAGACAGAGTGTTCAAGCAAGGCTTTCCTAAGAATACAACATTTTAGTAAAAGTATGAAGGATACAAGGAAACAAACTCTATCGATACAAGATCTATTCTCTTCTGTAGCACAACACACATTCATTGAGCATCATCCATGTCCTGTGTATTTTAGGTTCCTTCCTTCTCTCCAAATGTCCAAATTTAATCCATCATCTTCCCCCCCAAACCTATTACATCTGCAGTGTTTCTGGAACCACTATTCTAATCACTTAGGTAAGCAGTTAACTGTGTCATTTGTGGAAGCATCCCCCTGTCCTACTATCCACACACACCAGTGTCCATCTACACAGCTGCCAAGCCCTACAGATTTTACTGCCACAGTTCTTTCACCTCTATTATATTATTTATTGTTCCTATTGATTCCAGTATATTTCAGACCCATTATACCTTTACCTGGACTGTGTTAATAGCCACCTAATTGGTACCTCAAATCTAATTTATGGTGATTAGTCTTCAGTTCAGTCTTCATAGATATCCATGGGCTTGTCAGCTCATAGTTTTAAAATCTTCAACAATCCACTGGCTTAACAATATCCAGGCTCTGGGTCAGGTCTCTCAGATTTCCTGGGCCTTCTCATCATTAAATGAGATGGTTACAGCAAGCTCATGCATCATATTCTTACAATATAGTATCCAAGGGCAGAAAGAGCAAGCCTCATCTCAAAGAAAATTTACACATTGCCATCACCACCTGCCATGGCAGATTTCTTTTCCATGCCACTTTGTGTCGCATATCTGGGCTTATAACAATCATGGGAGAGGGAGAAGACCAATCAACATGTACCCTCCACCTAAAACATGAGCTTTCAATGCCTGAATAGAACCAAGAATTCTTTAACAAGGAAGGAGAGAAGAGTGGCTTTTGCATTAACAACAAAGAATTTCTGCCAAGACTTTTCCTAAGACTTTTTTTTCCTTCTATACCATCCGTATGTACTCTGAACTCTCCCATCTCCACACCTTAGATCAGTAGTTCCCAGTGTCTGCTATAGGGAATATGATACTATCTGTCTTTTTCATTCTCATTCTCACACAAATGACAGTGAGCTTTCTCCAACCTACTTAATATGTGTTAGACAACAGGTTTAATTCGAATCCAGCTTTCTTCAAATCCAGCACAATGTATACATTGCCATTCTTCTTGCTAAAATTATTCTTAGAAAACAGAGCAATAAGTATATCATTGTTTATAAATGAACTAATAAATAAAAAATTTTAAATACGTCAGCTTTAGTTTCTATCATGGTAAATATCAGTAGCTATAATTTGCATAAATAAAAGTCCTTTAAGGCTGTCAACATTTTTAAGACTATAAAGGGGTCTTGAGATCAAAAGATTTATGAAATGTGCCCTAGCCTACATTACATAGTCTCCTCTACCTCCAGTGCCACTTCCTCCATCATTAAAGCCAGAGAATTTCTACAACCTAATTTTGGAAGTGACATCCCATCATCATGGCCTGCCCTTTGCAGGGCCCAACACAAAAGGAAAATATGATCCCCCTGGTTCAAAAAGCAGAGAAAAGTTCTATTAATGGCTTTCTTCCTTTCTTCTGTTAGTCTCTCTTTCTTGAGTTGTCATGGTGGTTTTTATTTGCTATGTCATTCTGATAGAAAAAGATTAAAATTTTAAATTATTAGTATGTTTTACTGTTAATTTCTATATTGTACAAAGCCAAGTTTAAGTGCAGATATAAGGCCGTTTCATTTGTATATAGTATCACTAAAATTACACAATCGTACTTTGTAGCTCATACATGCATATATATTTCATTCTTACCAGAACGGTGGAAACTGCTGCCTTAAACTAACTCAGTTGTTTTTCTTTATTTCTTGATGTTCACACATTCCACTAACACTTTCCACCTTGGGTTTACTGAAAAGTAAGGAAGGACCAAAAAACAAGGAACTATGCCTTGTCCTTTCTTTTTCCTTCTAAGTCGTAATTTTTAGTGCAAGTGGTCTGTTAATCAAGGACAGTAACATGAATAAAAATATATAGGTGATAGAGTTCCTTGGTCATTTGTGTTTCTGAAGAAGCTCTTGCCTTCTTCCTGTGCTCTGAACAAGTTATTTGAAAGGAAGGGACGTCCTATGAGGACAGCATACGAGGCTGTCAATTTACTCAACTGTAGAAGTAGACCACTTACTTCATTCTTGCTTTGAATCTCACTGAACTCCCGTAAACCAAGGCTCCACTAAAATTCTGTGCTCATGGGGCATTGCAAACACTTACATGGGAATAGGGTAGCCAGGAACGGAGGCAGACATGTATACTGAATCTCACTCATCTGCTCGTGTCAAGCCTTATTGTCACTGAATTTCACTTCTGCAATTCAAAGATAAAATTTCAAGTCAATGACAGCAGAACACTAAACCAGGTACAGGGCCCTGAGTGGATAGGTCGTATATCCATGAAACCAGCCTTGTCCATCACTCTTGCTGAGAAGAGTTACTGGGACCAGCCCCAGCCTCAGAGGAGCAGGTGGGAATTACATAAGGACGTGGATCCCAGGAGGCTGGGTCATTAAAGGCCGTGTCGGATGCTGCCTGCCACATTCATATCATTTTTCTCTTTTGATTTGCTCCTTTTTCCCTTTTACTCTCTAGCAGGTTATGTGTCTATTATCTTCAGTACTGTACTAGATGGTAACCTCCTCAAGGTTCCTCTCTGATATGTATTCCAACACTCCTTTGTCATATGTTGTCAGAGTGCAACACTGAGGAAGCACTGAAAACATGCTTCTGGAATGAGTGAATGGGTGGATGAGTAAATGATGTGGAAACTTCATTTATATTCTGGTGAGTGGTCTTTGTGGAAAACAATCAATAAGATAAATTGACCTTAATGTATTCCTCAAATGTTGCAAAATCTCATGGCTGACTGCCGTTGTGATTTCAGATTCTTATCTTTCCACAAGCCGAATATACTAGTTTCTTTTTTGACCCCCTTATCATTGGACTGTCCTCCCTTCACGGCTGGGCTCTTTCAGATGTCTAAAAAGTCTTATTTAGGTTATTGTCATGAATGAATCATTGTACTTGAGAAAAGAGTTAATGATATAAAGGGCAGCTGGAGCATAACTGGAGAAACCATTCCATTAGCATTTACATTTTTATTTTGGACATCAAAATGGCAGGGAAACTACGCCCTTTTAATGGTTTGCACATGTGGTCAGGCATTGTGTGAGCAAATAATGCTTCCAAGAACTTGTATTCAATTTTCAGAAAAAGAAAATAAAAATGAGCAGAAGCCTTTGTAGATCTAAGCATTTTCTTCAGTTTTCTTCATTGGTCAATCCCATAATGCATAAGCTTTCACTTCCAGATCCGTTTCAAGGGTCTTTTGTAATGACAGTAGCTAAGTCTTTGTTTCCACAGAGCAGAATACAAAATGCATCAGTGTGCCATTTAGGAAAAACTACTTTGTCAGTCTTGTTTATGCACTCAAGATATTACAGTGTTTTTAAAAAAGGCTGGACCCAGCCTCTGCCTGTTTATTCAGTATAAACAGAAGCATCCCTTTTGACGTTGTAAGGACAGGATGTGTGCTAATTTCACCAAGTAAAAGCCACTGCACTTGGCCTTATAAATCCTTGTCTAGAGCAACCTTACTCCTTCACAATATTGTGAAGGTGCACGTAAAGTATAATATGATGATACACATCAAATATTAATGCCCATCGACACACCTATTACAGCAGCAAAGTACCTACACTGACCCGCAATAGGGCTATGCCTTTCTTCACCTTTGCCTTCACACTTCAGCTTTCTCTCCTCCTCCCATGCCCAAACAAAACAAAGCACACGGGACCCTAACCAACAATTCCAGGGAAATTCTGGCAGCAGAGTCACTGGTATCTTCACAGCGGTCTGTTTCCTTCTAATAGAATACCCAGCAGAAAATATGTGACCAAGAAAGGAATGGTATTTATTGTTTTAGATTTATGATAATGGGACCTGAGCCAAAGTGAGAGCCAGGCCGGGGCTTGGGGGCGAGGAGTGGGGGGAGAGGGATGGAATGGAAGGCAGAAGGTCACAAACAATGTGTGTTTATTTCTTTACTAATTTCTTTCCAGCGTCTAAGTGATAAATGCATTGTATTTTTATCATGTTTCGTATATGAATGTATAAATAACCAAGAAACAATTCAAGTCTGCAGTTTAGAAATAAATGTGTTGGTTAAATAGTTCAATGGAGTATTTTTCTCTTTGTACAAAGCTACAGAAGCATTTGAGCTGCCTCTGTGTGCGGCACTCAGACCGTGCACCTCCCAGTGTTTATCACGCCCCCTCAAGCCAGCACCCGCCCCATATCCTGCTTCGTTTTGGACTAGTACCACACCTAGAGAGGAAGGAAGCGCTGGGAAATCTGTTTATGCATTTCTAAATCTCCCAATTTAAAAAGACATATGCCAGAAATCAAAGTACTGCTTCCAGACAGATTTTCTATTACTGTGGCACATCTTCAGATCTCTTCCTATAGAAAATGCAGGTACTGAATTTTATACCATGATAATATGCTGAAGCAGAAATTTTGCTTTTCATTACACAGAAAAACATTTTTACCCTTTATAACTGATGGCTGAGAGTTTCACCAACTTCTTGGATTTGAACTGTGCTGTTTTCTCTCTTCCTTATCCAGCATGCTTCCCCCCACCCTAACAAAAATCCTATATCGTAGTGAAAGGCTTTTTTGTGTGTTGAATTTCTTCCTCAGATAAGACCTTTCCCAGCACAAACTTAACCAGTAACTTTACAACTTGATCGCAGGCCCATCATTATGCCCTACTCAATAATTCAAAGGCTCAATAGGAAAGCTTTAAATTGAAATTGAACCACCATTAACAGTCCTAGAAAAGTGGGCCTCATTAAGGCAGAACAACCATAGACACTCCTAGTCACCAACACAACACTCACATAGCTTGAAGTCTGGATTTCTCACTGACTGCCAATGCATTTTCTCCAGATCAATTGTTTAGTCCTGACTGAGTAAACTTCATAGCACCTTCCTGCATGGGGACATTAGTCTATGTCCTTTACACTAGGCAATAGTATACCTCATTCCTTACTGCTTCATGCCGGCCTCTCTGTTCCTCATTTCTTTTCTCCCAGTCAACAGCCAGCTCCAGCCCCCCGTGGTTACAGGAAATTATCCCTGCAATGAGCTTAATTTAGAAAACTGTGTATAAAGAGCGGGCAACATTCTTCTTCTCAGAGTCCAATATATGTTTATTTTTCATGCTACAGCCTTTCAGTGGTCATTCATATAGAATTAGATAGTGAATTTAAAATGTGTTTGCAGAAACTATTGGGCAACTTGTAAATAAAGCTGAGGATAGACAATTAAGTGCTCAAAAAAGTAAAACTCTGGCATCCATTTTCCTTATCCTTAAGGTAAAAACACAAAACAAAACAAAAAAAATTCACAGGAAACACTGATCCTGTAAAACGTGTATCTTCAATGTTAGAAAATATGTCTGCTCTACACAATTAACAACAGGTAAATTGTAACTCTAAAATTGTATTGCAGAATAACTTAGAATTCCATTAATGAACTATCGATGTTTTCTACATGCCTGACATGGCTCTGTGGTGTATGACACTAACATAAGGAGGCATTCCACTTAATTTGATAAATTTCACAGCTTCTTTTTTATTTTACTCGTGAAAAGACAAGAATCCACCAAATTTAAAAAACAAAACAAAAATAACAAAATACTACAGGGCACTCATGAATTTTTTACAGACAATCATGCTATATCTAAATTGAAATAATGTGTTGGCTTAATACAGCTTGTGTTGACTTAATGCAACATGTAACTAAATGAAGAACAGAAAGAATCCATAAAATATAATTCCATTTCAGTATTTATGATAATCAACTATGAAACACCCTCATGTATGATGAATACATTCAAAATTATTTCATGAATAAAGAAATATGGGACTATTGTGTTATAGCAATAATACATATTTGCATAAAGGAGATTTGTTGCAAATACACCTGTGAGCTGGTCCTACTTTGGTCCCAAAGCCCTCCCCTCTACAGTGTTTTTTCCCAGAATTTCAGAGGAAGGACTCTATTTAGTGTTAATCTTACCTTAACATGACTTTTAATCACTTTGAAATGTGTGATTATCTTTAATCAATGTGAATTGCTAATCCTTCCTTCAACCGGTATAGTCTGTCCCAAATCCAGGTAATCTAAGGATAATAGAAACATCCCTAAAAGAGGAAGATGTAGTGAGGTGTGGTGAGGAGAAAGATCTCCCTATGTAATTTTGGGTCTGGCTAGCAAACCTAATGAAACTTTTTACTAGTAATAAAACAACTAAAGATATAAGTGGTAGATGATAGATAGATAGGTAGATAGATAGATAATTAAACAAACAAACAAACAGAAACTACCAAAACCTGCAGGTGTTTCACAAAATAAAAGGCAAAAACAAAACAACAACAACAACAAAACCTACCTGTATTTAAAAATGCAGTGAATATCCACGAATTCTTTGCCTAAGAAACAAAGACTCTCCATCTCTACCACCAGCCTATTTTGAAAAACTTATCAAACCAATCAGAAAACTGGGTGGACTTCTTTATATAGAAAATGCTACTTTTGGAGAAAGTCAAAAATGCTTCTGTCCCCCTCATCTTTCCCATTATCACCCCCTGTCTCTCAAAGTACAGGTCGAAACTACGGTTCCTAGAATATAGTTAGACAAGAAGCAGAATGCGCCTGGTGTTGGTGTAGCCCCCCACCCCTTCACACACACAAATACTATAAGTGGGGTAGGAGGGTATAGAGAGATGCTGGGCATATCCATGATTGTCGATTTTTGTGTATTCAATCTATTCAATGTGTCTTAGAGGAAAAGTGGAAAGACTGACCATTTTGGAAAAAAGCCAAAGCATTGGCCATTGGAGTAAGAAATGTGGTCATTAATTTGCCACTCAGATAAAGAAGGGAAAAAGATCAGAGAATGGGACAAATCATAATCCACACACCTTATATAATGGCAGACTAGATTTAGGTAAATCAGGACCTATTCATAAAGGAATAAGCAAGCCAAATACCAACCAAAAAAAAATCCCCAACATCTTTCTATTTTTCATACTCATAATATTGGGAAATTCAACATAATACTCATTGGGAGATATTTATCTCATAAGATTATTATAATGAGATTAAATATATATATATTTAAATACATAATGTATCTAAATTATGTAGCTCCTGGCAAATAGGAAATGCCCAATAAAGAGTAAGTGCTATTATTGATAAGCAATTAGAACTAAGCAGATAATCAGAAGCTGCTTTCTTGAGTTGTAAACAAATCATCCAAAAAACAAAACTTGAGTGCCAATTAAAAGAAAAAATTCTCAGGCAGAATCAACCAATTAGTGAATAGATGTCCACTTCAAGACATATCCTGGAAATGCTTTTATTAATATAGTTAGAGGGGAAAAAGCCCTGACAAACATCTGGGTAGAAAGAAACAAGTTACCTACTCCCTCAAGAGGGCTCACTAAAGGAAATAGCATTTCTATGAATGTTATAGACTTAGAGATTTTCTATGGGGATAAGACCTTACACACATGTGGGAACTGAAAAAGTAAGAAGTGAGATGGCTGCCTCTGCATCTGGCATTGGGTCTGATGTTGCTATAGGGCAGCAGGGTCCTCAGTAAGAAAGAAAAGCTGGATAAGACACAAGGAAGACAGCAAGGACAGCCCGGAACAGTCAAGGGCCAACGGGGAACACACATCTGTCTCTCAATGCCTCCAAGCCTCAACAATGCATGTTATCTGCAGAGGTTTGGACCTTTTATTCTGGAGCTGCATACCCCCCTGCACACTGCGGGGAGTCCAGTGGGAACTTGAGACACTGCAGGCTCAGCTGCTGCCCCCCGTGAAGTGAGGTAGCAACAAATCAGTGACAATTACAGTAGCATGCTATCTTTTCAGGGTATAATGGCTTCTGCTCACTTCTAGCCACTCCTCTTGTGGCCCAGAATCAATGCAGAAAAGGGATTTCTGGGAAATGTAATTGCAGTGTATGTACCTACACGGAACAAAATGAGAAAGACCTCAGATTTCTCCTCTGCAAATTGTAATTCTAATAGATGGTAGAAAATAATAACTGAGTTATGAAAGAACTAAGCTATGAGCTAAAGATGTCATTCCTGAGTTATCCTTTTGTGTTTGAAGACATCTGCCCTCTTCCGCTCATTCAGATTTTCAGAATATCGTCAGATTTCCCATTCCTCCATCTGACACTGCATCTGACTTCATTTCAGGTCTAACCATAGTCAGTCTTTAAATTGGCCTATGGTATACTGGTTCCTTCAATCAGGGACCTAGGTTTGCCTAAAATCAGTACCTAAAAAGACAGTCTTCTGAGTCATCCAAATTCTTGTTCATTAACAAACTTCCAGACCCTCTTGAGTTATTGCCTCTTTGATCTCAATTCCTGCCATACTTCCCAAGATTCCAAATTTTGCTTCCCAGTTCCAGTCACCAAATTCACCCACAAATTGTAGATACCCTGGAATACATGCTTGTTTTGTTTTTGTTTGTATCCTCCTTAAACTAGTTAACTTAATACTGAATTTTAGGGGGAAAAGAGCTAGCAGTCTCTTTCCCTATTAATTAAAATCAATGGCATACATAGGCAAGATACCATCAATTAAATCTTTCCTTTCTAAATAACAGCAACAACAAAAGGAATATAGAGCATAAATCAATTTGGTATGATCCTTGTTTGTACCGTGAGCTTTTATTTGTATAATACGAAGGCTTAGCTCTTTCCTTGGGTGTCACTGGAGAGCGATGTTGAAGCTCTTTTTCTCCAAGATTGAGATAGTTCAGACTGTCCACTGATGATAAATGAGAAAGTCAGTCTCGTTTTCTACAGCATAAGTTAAACTAACAAAAATATTCTTAAAACGGTGATACTCTCCAGGCAAACTGTGCTAGCTAATAAGCCCGGAGTTCCCATGCTCTATACCGATGTTTCCACTGGGGCTGACCCCTGCCCATTTGTGGCAGACTCTCAGAGGCCCTTCTTTCATCCTCTTTGCAGACCAGACTTTGAAAAACACTACTGTGAAAGCAGATGAATAGTATATTTGCTCACTGATCAACACATGGTAGGAACTGCTGAGTTTGCTTTTAAAAATGATAGTTCTCTGGGTGCCAAAAGTGTTTCATCTATCTTTCAACTTTTCCTATAAATTTTCATTTTCCTTTCTTTTCAAATTGTATTGTTTCCTTTCTTAATTTCTACACTCCTTTCAAGGGGTAGAGAACTCGAGAACTTTTAATAATCAAAATTCCTTTTTCTTTCTTTGACATCCTGCTTCAGCCTATTTCTTCTAAGAATCCTGTGATCAGCCATCCTAGGCAAGTGAGTGGTAAAATAAAAAGGCATTTACTAGGCAACTGTTCCCATCCCAGAATGGGATTAGTGCCATAATTATAATGAAAGACAACACCTGCATTTGGAGAGATGCAGCCTCTCTTTAAGATGTGAATAAGGAGGAATATGTATTCTTAAATCTTTTCAACTTAATGCCTTTTCAACTATTCAAAATGCTTGTGAAATAAGAAGACAGATGCTTATAAGTACTATTTAATAGATATAGTTGCGTGTTACACATTGGAGAGGTCACTTTAAAATGGAACAAAAGTTAAAAAGTAAAACAAGACATTTGTTTTGCCCTTAAAGTGTTCACATACGATTTAATATGCTGTTGAGAGCACAGGGATGGTTGCAGGTCAAATGAAGGTTATGTTATAATTGATACTCTGAATTGTTAAGGGGAAGCAAAGGTGAAATGGAATGCTTTTTATTATTATTTTTTGTTGAAATCTTATTAAAAACTTTTAATGGAATGCAAACCAGAGACCATCTTCAAGGTCTTGAGTTAGATTAGATATGCAGCCATTAATAGGGTCACTTAACATAAATCTTTTTGAAAATAACTTCCTCAACACAGACATGAGTTAACGTGTTTTCTAACTTCTTTGCATTTTCTCTGCTATTTCAGAGAAGATGTTGAGCTCAAACAAGAACTATCAGCATACGTAAGCATGATTCGTAAATACAGCTGGAAACCTCTGGATTACAATTTATATCCAAAAAGTAAAAACAAAAAAAACCTAATAAATACATTTAGCCTTCTAATCCAGTCGTTCTCAGTTGTGCTGAAGCACCCGAGCACCTGAACATTATGACATTCTCTGCAGATCTCCGTGAAATAATGGTATTTTAATTGAGAGAACCAGGAGTAAATTCACCTGCAGAAACGTGACTGTTTTCATATGAATGCAAATCTCTGCACATAAAGAATAAGGATTCATGACATATATTTGAGAATGAATATATACAAGATGTGTTTTTTTTCTTATGTACCCTTAGTTCATTCATTTAATCATCATACAGCTGCACATGCCAATTACAAATAAAAGAACCATTGAAACTAAAAAAGAAGAAAAGGTGGGTGAGAAAAGCTTACAAATCAGGAAAAAAAAAGTCTGATTTTTCTTAGAGAATTGGAAAAAACCTGTTATTATTTTTATTTTAGTGGCAGAACATCTTGGATCTTGGTTGAGCTCCCAACAGAATCGTTTCCTAGAAGCATAGTATGAAACCTACTATTTTAGTGTGTATCTGCTCAGACACATTCCAAAACTGAACACTTTATATGAGCAAACAAAAATAGTATTACAGTAGTTTCTTCATATTATGAAACCTGAAAAAGCCTTTAAAATAATTCTAAACCAATTCTCATGTAATTTTCTGATCTCTTTGATATAGTTTATATATGTATTATTCTAATTATTTGACTAAGCTTTTCTGTGCTTTTGAATTGCCATCTAGCAACTCTTAAATGCCGTTTATTCTCAGTAAAGAAAAATGTGCAAACTTTAATATAGATAAATCATCAGGAAAAGTCAATATAAAATTCAATGACCCTAAAGATAAAAAAAGATAATATTTATAAATGCAATATCTTGTGCATGTTCTAATCATCATTTCAGAGGAAGGAAGCAATTCTGAAAACAAATTTCCCAAGCTATTTTTAAACTAACATTATTTTTTTCTAAATGTGCACCCATTATGGTAGAGTTATCTTTTCCTTCCTTCAACTCAGAATTGTCAAAGTTAATTTCCTGATATGCAATGTGCATTTATTTTTTGTTATTTAAATTGTTTAGCCGAAGTTAAATCAGAGTGCCCGTTATTTAAACGTTTGAGGGCACAGTGAGCTGAAAAGACAAATTCTGCAGAGCATATCTAGACGAAGACAGTCCTGATATTTCTCAGTGATCCTGTGTTCAATAATCTCTTAACACCTTTTATGTTTCAGGGTTCCAATAATAAAAGTAAAAAATATACATATGGTGTCATTCACTTTGATGACTCTCCTCTTTTGTTGAAATCAAGCTGATGGCAGGTAATCATTTAAATAAAAAAACCTCATTTAACATAGTATTTGGGGATAGTATTAATAACCATTCCAAATAGTGACAGGTAGTAAGATATCAAACTTCTAGATATAATTTACTTTTTAAATTTATAACAATAAACTTTGTTATAAATAAAAGTAAATAATAAAATAAAATTTTATTTATTTATTTAAAAGTAAATAATAGAATAAATTGTTTTCCTTCCAGGACAGTTACTTCCAAGAATGTTTTGCCTTAAAATAAATACTAAGAATCACAGTAGATGTTGTGTAAAGCTGTGTAATAGAGAGTAATGATATAATGTAATAATATTGCTGCTGTTGTGCTTAGAAGGAATTTGTTTGATTCCATAAGTATAGTGAATTAAGATGAAGATCTTAGCATATCCTGACTACTTCATAAATGCAGCATTGCTACCTTGAAAAAATACTGCAAATAAACCAAAAACATAATTTTTCAAATTTCATGAAAGAACTGTAAGTGGATCCGTTTCACAG
>NC_043702.1:40998530-41087627 GCF_006229205.1 Suricata suricatta
GTTTGCAAACTCGAGAAGAAATGAGGATCACGATGTGGTTATTTTTGGTATCTTAATGTGTAAGGGTAAAAAAAGAAAACACTGTAATAAGGATAAGCTAAAGACTTATAAGCAAAAGGAAAATGTTGACACAGTTTAATTTTTTTTCTGAATAAAAAGTCTAAAATAGTTATGTAGAATTTTTTTCTGGCTATCTTTAATGACTTTACCGATCAGAAAGAATATCTGTTTATTGAGAGTAGTAATCTGAGGCTCAGAAGAATGAAAACTGCTCCTAACAGGGCTTGCATTCCTTCAGACTTCGACGGAACTTATCATCCCCATAGAATCAAATAGTGAATTCCTCCAGCCCCGCGTCTCCTGAATCCTCCCCTCACTCTGCCAACAAGCAGAGGTTTGTCAACTCAGAGAAGCTTGCCCTTTTAGGTGGCAGTGGGCAGAGTGAGGAGTAGAGCTGATGAGAGGAACAGGGAGAGGAAACACCCACTCAGCCTGTAGTCTCTGGCTCACCCATGTGGATGTCGTTGGGAAAATGGAAGAAGAAGTAAATTTCTGGAACAAGAACAAGAGTTTAATTTTTAATAATTTTTAGTATTAGTTTATAGTGCCTGTGAGACACCCAAGTAGGAATGTCAAGTAGGCAGCTGGATTCCACGGGTGGATTCTAGTGGATTCAGGGATAGAAAAATAAATTTGAACCTGTCAGGCTGTGAATAGAAGATATTTCCCAGACAAAGACTATAAAAAAAAAGAGAAGTAAGGGGAAACTACTTCTGAGCTTTGAGGAACATCAACCTGTAGAGAGTGAGAGAGAGAAAAAAAAATTAAACAGGCTGAGAAGAGGAAGCCGGAGAAGTACAGGAAGACCAGGAAAGAGGACTAACATAGAAAATGAAAAGAGGAAAAAGAAGTGTCAGCTGCTCACAGGGGTGATCACATCATTCGGGCCTCATCATTTCTCCTCTATATGGGTCCGTGGCTTTTGAACTGGTCCTCCTGCTTCCGGTCCTGGTCTCTCGAACCCAGGCCCAGTACCCTTGTTGCTCTTCTGCTTTCATTCTTCGAAGACGTGGGAACTTCCCAGTAAAGTTTGAAGTCCCTAACCTGTGTGGATCTACCCATGATCTGGCCACGCCTACCTCTTCAACCTCACTCTCCTCCTTTCTTGGCACACAGGACCGCCAGGTCTTCCAAGCCGCCTACAGCTCCTTGAGCAAAGAAGCTTCATGCCTCTGTGCTTGGGGACCGGCTCTTCCCTCCAGCTTGCAGAGTCATCTCCCACTGCTGTGCTCAACCAAGTGCTACTTCACTTCTGTTTCTCCTCAAAGTAGCCTCTATGCTCCTCCCTATCTACACGCAGTTAACCTCTCAGCCCTGCCTATGAGAGAATCACTCTAATTTTTTTGTCCCTTGCTTTGAACTGCAGGTAGTTACATGTTTGCCTTTGTACCCCCTTACAAAACACTCAAATTTCAAAATGAAAAAAAAAACCAAAAACACTGCTGCCACCAGTTAGATGTTCAGCAGAAATCTGTTGAGTAAATACTGCGTGAATGAGTACAGCAAGATTCTGCTTTTTGTAATTTTTCTTTGACAGCTTTCTGCCATGCTGCCTTCTTATTGCCCAGTGGAAGATACAGTGTTAAAGGAAATGTAACCTAGTTTCTTTTTTCTTCCTCCAGTTAGGGAAAGCACCTTTTGGACTCTGAATCTCATTCACTGGCTGAAATAGAGAAATTTCAAATTTCACTGAACCTCTAATAACCAGCTCCTAAAAGAGCATGTGTCAAAGTGTGAAAGGCCATGAGGTGAACTCATAAGGTCCTAGGTACATCTTGCCAGTTGAGAGCAGGGTCTCAGACCGGGAGTATTAGTGTCCCGCAGATCATGTTTCAGCTGATGAGGCCTGGGATTAAAATTATATTAGTTATTTGATTGAGTGCTTTATGCAGATAGTTGTCAAAGAGTTTTGGGTTACTGTTGTCAAACAATAGTGTTCAAAAAGATTGAAAGAATAAATGGCCCTTGACTAATCTAATTATGAATTGTTAATAAATAAAGGTAGATGCATATTCACTAATTAGATTATGTTGAATGGAAATGAGATTTAACCCATTTATTTCCCTGTAGTCTAACACCTCTTTGCATATTTCTAATAATTTTTTACCAGTTAGCTTAATCACACCTCTCAATTCATGGGATTCTATCATCTTTGGCCCATATGCAAGTTCATTTTTATGATGTGGCCACCACTCCAAAAATTGATACATCCTTCTCCATTGAAAGAAGTCTTTAGAATTTATAGGTTAAAACAGTGAGTATTCCCCTATGTGACTCAGGACATGGTATATTGGTTCATCTCTGTATAGACCTTATATTTAGCCAACATTCATTGTAAATGTCTCATCCTGTGAAACTTTTCATTATCTATGACTGCAAGTGTACAAGTTAGGTTAGGCTGACACAGTGATTGCTTGAACTATGACACTGTGCTGTGATCTAGTGAGACAACACCAACATTTTGTGACACTGGCATTATGCTTCAAGGAAAAGAGGACGGACCCTAGTCTCTCAAGGTACCTGACAACTCGCATACCACTTTCCTGAAAATGATACCAAGAAAAATGGTGTGTTCTGTTCATCGAAAGGAGCTGTCTTCTAAATGTCACACTTATTATTCATATGTTTTGATCTGCTTATTAAATGATCACCATTGTTTCCTGCATGTAGATTATTCTTTTAAAAATATAGTAAATATTTTATTTAGTATGGATTGCTTAATAATGTTCCTATAAAGTATATTTAATAGGACGGGTTTTTTGTTACTTAGAAACATTACCCCAAAAAAAAAAAAAAGAAAGATCATTCTTTAGTCTTTAAAGAAATAGACTATAAGTTGTACAATTTTGCTACGGTTTCAGCCTTTAATCATAAAGTCTTTCCAAAGGGCACATATGTTGCAGAATACATAGCCAAATGGACCATGTTCAGAATTAACGTCTAAAACTCTGTAACCTATTTTAGTCCTTACCATCTGGGCAAAAGAAATGCCATTCAAACATTTTAATGCCCCTGTCAACAAAAAAATTCCAATGACAAGTCACAGTTATGGTTTTTAGATTTAACTTTTGTAAATCATCTCTGTAGATAAAACTTTATAGAGCCACATAGAGTCCAGTCCCTAATAATCACTGAAGACCACCTTGACAACATCCTGTCTGCCTAGGTACAACATATGTATCAGGAAAGCTAGAACATTGCTCTTGCTTAAGAAATCTTGCTAAACAAAGGGAGTATCGTCTGCTTTGCATTTGCTTGCTTATTACCCACATTTACTGCAGAGTGTACCCTCTGACTAGTAGTCTCCAGAAGCCATAGTTCAAATAATATCACAGTGTCTGTGAAAAGGCAAAGTCTTTCACTCCCAAATATATGTGCAGCATAGAACATGCTTCCTGACTCCAATTCATGATTTTGTAATAGCTGCATGTAATACAGGCAATACATCGATATACATTTTCTCCATGTTCCATCTAAATTTTTGAACCTACAGATAGCATGTTCAACCAGTATAAACCTAAGTTTACTTGGTTTTCAGAAGTTGCTGCTGAGTCTTTGAAATGAAATAGATCTGTTGATATAAGTATAATTGGAATTCAGATCAGAATGATCAAATGATCAAATTACTTAAAGTAGACAAATAAATTGAATCACCTGAAGATGAAGAAACTGCTTGATTGGCAAAGGCTCTACAAGACAGTAGCCGTCAATCATCCTCTGCCGCTGCGGTAAACACGGACTCATTCTTTAAAGGGTAGGTGATGTAAAGGGTAGTAATAACAAAGGTTGGTACAAATTAAATAATCATTAAAAGGAACAAAGCTGATTTGACTTTTTGTCCAGAATAAGAAGACTTTGACAGATGGGGAGTCCAAACCGTTTTAAGTACTGAAGAAAAAGATTGATATTATATAATAAGGATTTCATTGCCAAAAATGTGCACAGATAATGAAAAGACTAATTGTATGCACTGCATGAAGCCTAAGGCTGTCAAACTCTGTGGACTTTTACCCCCACTGATAACGGAAGACTTACCCTTGGGACATGAAATCCATCAGCATGTTTAAAATAACTTAATCTACCTAACAGGGACATTTGTCCTTTTTTTTTATAATTAAATACCAGTGTCTAATAACTTATACGTGGTGGCACTCCATTTATTTAGCAGATATTTATTGCACATCCACTATGAGCTAAACCTTTCATGAAAATTAATATTTATTGTATATAAGAAGGATGAATACATTTCTTGATAATTAAAGCAACATAATATTATTGATCTAATTAACCATAGAATTCAAATCAAAACTTTTTCTAGATCACGAACATATATGTCTATTTTATTTTAAAGTCAGAAGTATATTTACTCATTCAACAAACATTTATTGAGTGCCTATTATGTGCCAGATATTGTTCTAGGCCTGAAGAAAACAGCACTGGACAAAGCAGACCGTCACTTTTACACATAGCACACACTGACATGGAGAAAACAGACAATTTTAAAAATCACATATGCAATAAGGTCAGGATTCAGAGATGAAGTTTGGTGATTTTGATAGGGAAGTCAGGGGAGGCATCTCTGAAAAGGTCCCAATTTGAGGCATGCAAATGTCTGATGTAAGAACATGCCAAGTAGAGGGAACAGAAAGTGAAATATCCTGGTGGCAGGAGCCTATATGGTGTGTCTGGGAAGCAGTGACACTCAAACATGGTTGGAGCATGAAAAGGGTGGAGAAGATTGGCAAGAAAGGAAATTGGAGAGGTAGTCAAGGGCCAGATTATGCAGGGCCTCATCGACCATGGTAAGAACCATAGATTTTATTCTAAGGTTGATGGGGTAGATTTGCTGGGTTTTGAGCAAGGAAATGATTTGATCCCCTTTATATTTTAAAAACATCACCTGGGCTGTGCCATGAACTGACTCAAAGGAGGCAGAGGAGAAATAGAGCATTCAGAGCCCTTTCATTTCCTTGATAACTTATATAGCATAGAGTAAGGGTATACATACCTTTAGCTGTTTTTTGATTCGGAACATCTTAATGTCCCCAATCTTACTGGCCTCTAATTTTTTATCTATGTTCAGAAAAGAGAATTTTTAATTTGTATGCACTTTTACTAATTTTTCTATACCTGGCTATTCTAATTTTTATTCACTGGCGATCTTCCCAGGACATTATTTTGAATCTCTAGTGATCCAAGTTACTCTCTGATCTGTGTGAGTGTGAATATAAAGCTAACATCATCCCATTTCTTTCTAAATGTTTTATGTATTTTTTAGGAGAGCGCTAGTGGGGGAAAGGCAGAGGGAGAGAGAGAATGAGAGAGAACTTAAGCAGGTTCCACTCTCAGCACAGAGCTGGATACAGGCTCAATCTCACAAGTGTGAGATCATGACCTCAGCCAAAATCAAGAGTCAGATACTTAACCAACTGAGCCATCCAGACGTCCCTAGATGTTTTATGTATTTTTAATTTTATTCATTACCTTGATTAGAAAGTACTTTTTTCATTTTAGAAAAATCCGAAATTAGAGAACAGAACAGTTTATTTATTTAGAACTAACATTCAGCTTAAACTCCAGCTCATGTTGAAGGGGCCCCTAACTGATACAACACCTGGGGGCGTAATAAGAGAATCCTGTATGGATTGTTGGCAGTGGTCCTGTTGATGCCTTGATATGTATTTAATAATGATCTCAGCAAGCCCCAAATCTGACTGCCTGACAACTATCAAGTCTTGGTAGATCATTTGTAAGTGAAAAGGGTATAGAATACATGCTATTCAACAGCACAAACAAGTTACTGCTCAATAATTTTAAATTATAATCAGCTATAGGCTAATTTATTTAAATAGAATTTATTGAAGTTTTATCATATACCCATTTATGGTGTGACACTTAAATGTATTTAGTTTGAAAAACATAAAAGACAGTATATGATAATAAGAAGTAATGTTTTGAATTCTAAGAGTTTGTAATATAGTTGTTTTAGATTGACAGTTCATAAAATGGATATATAGAAGGGTAAAAAAGAAATTGGATCCCTAATATACACTGTATATAATACATAGTCTCAACAAAGGTAAAATAATGAATTAACTTCCTGGTTTCAGGTAATAACTTATGATGACTCTAGTGTTTATGTAGTCAATAGATTATCAGTTTCATTAAAATGATTTCTCCAGAGTGCTTGGGTGGCTCAGTCAGTTAAGTGTCCCAACTTGGGCTCAGGTCATGATCTCACGGTTCGTGAGTTCAAGCCCTACATCGGGCTCTGTGCTGACAGCTCAGAGTCTGGATTCTGCTTTGGATTCTGTGTCTCCTTCTCTCTCTGTCCTTCCCTTGCTCATGCTCTGTTTCTCTGTCTCTCAAAAATAAATAAACATTAAAAAATTTTAAAAAACCGATTTCTCCTCTTATAAGTAATTCAAAACATTCTCTTAAAAAAACATATTGTGTTCCTGTAGTGGCCATTTGCTATTACTAAAAGAAGGTCCACATTTGATTATGCAGCTTAAAAGGCCTTCTGAGATAAAACCAAGAATAGGACCATTTTCCTCAGCCACACTTAAGAATAGAACTGAAGACATTTTAATTAGAATAAAAAGAATAGCATCATTAGTAAATAACTCTAGCATGAAAAAAATGAATGAGAGCAAACGATTTCAATGTGACTTTTTTCATGTTGCTCTTTACAGTATCTTAAATCTATAAATTGAATTTGCGTCTACCATGTCTGAAAGCAGGTAGATTCATTTCTCTTTCATTTCATTTATATTATCTCTGCAAATAAATACACTACATTTGCATCCTCTTTATAGGCAACATATTAAGAAAATGTTTTTCTATATAATTAGAAGAATTTTAAACCTTTCCATGTTCTAAACAGTAAGCTTCTCTGCTAGATGGTAAGTCCCATCAATGACAGGAAATTTTTTTAAAGTACTTAGACTGTGTACTTTGGAGAGACAGCAAGTAAGAAAGAGAGAAAAGTAAGGATGAAGACGACAGAGATAACAAGGGCTAGAAAAAAATAGAGTGAAACAAACTTATTTTTACTATACTGCGTTACTCAGTATAGTGATATTCTAAAATGTTATAATATTTCTTGTAACTCAGATAAATAAGTTTATAATAAATCAGATGTATATGTTTCTGTATTTTGAAAGTGATATAAAATTTGAAGATCTTAAAATCCAGAGGACAATGCCAGACATCTCATCTTTAAAACAGAATACAATGGAGATGTTATCCATGATGAGCTTTTTTCTTTTTTAACAACAAAAAAAAAGACAATCTTTTTTGTACTTCCAAATATGACAGAAAAACCCTCAATTTGTAGATTTTAGAAGTATGTGCATGGCAAGTAATTCTTTCATCCACATCGGGCCAAAGCTTATCTGCAGTTAATCAATTAAATGTCTGTGGAAAAATGTTGTATTTGGTGGCCAGTCTAGAATGGACTAGACCAGTTTAATCAAGATGCAGAATGGACTGTCCACGAACAAGGTCAGCAGCAGAGCCTGAGATGCACCAAATATTACATGAGGTTGTTTCCATTTGTTCTCCATGTATACCAAAGAGAAACCTTTGGAAGCGGGAGTTATTATGAGCCAGCAGTTATTTTCCACCCCTTGCGGATGTGTCAAGCCACTGGCAGAATTAAGATTTTAATTCAAGTCTATCATTTATTTGTCAGGCATTTCTCAGCTATAAACAATGGGATGAGGCCCTTATTACAAGATTCATAAGTCCATGTTCTTCCCACTCAACTGCAGAGACGTAACATAGGACAGATTGGAGAACAAGTGAGTAAGGCTATCAATGATGAAAGAGCGGTAGACTCAGAAAGACTCAGCAGGAGCATCAACTCTAGGAAGGAAACGTTCTGATGAATGTCAAACTCATTTAGAGGCTTTGGCAGAGATGAAGCAGCAAAGACTAGGAGGATGATAGGAAGGCAAGGATGTGCTGGATAAATAGAGATACTTGGTAATATGAGTATCAGGAATCAAGGTGTCAGAATTTTAGAGCTGGTCACCCTAGACCTCATCTTGCTGGGCCAGCTTATCCTTCTGTATCCTGCAGCCAGAAACCCAGCATCTAGAGAATGAGAATGTCCATACCAGAGAGCAGAGAGCTGACTCCTGAGTGGGGTTCTTTCAATGGCCTGGTCTGACTTCCACAGGCCTCTATGGCTCTGGGCCCCAAACAGGACACAGATGCTCTCATTTCTAATATGGAATGTGAGATAAGAATTTTAGGGAAGAAGACAAGTATTTTGATGGATCACTTACTGTATCAATGAACACACAGGAGAAGCATCAGCAGAGGGAAGAAAATGGGAAATGAAATGTTAGGGCAGTCGTGGATTTCTAAGTCCTCTTGCTACAAGTCACCATGAAAACCACCTGTGGAAATTCTACTCCTTAGCTTCTAGTTAAGAGTCACATTCTCTATGAAACCTTCCTAGACTCTCTAGGTAGAAGTCATTATTCCTCCTCAGTACTCTCAAATATGTTGTTCACTCCAGAAGTCCAACTCTGAAGACACCATTTTATAGATACTTGTTTTTCTCATTTAGTTGTGATCTCTGCTGCCAGTAGGAATCGCACGAGCCATCTTGGTGTCTCTGATGTTTAGCCTAGCACCTGGCACCAAGCAGGTGCTCAACTACACGGATGGGATGAGACTGAATTAAATGAGATCTGTGACAAATGATAATGAATGTCCCGGTTCCCCTGGGGGGGGTCAGTTGGTTGAGGGTCTGACTTCAGCTCAGGTCATGATCTCGCAGTTTTTGGGTTTGGTCTTGTGTCAAGCTCTGTGCTGACAGCTCAGAGCCCGGAGCCTGCTTCAGATTCTGTGTCTCCTTCTCTCTCTGACTCTCCCCTGCTCGCGCTGTCTCTCTCTGTCTCTCAAAAGTAAATAAAAACATAAAACATATCCTAAGAGAGGATAATGTAGGAACAATAAAAGGTCGGCAGTAATAGCGACAACCGTCCCAACACCTTCAACAACAGGACCTTCCTCGAGGGTTTGCATCAGGGAGACAGTCACACATCCCTTCTTACTTTTAAACCTAATATTTTTGATAAATTATTCTTTTTTTAATGTTTATTTATCTATTTTTGAGCCAGAGAGAGGCAGAGAGAGAGGGAGACAAGAGAATCCTGACTAAGCAAGCTCCCCGGTGCCAGCACCAAGCCCGATGCAAGGCTCGACCTCACAAACCGTGAGACTATAACCTGAGCTGAAATCAAGAGTCAGATGCTTAACTAACTGAGCCACTCAGGAACCCTAAAGTATTCTTATTTCAAAGGAAAATGTGGAAACATTTCTACTTAAAGTCCTTCATCCCTGGGATTTCAGAATAGCTCATGACTATTCCTGGCCGACAACACCGCCATACAGCCCTGTTTCAGAGCAATCAAACTCACCGGCAGTGCAGCAGGAAGTCAATGGAGAATGTTGGCTTGGGTCTGTTAACGAAAATGCCACCATGTGTTCACGAGTTTAACATTTCAGTGGGCGAACAAGTAAGATGAGGAGGGAGGAAGAAACACGGAGATGAGTCCCTTCGTATAATAAACTCTGCTCGAGAGTCATTTTTATACACACACATAAGATCAATCTTAGTTATTAACAAAGGAATGTTATTTTATTCCACTGGGATTTCTCTACCCACACACACACACACACACACACACACACACACACACACACATACACGTATATTTAATTTTCTTTAATCAATTGAGAAATAAGTTAACCAGATCAAATCAATGCAAAACATATAGATACCAAGCTTGGTAATTTAATCATTTTAATTAAAATGTCTTATCTAATATTTTTATTTTTAACTATATTTTGAAACCAGAAAAAATAATGTAACACGTGGACATCCACCACCTACTTTTAACAAAACAAACATTTCATCATATTTGTCTTTGCTTCTTAGGAATCCTAACATTATAAAGTTAGAGCATTCTCATTCCTCAGACATGTTTCCCACTTTCCCTTCTTAGGGTCATATTCCCTGTGAATATTTTTATTTTATCATTATTCAAATAATGAAGTTTTTGATCATGTTATCATAAATATTTAATGTTATTTTAAAAGAAAATTTAAATTATATTGACGCACGAGTAATAAATGAAAAAATAAAGGATGACATAAGCAATAAGGGAGATCACTTGATACAAATTATAATTATGAATGAAATTAGTTCCTGCCAGCACCTGAAACCACCATCAGGAAAACCACCTGAATGATGTAATGGGCGATATTTTCAAACTAGCAGCTTTATCACAATGCAGAGCTATTAGTCATCTACTGGTTTGAGTGTCTCATGGATGAAATCCGAAGGTAAGATCTTAAATCGTAGTTTTGTGGAAAATCTAGATTGTGATGATATTCATACATGTTTACTCCTGAAAGTCCTTGGTCAGATGAAAGCATACCAGAGGACCAGCTTGCAAAATGTAAACATGGTGTTGGCTGGAGTGAGTATAGGAATCGACAAAGGGAAGCGCCAAAACATGCAACATGGTCCTGGCAGGAGCGACAGAGAATTTTTAGCACATCTCAGTATTCAAATGCCAATTTCATTGTATTGTTTTTGCTTCCAGCTTCTCATTCTGGGGTTTTCATGCTTTCTGACTCTGCTGTGTAGTAAGGCCCATCTAGTCAGAGCAACCACACTTCTTAGTAATCACAGAGTCACCCTTGGTTATTGAATATGTTTTCCAGCTTAATGAGCAAGAGCATACACATAATGCTAATGAGGGATTTTTGCTTCAAGATATTTTAAAAATGTATATGAGTAAGAAGAATTGTTTGCTTTGATTATTTTAAGATGTAAATGCAGCTGCTTCAAAAAGGAAAAAATAATCATGGGGAAAACGCAAACATGATACATGAACAGGGAGCTCAAGTTCAACCCCATTTCAACGTTATCCTCTATATTGAAGAGGGGTGTGTGGCCACTCACTGCCTTGGAGGGAGCCTTGCTTGCTGTCTAAGGCAGCAAGCAGTCGTAGGCACCTGCTGCCGGTTTTGTTGCAGCCATCTTCAATCGCTCCTGGAACCAGGCAGGTACACATTACTACAAAGAATCATTCTCCTTCAACTGCAGGTGAGGATGCTTACATGCTATCGCTGTCATGATGGATCTGTTTGCCCCTGTCCCAACAGCAAAGAAAGAAAACTCTCCCTGCCAGGAAATCGTGTCTTCCTGAGTCCCACACACAGCTGCCTGGCTGCTCCTCTCATCAGTTTCCTCTTTGGAACACAACGCAGGTCAGGAAAAAAAGCAGGAAAGGGTAGAGCAGGAAGGGCATGCTGGTGACATTTGTGCCTTCGTACCTCACTGTAATATGCCTCCAATGTGAGCCATTAAGCCCCATTGATTCTTCCTTTTCTTCCTTGGAGCGAATACCCCTGCGCTGAGTTTACCTTGCTAGCCCCCCAGTTTCCAGCAATAGCCTGGTGATTGGTCCCTCTACCTGCCCTCCCCCTGAAACTCTCCTTCCATCCTGTTGACCTTCTCATCACCCTGTGCTCAGAAAGCTTTCAGGACTCCTCACTGTATAGAAGATAAAGGCCACTCCTTAGGTGGAACAGAGCCCCTTCCCAGTCTGTCTGGAGTGTTATATCCTGCCACTTGGGATGAGAAGAGATCAGTCCAATCAGACTGATCGGTTTGCCGCCCCCCAGCTCCCTGGTAGGGTCTGCCTCCGCACATTTCCCCACTTCATTTGCTCTGTCACAGTTCTGTTAAATCTTACTCACCTTTGGAAAGAGTTCAGTTTCCACGTTTTCTTCCCAATCTTGTGAGCATTAAACCTGGGAGCATTGTGGAAATTGGAGCTAAGTGCCTGGCATACGGAAGCCCTCCAAAGTTTCACATCCTCACCCATCGCTCTGTCTTGGTTTTACTTGGTGAATCATTTCTGCTGACTGCTCCACCAATGATGATTTTGTTTCCATGTGTTTAATCACCTATCCTTGTCACCTGACACCCCAAACGTATCACCTGTACCATGTGGAGAAAAGCCTGTTAGTGCAGGTCATTGAATCATTTACATTAAACAAGAATATTAAATTCCTTCTAATGGAATGAAGGGAAGAGAGAAAAAGGTGTGACTGGAACTAGAACAGTTGGGATTGCTCCATAGGCTATGCAAGCTATCTGCTTTAGAAAGAGCTGCAGAACTTTGTGAGTCTTACCCCACACCCAGTGCATTAGACTTTCTCATGCAAATAGTACATACGCTAAATTAGAAAATCCATTAGTCTTAGAGGGTGAGAAAGTGTGTAAGTCTGTAAGAGCAGCTCACCACATCTGCACATGGGCATCCCTTGCAGCATTTTTGACAACTCGCGTTAGTTACTGCAGCCTCACATCAGGTTTCCTAAGTTCCTAAGTGTAAATCTCTGGGTGGGAGCCTGAGGTTGAAATATTCCACAGAAGATTTTTCTTTGCATCCAAGATTAGAAAGAAACCACTGAGCCAAAAGTTAATGATACAATATTTATTGGGTAACTACAACTTCTCAGAAACTTTGTCAAGCAGTTCATGTGCATATTCCATTTAATCCCCACAATCCTGAATGAGTATCTGCATTTTCATAAGCACAGAGAGGTCAAGTAACTAGTTCAATGCCATACAGCTCATACATGAGCAAGCCTCAATTAAACACAAGACTATCTGATACCAAACTTCAGGCTCTAGTCACGTTCCCCATCTACCTTTATTGTACTAGACATTATTTAAATACATGCCATCGGTCTTTTATCCAGAAATTGTGCCACTTGTTCAATATGTGATTCTGTTTTTGAAAGTTCTGACACCACCAAGGAAGGGTCTCTCAACTCAGTTTTTCTCATTCAGATACCCATTGAAAATTTGTTGCTGGAGGCTTTTCCTCAGTATTTCCAAGCCTTCCATCTAATAGACCAACTTCTATAGTTTACCTCCTTATAAAGAGATATTAATGGCAACTAAGCTTTTTCCATGAACACGATACCCCTGGTCCCCCTTGGAAAACCTGACTGTAGTCCTTGGTAATTTGTCTGGAAAAGGGCCTTATTCCCTCCTCCTAGATTTCCAAACTAAAAGGATTGCCCTTCTCAAATTTAAAAATAAAAACAGACAGTAACAACAAAAATATTGGTCCATCTCATGTGTATCACCTGAGTAACAATATAGTAGACTTACAAGTATTACCTCGTAGTCAATGCTTTTCCACACTCCTTGTAGAGGGTTTTTGTTTTCAGTGCATTTTCACATCTCTTATCTCATTTTTCCCTTCACAGTCCAGTCATTCCTGAATTATAGTTTCTTTACAGATAAAATAATTATAATCAAGTTCTATCAGAAGGAGTGAAGTGAGAGTTAATGAATAAATGGGCTTAAAGTATCACAAGAGTCTTGAATGAAAAGTACACACTGTTTTCACTATTATTAATATAATGCAACTCATCCATTACCATTCTGATGGAGAGCAGGACAGTGGCTCTGACCTCCTTTTCTGGCCAGGCCAGGAAGGGTCTGCATAATAGCCCCAGAGACAGACAGGCTCAAGGGAAACAAACCAGGCAAGGTTCAAAACAACCCAGAAAGCCATCCTCACTGCAGTACAATTAGGTACTTTAAAACTGATTAGAGATGTCGTCGTATGTGCAAATTTTGGAATGGATGAGTCAAGGACCTTGGGAGAGGAGCAAGCGGAGGGCATGTTTAAGAGATGAGACAAAATCTAGTGATATTTGAGGGCAGCAACGGACCAGACACATGAATAAGTAATTCGCTACCTGGCAGCTTTTGTATCCTCACCCTCTGGTGGACAGGGAGGCATTCCTAAACACAAGGGAAAGGTTTATTTAACTCAGTGCAGAACACCCTGGAAAGAGCCATTTCAGGAGAGCCAAGGAACTAAGTAAATGTCAAGCCCCCCAAAATATTCATGAGATAATTATAATTGTGTGTGAGTCGTGATACACACCACCTTTTACTTCCTGTATTTTCAGTTCTTCACTCCTTCTAGTGGTCTTTTTAAATTATTGGATGTTCCTCTTCTTTCTTACAATTCAAAGAGCTAAGGTTTTCAGTCAATGTTAATTTTCTTTGAAGGATTTCAGAGGGTAGTATTTCCACATGGAGACCCCTAAAATTATTATTTTCAAGTAGAGCTGATGCTTTTTCTTTGTAGCCTAGAAGAAAAGAGATCTATGTAATCGCAGTGTCAAAATGTCAAAAGACTGAGATAGGTTGGAAAAAAGAAGAAAAGGAAAGAAAATACAAAAAAAAAAAAAAAACATTTAAAGCATCCATACAGCCTTCAGCCTTACGAATCCTTGGCTCACATAAAATACTCGTGACATACTGTAATTAACTAGTTACTCCTCTCAGAATGAATAATAATGCAATTATTTGCCAAAAGCAGTGAAGAAAGGATAGTTTCTGTTTTTAAAAATATCTGCCTTTCATTTCTGTAGAAAGAAAACCCTGGATTAATTTACATAAGCTGCTGAAGCACAGAATGACCTGCAATTTCACCATTACACTATATGATAATTCTGTCACCTTTTTATTGGAGCCTTATATTTTTCAATGGTTTGAAACAGGAATAAACTGACAAGTCACTACCATGTTTAAGTTATACTGGTTCTTAAAAACTGCATCCAAATGCCATAAAATGTAAGTAGTAACCTGCACGGTGAAACACGTCCTCTTCACAACTGCCCTTTGATGCCATTAAGGCCCTAAGGGCTATTGCTTGGTTTCCTTTGTTTGTGGGGCACAAGTTAAAGGAACGAGCGAGGAAATCTTTTTCGATGCCAGGTAGCACAGAGTTGGGTCAGTGTTGATATGAACATATCACTGGTTCTTTTTCCTACATGTTAATGTCTGGACAATGACTGTTCTTTTTAACTCCATCCAAGTCCATCCTGGCTTTCTCTCAGTAATTCATTCCACGATCATTTATTGATGACTTGCTATGATGCCCTCCACCAGGTTCCAGAAATTTGAAGGTAAAAAAATACACATTGCCCTTAAGAAAGTTGCAGAAAGTGAAGGTATAAGTTAGTAAATTGGCACATCCACAATGCAGTAAATGCCACCACAGAGCCCACTCTCCACACTCGTGTGCAAATTCATATAGTCATATCAACACACAAAATCTTTCTACCTTGTGAAACTGAACTTCTAAAAATTCCAAGCTCTTTAAAAGTTTTGAAGCAGCAACTTGGAGAAGATGTGGTACTAAAACTTACCATTTTGGTAGTGTCATTTAGAGTGTATGTTTGTGTAGATGTGTGTGTGTGTGTGTGTGTGTGTGTGTCTGCCTACCCATGTGTTTTTATAAAAGGTAGACACCTTTAAGTAGAATTTTGTAAAGGATATGATAATTTAAACAATTGATGCCTTCAGTAGCAAGATTGATTCACTACATATCAATGTGTTATTCATTGTAGTAATCAGGTATTAGTTCAGAATGCCTTCAAATGAATATTTACTGATACATCCTTATGATACTAAAAAGTCTGGATCACTTGTTTGGGAAGTCAGATACTAAGAGTCATTGTGATTTAAATTCATAAAATCATGATAAATATTCTAAGAGTAGACATAGTCTTATTTTTTCAAGTCCTGTTCATCCAGGGTATTCCTTTAATTAGTAAATAGTAGGAATTTGGATCTGCTTTATTTATTGTACTGAATAATATGTAGAACAGTTACAGGTTTTGATATCAAACTGTCAATACTGATAACTAGGTTCTTCCCTGTACAAGCTATGTGACCTCTCCAAGCTTCAATTGTCTCATCTATAAGATGGAGATAATAATAGTTGCTCCCTCATAGAGCAGAAAGATGAAAGAGTTAGCCACATATAAAGCACATAGCACTGGGGGCTCTGGGTGGCTCAGTCGTTGAGCATCTAACACTTGATTTTGGCTCAGGGCATGATCCCAGGGTCACGGGCTCACACTGAGCATAGATGACCTGCTTAAGATTCTCTCTCCCTCTGCCCCTCTCCCCTGCTCATGCTTGCTGTATCCCTCAGATTAAAAAAAAGAAAATAAAAATAAATCATATAGCAGTGGGACAGACACTATCATTAAGTAAGATAGTGTTATTATTGTCATTAATTGATCTCAGTGAGAACATTTAATATCTGCCAAGAAATTATTTTGCTACTCTTGGTCTGTTTTTATGGCAATATAGTAATGATAATTTATATTCATTTTATCCTGTAATAATATAGAATCATATCACTATATTCATTTCATTTATGTGTCTATTAACATGCAGTTATTGAATGATGCATATATGCAAGGTATTGGGTGGGGCAGGGAGTACAAAGAAAATTTAGCTACTGCCGGTAGAGTTTCAACTATGGTCCTGGAATCCTGCACGGTTTACTAACTAAGTGTAATAAACTCAGACACAAAAAATAACTTGAAGATACCTGCAAAGCCCTTGTTATATAATTTACTCTTTAGCTTGATGACAAAACATGACTTCCTCTCTGTTACATTGCTAGGAATAGATTATTATTTTGGTGTCTTTCACGGAGATAGTCTCCAGAATTTAACAGAACAGTAAACTGGCTTGAAGGTAAACAAACCAACTTTGAAAAAATAAATAATGTCTGTATCCTTCCCTCTTTATTTACTACAAATGGTGAAGGAGAACAAGGCTGAGCTACAAAATCACTTCACCAAATCCACTGTGAAAAGGACCAAAAGCTCTTTGAACACGTAGGCAGCTCCCAATCTCAGGTTTTTCAGATGCCAAGAATCAGCCCAGGTCACAATGTTGTCATCTCAGCAGCAACCTCACGGCTGAGGTAGGAAGGCCACTCCTCGGTGACTTACGCATTTGGAGATGGTTACCATCTGTCCCAACTATTTGCTCCTAACTAGGTGAAAGTAAAAATAACCAAGCGTTCCTAAAGCAATATTTTACAAAAAAAAAGAAAAAGTTAAGTGTGTTAGCATAATTTCTGACAGCATTTTTAACAGCGATCTAGATAATTCTGATACAGATGGTCTAAGGACTGCACTCTGAGAAGCACCGGTGTGTAGACAAGCCCTCTCTCATTTCATCAACACACGGATCAAGCAGGGATTCCCAGGAAGTGAATCTGGCGCCTCAGAAGGCAGAATCGTAGACTCAGAGTTACTGGGGTCCAGAAACCTGCTGATAATTCGTATATTTGCACGTTTTCCAGGATATTCTAACACACAGCCAATGGTGAGAGAAAAGGGGCTATGTTTTACTTTAACACATCCATAGGTGGTCCTTGTTCCATAATTTACTAGCTCTCTGACCCTATAATTGCTCTATCATTGATCTATAAAATAGTTGTTGTAAAAATTAAATAAAGCAATGCATGTTAAGAACCCAGCAGGAAGTAAGTTGGTTATTGTTATATTATATGTCCAGCTCTAAGTAAGATATACAGAAGTAAAATGTGTGCTTCACCACTTCAAGGATATAATCTATTTAGAACAGTAATATAAATATTAATAGAAATTTAAAATATGGTTTATATTCTAAAGCAATAACATATTTACACACATGTAAAAAATAACCAACAAAATAGAGTGTAAAATACAGAGGATTATAAGAACATAGGAAAATTCATATAAAGTTTGCTTTAAAAATAAATTAACAAACAAATACATAAAATGTCTAATACTGGGGTGCCTGGGTCACCCAACTGGTTGATTATTCAACTCTTGATTTCGGCTCATTTCCATGATCTCATGATTCTTGGGATCAAGCTGCAATTGGGACTCTACGTTGACAGCACGGAGCCTGCTTGGGATTCTCTCCTCTCTCCTTCCCTCCCTTCTAATTCGGCACCCTAATTCTCACTAATTCACCGTTTTTAATGTGTATTAAAGAAACATTACAATCATGAGTGATAATCAACTTGTACTTGTTACTTAAAACTAGAATTAGAAAAAGTGTATTATCTGGGAAAGGGTCCATGGAGTAGGTGTCAAAGGGCCCACAGAAACAGAAATTTCATGCAAAAAGTTGTTTTATGTGAGTATGGATATTTCCGAGGAGAGAGTGGTACCTTTCATGTGACTCTCAAAGGGTCTTGTGCTCCCCCCAGAAATGTTATGGACCATTAAGGAGTCCTGTTTTAGCCCCCATCATGTGCATCTCCATGTATGCTAAAAATATACATAACTCCTGACTGCATACCCGATAGTCTCCTTGCTTTCTTTTGTGTACACGTTCTTTGAATGAGTTTCTTCATGCAGTTACCATTCAGATATCTGGAGAATAGAAGTCACACAGTAAGACCTCATTTAAGGAAATTGTGAAGTAGACTTTCATGGCTACTTCAACCTATTCAAAATCTGCAGGCATCAGCATGGAAGTTTATGTTTTAAAAGTTCCAGTGGCCCAGATTTACTGAATATTATATTCCCTTTTTATTACCTTTTATCCGTTTCTTAATATTTTGATTTATTTTCAATTAGTCCTGTGCTTCTTCTCATCTCAGGTAGGAAAGCGAAGAAACTTCCCTGGAAGGATACAATTCAGTTTTCCCAACTTCTATGTTGCCAACCCAGCAATTCTTCCACTTTGTTTTATTTATAATCTTTATTTATAATGTATAATGACACTATTGATGTTAATTGGTATATAACATTATGTAAATTTCAGGTGTACATGTGTATAATTTGATATTTGTATACACTTCAAAGCGATCGCCATCATAAGCCTAGTCACTACCCATCACCATACAATTAAGCCCCTTCCCCTTTTTATTTCTCTTCTCTTACAGGTGTGTGTGCAACATCGACTGCTCTCAAACCAACTTCAATCCCCTCTGTGCTTCTGATGGGAAATCTTATGATAATGCATGTCAAATCAAAGAAGCATCATGTCAGAAACAGGAGAAAATTGAAGTCATGTCGTTGGGTCGATGTCAAGGTAATGTTCATACCAAAATTCATTTCAAAGAATGTTTTTAGTCTTAGTGTAGAAGTGAAGAGTGAAGATAACTCCTTATTAGGCAAGCTATTTCATTTCCGAAAGACAGTTCTGATTTATAATGGGAAGTAGAGTCTACCGTAGCATTTCTGGTGATTATGGGAATCTCAGGGTCTGTCGGCAACAGGCCATATCTTTTTTCTATATAATGGGGCTGTATCATCACAATGCCATAAACACAGACGCTTATATTCAGCAGACATAAAAAGCCTAAGTCATTTTTAGCAAAGAAGCTGAGGATTTATTAGCAAACCTTGAAATTAAAAACAAATGACACCATTTTTATGATTTCAGTAGAAATATTTCAAGTGCATTTTTTAAAGCAGAATGTACTAAAATGTTCTATTTTATTTCTTATTCAGTAACAAACATTTTCTGGCTTTTTGACTTGTTATTCTTTGTCCACCTTGTCTCAGTTATAATTGTGAACCTACTCTGCCCTGAACTTTAGAAAGCTGATATCATTCTATTATTCACTCTCAAACAAATTGATATAAATCTATCTTTGTGTATAGGTTGCTTAGAACTATAGTTGTAAAATTTCCTTAATTGCCATGAAGGTACTATCGGAGGAATAATGTAAAGTTTGACATTAGATGTTGAGGATGCAATTAATCAATCTTTTAATTGTTAATATTTTTAAACGCAGATAACACAACTACGACTACTAAGTCTGAAGATGGGCATTATGCAAGAACAGATTATGCAGGTACCTATGTTTTCTACTACAGAATATGAGTACTTCTACAAAAGAGTTTTAAAGGAATCATTTTTACCATTGATCCTAAATTGAATATTCCAATGATTCTGGCATGTGCTAATCTTCTCTTGCTTAGTTCAAACCTTCAATAAACAATAGTGAATTTCTGTTGAAGCAAATAAAATACTTTTTTTTTTTGCCAGAGTTAAAGCAATTGTCAAAAATGTCAGTAAGATATAACTAACTTGTTTTGACAGTGCAAATGGTACAAATGACAAAACATTTATCAAATTAATGGGCGTCAATGGAAATTAATGCAGTTTTTGGCAGTATATTGTGATGAATGCAAATGTTCTTGTTTGAGTTTTCATTAAAGTCAACAATAAAAAAAACTTTGCTAGTCTCTAAAAAAACTAGAAAGGACAGCTATAAAAATAAAGTCTCTCTCTTTAGTGCAAAGTTAAAAAGGTAAGTGTAAATTATTTTTAAAATAATAAATTTCTTTAAAACTACAGTGTAGCTTCTGACATACAGAATTATCAAGCATTTATATAAAAACATGAATTTTATTAGCTATTATAAAATGTTATTTTGAGAACTATTTCTATGTAATGTAATTTTTCTAAAGAGCAATAATTTGTGGGTATGCAAATAGGATTTTAACATCATAAAATGTTATGAAATTTTGGGTTAAAATATAAAAATAAATTATTGATGATAATGATATGTAGAGTTTTTTTATTTTTTAAAGAGTTTTTAATTTAACTATCAAACAGTTGTAATTAAATTTAGTCTATCAAAAATGCTTCATCATTCATTCATTATTCATTTTTTTCAGTAACTGCATTTATTAAGCAGTATTTCTGACATTATATTTATATACAAAATTAATCTCAATGAAACTGAAGAAAGATAATCAGATATTGTACTACGGATACGTCATATCTCTCAGAGTTGGGAAGTAACAAAAGAATTTTATTGTTTATTTTTTATTTTTGTCTTCCTGATTTTCAACATGTAAACAAGACTTGGTCTGTGCTAGAAGCCTGGCATCATCATGGACAATAATGTCTGGAAAAACAGTAGTTCTACTATTGTATAGCTGTTCCCAAATGTCCAATTGAGATATAAGCAGGTATTCCTAAAAAAAAATAGTCTATGATCAATAAGCTTGTGAAGATCCCAGATAAACAAATGACTTTCTTACCCAGAGCACCTCACAGCTCTTGATGTGCACTGTAAAATTTTTCAGAGATATGCATCTTTTATTTATGTATTTTTTTTACTTTTTGTTCTAAAACATCCAAAATGCACACAAATGTAGGCTGGGTGGTACAGTGAACCAATATGTAGTCATCACTCCAATGCAGTAACCTAGCCCCATCCCCAACTGCATCCCCTTCTGGCATTTGCAAAATATGTGGAAAGAAATCCCAGAAATTGCATCATCTTATTCATAAATACTTTAACCCGCAACTCTAAAAGATGGAATTCTTTTTAAACAAAATTGCATTATCATCACACCTAAAATAATTATGAATAATCCCTTATAATATATGGCTTTTATCAAACTTATTTGATAAATAACACGTTTTGGAGGCACTTTTACAGCACTCGTGTTCCCAGCAATGCACTTTGGAACATGCTGATCCACAGGAAAATATTAAAAGTAATAAAAGGTAATGAAAAATCGAAGTCTGAAGCTAATAATATACATTTTAAATATTAAATGAAATCAAATTTAAATTCTATATTTTATTCTAAACAATAGTTCTATCTTGAAGGTATTATAAGCCGCTACCTGGCATATTTAATCTTACTGTAGCCTAAAGTATTTGAAGATTTCATAAAGGTTTCACTTTCATATAAGGAGTAACTAACTCTGCTTAAAATACCTTTATACCTGTTTTGCAAACTAATTTGCTTGCAAAAAAAAAAATCTTCAAAAGTATAATATCATACCAAAATGCTCTCTAGTGAACCATCCGTCATTGACCTCATAAGAAACTTAAGCCTCTCCCTGAAACAAAGAATTTTTCAAGTTGATTAGCATCAGTATGCAAATATATGTGAGTTTACAAAATTGTACATTAAATATCTTAATGGAGTTTACCACTCTCTAATTTTCATTCACATTACATATTTACAGTTACCATTGCCATTTTTACATAACCGTATAGTTACATTACCATTTTAATGAGTTTGGGAGTTGAAATTTGGTTCATATTTGTTCATATTTGAATTTGGTTTCAAACAGATGATTTCTGACCATCAATGTCAGTGCTTTCAGTTGGCATTATTTCCTATCTTATCACTTTATTGAACATGAGAAGGAAAGCGAATGTGTTTTTAAATCCATGCAAATGAAAATTCAGACCCTCTGTGTTCTAGTTTGACATCAGAGTAATTTAGTAAATTCCGAAGAAAATTTTAAGATAAAAGTAATGTTTAAAAATAATGTTTGTTGAAATCCACATTTAAGACAGGAACAAAGATAATGTCAATTGAAGCTTGCAATTTCTAATTAACCATTGATTGCATACTTTAAAACTCTCCTGGAATTTAATTTAGATGTCTTTATCTTCATTGGCAGTCTTATTAAAATACAATGTATACCCCTCGTTAGACATTATTTGAATAATAACCATGACCCTCAACATTTCCAGGTTCCTAATAGCATTTGCATTTTCATAAATTTGGGGATAAAACTTTGGAAAAATAAAAGGAACCAAACGGAGACTCAGTATGTCATTATCCTCTTAATTTCCGTTTCATATTTTCAAAACTCCCCAAGGAAGGAAGATAGGAACTATGTGACTCACGTTCCTAGAAGTTTGCTATGTGCTCACAAGCCCATTAAATGTCACAGTCACTTCCCCTGTTAGACAAACATTCTTGGATGCTCCCACTGAAGGGAAATACCAGTCTTAACACACTCTCATTTTCTTCTTAGATGTCCTTCATACCATCGGTGAAAAACCTTTAGCAACACTCTGTTGTTTCCCCTTTGAGCCTACCTTAAATACAAGAACACACATGTCTGATTACAAAAATGAAAATATAAAGAGAGCTTAAATCTAAAAATAAATATCTTGTGTCTCATATTTAATATCATTTAAAAGAAAGAGACTACAGTAAAGACCCGCAAGAGCCAATTCACAAAAAAGTAAATGGGAACTAAGAGAGCCATGCCCCCGACAACACTGAGGGGAGGTAGACCGCAGTGTGACTGAACTTGTGCAGAGCTGTGAATTCCAAGATATTCACAAGCATACCCCTGAAATGGAAATAAGGAAACTAAAGAATTTGCCAGATCATCCCAGCCAGCATTAGTTTTTGGTTGTGCTTGACTTGGGTCTCTACTCTCCCTCTCTTGTTTAATGAGACTTAAGACATTAGTGAGTCCTGAATCAAGAGCTGTGGCTCTGTATTTCAAGGCAGAGTGACAGGACCCCTGTCTGATAAGCTAAATAGGCCACTTAATGTAATTCTTCTGCATCAGTCTACGACTTGGACTTCGATTACGTCTTTCTATTTACTTACAGAAAGTCTCTGAGAACAAAATTGTGTAAAACCACAGAGCTAGAACTTACAATGATTTCCATTGTTTCAAAGTGATGATATTAAACGTTTCTTCTGGAGGTTTTTATAAATAGCATATTTTATAAATAGGAAATGCTTTACACCTCTTAAAATCTGCAACACTTTCTTTTTAAAAAAATGTCTTGATGAAAAAAGTGAAGTTCAACTATTGTGTTTTCCTTCATCTGGCATCTATATTTTCTGATTTTATTGCTTTTCTATCTAAAAGTCTGATCATGCTTCAGAAAAAGTAGCTACATAATTTTCCAGTGGAAATTTACTTGATTTTATAAATTGTTAGATGTAAAAACTATACACATACACGTGAACACACAAACAAAAAGCAAATCAAACCATGAATTTAAACTATTTTTTTATCATCTAGAAAATGAAATGAATTTTCTTTCATGACATTTTGTAGCAGTTTCCAAAAGGATTTGTAGTGGCTTATAATTAAAGCAGAGATCTTTTATAGAGAATGTGAAAACATAAAGCACAATTATAGAGGAAAATAAATATATCAGCAACATTGACTATTATGGTTACTGTATTTAGCTCTAAGCTTCCTTGCAACCAGTGTATAAAGAGGAAATACGATGAATTATTTCATTCAGCAAAATTTAGAGACCCTGCTATAGTACTCCACTGGACTTTACAATGGTGAACACATCATTCTAGGTCTCTGCTAAAATGCAAGTGAGCTTTCATTGTCTGGTAAAAAACAAATAATTAGTTCAGAAACCAAACACATAATTTCTCTAATGCTAAATTCTAAAAGAATATTCAGCATAGATCTTCTTATGAGGCATGGCAGGAAAACATAGAATGGATGATATCTTTATCAATGATTTTTATGAAATTCGCCTACAGGTTTTTCATATGACTGGGAGGTTTTTTTAAATAATAATTTTCTATAAATTCTAGAGCATAGAATTAGAATATGTGTAATTCAATGATAGTCTTTTTGTGGCAGATTAAAAAATGAGTTATATTTATGTATATTTCCAAATTGGAAAAAATAAACAACAGAATACTAAGGGAAATGACTGTGAGAGAGAATGTGTTCAATTTATCTTCCTCATGTGTCTACAGATTTAACAGAATTATTCTGGATTAACAGAATAGTCAGAAAGCCCAAGTAAAGATCAAGAATATGGTAAATTATAGTACGTATATGGGAAGAAGAAATTTCCCCTGATTTTATTAGCAGTTAATGAGAAAAGTTCACCCTGAGTCATCTCCAGTTTTGGGAGAGAGCCAGAGTTCCCCCAGCTCTGAGTCTAGGTACAGCCATGCATGGAGCCTATTCGTCTTCTTATTGTACATTACACTGTGGCCATTCACCATTTCTTGTAACATTTAGAGAAGATTAATTTTTTTAAGGAAACTTTCTCTTTAGAAACCTCTCCCTTATCTTTAAGCAATAATTTAGATATTAAGCTCAGGGCTAAAAGATGAAAGAAAGAAACCAGAAATATACATTTAAACCAAATTCCATACATCCTATTATTATTCCATTGACTCATTTGTTCACACTAAGAGGAAACTGACATCTTGAAAGGGTATCTAGTCTAAGTGAATTGTCATAATAACTTGTTCTCTGTAGAAGCCTTTGCAATTTACAAAGGCTTTTCACATATATTGTCTCCTTCAGTCTTGATGACAGAAATGTGAGGGAGATATTACATGCATTTGACAGGTGAGAAATGGAGGCTGAGGGAGATTAACTAAAAAGGGTATGCGATAGAGCTAAGGTTCAAACCATCATCACTAATTCCAGAATCCAGCAAAGTGTGAATGGAATGGAACCAGGGGAGAAGTGTCACTACTTAACATTTTTAGAGACTTTGGGACCCCCTCTGCACCTTAGAGATTAACCCCTCGAGAGTTCCAGACTCCAGAATGTTTCACCATGATGTCAACATTGCTGGGAAATGCTCCAAAGAGTCATTCCTCTCTTCAAATCTGTCTGTATCTCATAAACATCCTACAAGCTCTGTCTTTGATTTTTATATTTTGCTGTTCTGTTTTCTATTTTCCCACATAGCTAAGAGAAACCAAAGAAAACAGTTTTTGCTACCAAGTAATCTTACATTAATAGAAAAAGTGTGTGTGATACTTTCTTGGTTTACAGAGATCCGTTCCCATTCCCTTATTTGCTCTCATGTCAATTCGATAAAACACAGTTACACATACTAGGGAGAATAAAATTGTAGCTCAAAAAACCCAAGTGGTTGACCCAGAACTGGACACAGTATTTTGACACATTGACCACCCACCCATGCAAATACAGCAGTTGCTTGATTTATCTACTATTTGCCTCGATTGCTCTTCCACTATATGGATATCGACATGAATATCAAGTGGTTACATATCATATTTATAACATGAATTAATTCAGTCATGTGAAAAAAAATCTGCATTTAAAATGGAAGCTTTTTCCATTTGCTGATGAACACAAAGAGCACTTCAGCGGAAAGCATGTTATGTCTAGGCCAATAATTTGATCTGTAGGAAATAAATAAATAGCAGCAAATGCAGGCAGCAGCTTGTAGCACAAATATTGGTATCAACAGTGAAATAAATAAAAATGTTTGCCCAGGCTATTACAGTGCCACCAGACTAGCCTAGAATATTTAAGCTCAGGAAATGAATTAAGATGTCAAGATTTTCTCAAGATTTCTGAGGGAAAGTGTCTCGATTCAAGTATTTTCCCCTCTGGGATTTACATTAGACTGCTGCAAAATTCATAAAGCTTTCTATGAACTCTAACTCACAATTTTTCCTGCTCTCTTGAACTTCTGTGCTTTCATTGTTTTCCCCATAAAATCGTGTAGCCAGTCATCTGTAATATTATGTTATGTTCATGGTTATAGATAAACACAGAAATAGTATTTGCAATACAGATGAAGGTTTTCTACTGAAGAGTTGCCTTGGGCCCTGGTAGACTCTGGAAAACTTTGTGTTTATGCCCCAGTTCATAAAGGCATCCTGCATCATTTATGTGCACTTTTTCCTATTTGAAATGCTCCTTTCTGAAACAAATTGTTCACACTGAGGTGTTACTTACCTACCTTTCTCTTCCATAGAGGTGTGGCAGCCAGATTAGTGGCTAAGCCCACTAAAAATCAGACAGGGCTGAGTTTAAACACTGGCCATGCTTTTGATTATTTAACATGGAGCCGATTAATTGATCTTTCTGAGCCTCAGTTTCTTCATCTGATCAATAGAGACAATAAGCCTACTTCTTTAGAGTTACAGTTTGAATATAAAGAGCACCTGGGTGGTCCAGTCAGTTAAGGGTCCGACTAGGACTCTTGATGTCAGCTCAGGTCATGATCCCACAGTTTGTGGGTTCAAGTCCCACATTGGTCTTTGCACTGACAGTGCGGAGTCTGCTTGGGATTCTTTCTCTCCCTCTCTTTGCCCCTCCCTTACTCGCTCGCTCTCTCTCTAAATGAAAACTAAAAAACATTTAAAGTTTGAATTAAAAAGTCCTTATGTAACATATTAACAAGAAAATAGCAAGTCAGATATTATTATTTTCCTTTTCATCTGACAATTGAAAATTTATTTATGGGAAATATATTATATGGGCTACCGTCAAGCCATATGATATATATTGAGAGTTTTTGTACAAATATTTTCATTTATGAACTCATACAATTACAAAAGGTTTATATTTTTTCCTACTCAAGTAGGAAACAATAATTTGTTGCAAGAGATTTTGGCAGACTTTTTAATTCATCTGTCAAGAAGTATTTATTGAGTACCTACCATTTATGAGTCTTCAGCAAATTGCTATATCTAAATTTTAACATGGCTCACTTTTCAGTTTTTCTCCAGGCATAATTTTATTTACACTATAGTTTGATCACTTTAAAATATTATTATCACCAGATTATTAAAACATGAGATTCAAATACAAATTTAGTAAAAGGACATAAGATTTGACAGAACTGCAAGATCGTGATATCACTTATATTCCTTTTCTTTTTGACCTTTAAAATTAGTTATTTGTATCCTAGTGTATTTGTATTAAGGAACTACACATTCATTATTTAAAAGAAACTTGTAATGGGTGACCATAGTGATGGGAAAGTATGAAGCAAAAATAGCAGGAATGTCATATATAAGAATGTATGCCGATTATGCAAAACATTATTTCCACTCAGAAAAGTTAATGTTTGTACATCATCAATCACCACACACACAGATACACACACACACCTTAAAGAGTCAGAGAATCAGGGTCAGAACAAATGCATGCAACAAAAACTGATCGTCAAGGAAAAGAGCTATCTTTCCCTGATGATTAGTTTTTGTTGCTTTGTTTAACTCAAGAGGCAAAGGGAAAGGCTGGTTGGACTCGAACATCTAGATACCACTAGTGAAAGCAACACAGTTCTCCACCTTAATTTACCTTTTTACCTCAAACCTGTTATTTTCATTCCTAGGAAAAGTGGCATAAGTATGGGTAGAATGTGAGAAACAGAAAGAAGATGAGGATGTGTCCAAATGCTCTGTATAACATCAAGACATGCTGTTTTCCATAAAACTAATAAATAGAATTCAAGCAGCTCAAAAAAAAAAAAGTCCCAGAATATCCAGAACACTTTGATTGCTGCTTTTGTTAATGAGTCTGATATGCCTCACATATATGAACCCACATTATCAAGCACATTGAAAATTCAGTTCTCACATCTTGATGATTTGAGATTGTATACAAATATAATCAACTAAAAATGTTTTTAAATATCTTTGAAACTAAATTCTCTCAGAAATATTGTGTTTCTAAACACTGTTACTTGTTTCATGGGTCATAGCTTGTTCCCTCTCTCTAGTTTTTCATTTGGAAATTGCTTAGACTTTTGGTTTGAACTCAAATGTAATCAAGAGAAATCTAACTTATGAGCCAAATTCCAGGCATAACAATGTATGAAAATCAGTGATAAGGCTTGAGGGAAGTGGGGTGGTCCAGTAACATGAAAATATTAATGAAGACCAAGGAGGTTAGCACCAACCTCCACTTCTGATTCCTGAGACACAGGAAAAGAGGGTAGAGAAAATGGCCACTTTGTGAGAAGACTAAAAGGATGTGGTATTCTAGGAGAAACTTAGTACTTCAGGATGCAAGAAGAGAGATGAGAATTTCAGCAAAAACTTCTGAGGATGGTGGGGTAAGGAATTGGCTGATTATGGAGCACAGTTTCTGTTGAGCTTTGGGAAGTGGACAGAAATCAGGGACAAAAAGATAAGCTTAGTCAAAGATGAAAAACCAACAACAACAGTGTATCGTGGACATGGTGATTCATGGAGGTGGGCACCTGGGACAGGACAAGGCAGGAATTGGATATTGACTTGATACAGTATAAAATATCTTGGACATAGACTTAGAAATCTAAATTTTCAACACACCAGGAGTAAGCTGTTGTTCAGCAGCAAGCTCAAATTAATTGAATTCAATGTCGGAGTATTGATTTGCAATGAGAAAGCATTACCTGGAGGACTTGGGTCCCCTGACCAATGCATTCTCTTCCTAGACTTGAATTCTCTGAGAAGTCCAGTATAATGAGGTCACTTAGTGAGCTTGAATACAGGATATATTCTTCAGATATTTAAGGTATCAAGCTAAAATACAAATGTCTACACAATAAGGATACCTACCACTACTCTCAAATCAAGGTAGATAAGTGCCTTTGGCCAAGACTTCCTCTCCCATGGTTAGAGCTTATCTAACACTATTGACCTGTGTATTCTCCTTTGTCTGGGTTGCCATTTCAGACTAACTCTTGTCCAATCTACCTCTTTTTCTAGATATAATAAATTTAATCAGGGTAAAGTTGAAGCCTGTTCTCCCTGAAGCATTTCATGACTTTAAGGCATTCTGGTGCTCTGGAAAAGTACAGAGCAATCTTGTCCTTACTTCTGACTTACTCTGGGATCTCATTCAATAACCCTAGAAATGGCAAGATTAGTACAGAAAGTCAGCACTAGCCATATTGGATCAGTAGGTCCTTCTTCACTGTGAAACTTATAAGAGTTTTAACACAACAGTAATTTCAAAGGCTATTCTTTTACATTTAATCAAAAGACATCTGACCAGTAATAAAGAAGAATGAATAAATCTTAGAAAGAAAGTTTAATTTTTTTTTTGATATTTACTAAAATTTTTATTCTTAGCATTTATGCTAACAAATGTCCTGTATGGTGACAATGTTAATGTTTAGTTTCATAAAACAAACAATGAGTTTATTAATTATCCCACACAGAATGAGATGAGGAGTTCTCCAAAGAGTTATGAATGCATTATCAATGTTCAGTAGTGTTACATAATAATGCCTGTGGTTTATATACCAGGCCATTAAAAAAAATCCAGTTGCCTTCTCTTACATTTTCTAAGATTCAAAGCTGTGTGTTCTATACACCAGAAAACTCCTCCCCAAGAGTATTTCATTAAAAATTTTATTTAATAATGGAAATAAATGTCTAACAAAAAATGTTAATAAATATTTAAAAATCACTCAGAAAATGAAGCTTAAAAACAAGCTCCATTTGTCCTCCAGAAATTAAGTATTCCAGAAAGGGCATGTTATTAATCTACAGAGTTTAAACCAACAAGCAATTAGTGTTTTGTCAGGCAGTACACATCCACATTCACTTCTGCGGATTGACTGTTCATGTACAGTCACAATTATTTTACCAATCTTGCACCACTGGGTTTTTTTCCTATTTATTTTTCTGTTATTTAAAAAACCCCAAGGAAGTTGGAGGTTTCCAGTTGTTTAAAATAACCTCTGAGGAAACCCCACTCCTGTCCCCATATCCCTAGCTACTCACCCCTCCTAACAGCTGGCATATACACCTTTGTTCTCAGATTCTGATTTTCAATGAAATGCAGCTGTGGAAGCTTGAGGAAGAAATAACAGGTAGTCCAGGGAAGCCTATCTATGTGGTAGTTGTAGTAAAGTGTCCACATTGTCTTCTACAACTGGAACAATCAGTCGGAAGCATAAAACCCTATCAACAATGATAAGCAACCATCAACTGACGACTGAAGTAATCTCAGTGGATTATCAGGCTTATATTCTAGCTTTCAAGCTGGCTGGTTTCTGCAATTTAGCATGTTTCTTAGCTGTTCACTTTGGCCATGAATTGGTATAGCTTAGGCAATAGAGCTAATTATAATGTTACCCTAAGAAAACTGTTGTCATCTTCATTATCATCATCATTATCATCATCATCATCATCATTATCATCAGGAAAATAATACCACTGTAATAAGACAACTTAGTTTATTCCAAAATCAACTAGAAATTATGTTTGTTATCTATTATTTTGAATTCTCTACAAAACTATTCTCCAATGATATGAGTAGTCATATTTATTTCTTAATTCCATTTGTACTTCAGAGCCCATGACTTATAAATAGCATTTTGTAGAAGAAAGAGGCTGGAATAGGACTGCAGAAACTCTTGGTTTCATTTTATCTCTAGTCTAAGACAACTTGAAACTTAAAGAGGTGTTTAGCTGCTTAGAACCTAAGTTTTCCCATGAGTAAAATTTGGTAATAATATCAAATTTTTTTCCTAGATTTATGATGTTATAACAGAATATATAGCTTTAAGTTCAGAAATCATGAATTTGAGGGAAAGTTTTGACCACTATCTTATGACAGAGGTTCTCAAAAAGGGTGACATATGACAATGTGTAGAGACATTTTTGATTGTCTGGAGAAGGGCAGGTACTGCTAACATCTAATGGGTGAAGGCCAGGGATGCTGTTAAGCATTCTGCCATGTACAGGACAGGGCTCCCCAACAAAGAGTTTTCTAACCAAAATGCTGATAATGCCAAGGTTTGTGAATCCTGCTCTATGGCGTTAGAAATTATGGTAAACCAATGTAGAACTTGGTTCTACAAATTAAGGACACTATGAAATCCAGAGCTGGGTTTCCTGAGCATTTTTCAAGTCTCCTGTGCCCCAACAGGAGATACAATCCCAGACCGAGGATCATTAGCTTAGTCCAAACTTTTTCTCTCACTGCTTCAAGCACACACATTCTCTTTCTAAAACTATGTTTGTCCCATTGACAGAGATGTGCCTTAATGTTTCACAAATAAGAGAGAATATCTGTTTCTGAAAAGGCTTATCATTGTTTCTGAAAAGGCTTATCAGAATAATAAAAACTCATCTAGCTAAAAAGGAAGTTATATTCTTAGCTATCATAAGTAATTGAAGAAAGTCTCAGTCATAATCAGACCGCTTTTCTTACTCGCTATTCTAATAACCTGGGTCCCTGCTTTGCTTCGGTTCATCTTTTAGTTCACATTAGCTGCTCCTTACACATTTTGACCAAATTGCTGACCTGTTTGAAAGATCTTTAATGAAATTCTTCGAGAAGCCAAAAGCAACCATTTCTTTATATTATCAGGCACTTTGTACAGTATAAATCTTTGTAAACCTTGGTTCATCAGAATGTGTTTAAAATCAACTAGCTAAATTCTATTGAAGTGTCCAAAGGCAATGCTTAGGACCAAAATTGTGTGGTTCACGGAACTAAATGTTTGATATGTATGACATTAGATCTCAGGTATTCATGAAAAACCTTCATAATTGAAACAGAAGAGGAAGATGAAGATGTCTCTTAAATGTAACTTAGTGGCCGACTGGACTGTGCCATGCTCCTCAAGAAAAGACACTAATGGACAGTACTGTTGGGAAGCTCCCAGGCACTGACCCTCGTCGAACGGGGAATAAACCTTGCTACATCAGTTTTCTGTCGTAAAATAAAGTTACTGGTTTTGTAACAAGGACAATGAGGATATTTGTTTAAAAAGACAACTTAAAAAATAGCAGAGACAACAGGAAATGATAAATGAGCAAGTCTTTGCTACAGTAATTACGTTAGTATTGAAACAAATGAATAACTTTCACAGCAATGCTATTTCCTGTCTCAGATTATACCACTACCAATTCATATAGTATGTGTACTGTTGGCCTTTATAGCGGAACAAAAAAGTATCTAAAAAAGAGGTGTTGGTAAATAAATTGTCTGAGAGATTTGTGTTAATGTTTTAAAAAATTTATGATATTCGTTTTGGAAACAGACTATCTCTGAAAAGTGGGACAATTTTTTTTCATCTATACTAGCTGTATGCCAAAAGTTAATCATTAAAAGAAAAAAATAAAGTAAATCTTTCTGGCATAGATAAATGAAATAACATAGAAGTATCCATTTATTGAAATCCATTTATGGAAAGTTATTCTCTATATAGCTTGTTAATTCCCTACTGAAATGTTTTGATTTTGTGGAAAACACACTGGACAGGTTATCAAAAGGCCTAAGTTCTAAACCCAGCTGCTCAATTTACACAATCTGGGTAAGTCTCCTATCTCTTCTGAGAATCTTTAAAATGAGGATGATAAGTCTTCTGCATTTTTCACATGTTTTAGAAATGAAAGCCCTTTATGAGATGTGACTCACTATGCAGCTATAGGGAATTATTATTGACACAAATTTAGGATGAGAAAACCTATTCGAACATGCTTTTTATATTGTCATCAAAGTTTTGATTATTTTTCAGATGGAAATAATTATTTAATGTGGATAGCATAATTTGATCTAATCTTAAAATTCAAACTGAAAATTTTTAGGTTCTGAGTTTCCATTTTTCTGTTTCTGCATATGAACATATTGATTTGACAAGGCTATTTGACTCAGTCTTCTTTTGACTCTATCCAGCACTTTGAATGTATTCCCCAGGTAGTTCTGCTCCCTGCTGATTGGCTCATGCTTTATTCAGACTCCCTTTTCCAAAAGCACAAGGGCTATTTGGGGCAACCATTCATATTGTTACAATGTTTGTTCCCCTCAATGTGTTCCTAAGCAATGGAAGAGTTCACTGTATGCAACATGCATAGAATGTTTCAGAATGTGAGTAAAAATTGTATTATTCTAAGGTAATGTTATTTAGCCCTGTTAAGAGAACTCTATTACAGAATTTGACTGTAGCAGTAGACCAATTAAAATTATGAATTAGAAATGTTAAGAATTTATTCTAGGTAAGACACACTCCATCCTTTCCCCCTTTTGCTTATGAGTTTACCTACTGAAAATTTCATCAATAAATACATAAATATTTCTAGTAAGGCAAAGGAGGGAATTTTAGTTGTAACTCTTATTCTCTCTCTTCCTGGATAAACAAAAAAATAAAGCAATCTAGCCCCCTGTGTTCCTGAAGATTAAATCCTCACCCCTTCTCCTCACGTAAATGAGTCTCTATTCTGTATTTAAGATTCTTTGAAGATATAAATTGCCTGCTTTCATAATCACCTAAATTTACCAGCTAATAACTCTCAATATAAAGAATAAAATTATTTTTTTAATAAACAAGCTTTTCCCCTCAGGGGGACTCGATTTCCATGGTTGCCCTTTATTCCTTTAAAAAGAAAAAGGAACAAAAAGTTTTGTAGTTTACCTCCATAGTTTATATTTGCCATTACCTACCATGATATTTTTATTAGATGGGTTAGCAATATATATCTACAAACTCAAGGGTTAGCAGTATATATCTACAAACTATTATTAGACTTTGTATTTAATTTTGAGCCTTGAAATAGCATAGTTCATTCACTGCTCTATGTGACATTTTAAAAACCTGAGCAAACAGTATTATTCTTGGAAAAGAAAAGCTCTTTCTCACTAGGTTCAGGATTTAGAAACAATATTGAATTGATTTAAATCAGAAAATTGTCTCTGGAAACCTGAAGTGAATACAAACTTTAGGAAGATGATCTCACCTCTTACTTCCTGCCTTCGCCTTGTGCTGTTTCTTTTGAGTGCTTCTTAATATTCGTTCAAACACCGTATGTGATCAGATCCACCTCAAAGCCACAGTTCACTTTCTTTTTTGTCAGATTGTAGGCTTACTGTGCCCCACGCTTCACATCTGCGCCAGCCTTCTCTGCCCTGGGACAGACCTTTATTAATAAGAAGCTCTATATAATTATTCCAGCAGGCACCATCATCCCTGAGCCCAAGACCCACCTGTATATTTCACTACCGCTCCTTCACACCCAAAAAGAAATTGGTGTTTTAGGTGAACAAAACTCTCCTACCTTCCCCTTAAGGCAGAATTCTGACATTCCTTGGGGTGACAAAAGTGTATATCCCTTTCTGCCCCTGGGAGGAAAAAAAAAGTCTAAGATGCATCATTAATCATGCAAACTGTCTACTGCAACAGTGCCAAGAAAATGATCATTCCCATACCAACCATCAATATTCCTGACACCTGTCTAAAAACGCAGGTCATGCATATCCATCTGCCTTTAAAGAAGTGTCAATGTGCAAACATCCCTTCACTATTTTTAGGGTCATGTTAAAATTATTCATCACCTACCTGTCAGTTCATCCAATTTGTCATATTATCTTGATCTACCAATGTCTATTACTGGTCATTTGCATTGTGTTTTTAGAGCATAAGGGTATAGGATGTTTTCAAAACTGTCAAATATACAAGAGGCAGTGAAATCTTGGCCAGAGTTCTCACCAAGAAATTACTATGCTCAGTGTCCCCCTCCACATGCTTAGTGGAAAATGCAGATATTTGGGGTTCCTCTGTCTACTGAAAGTTCTCCTACTGCCTAGTTTCTGGTAAATGAATTCTGGTTTCTAATGACTTTCATTATATTTCTGCCTTGGAAAACGATTCCAATGGGTTAAAAATAAACCTTACAGAATACACCTTATGAATGAAACAAGCCTTTTAAAATTAAATGGTAAAGAAAAGTTCTTCTGATAAGACTGTGCACATTCCTGTGCCTAGAAATAATTGTTTTATGAAAAATTCAAAATTAAATTAAAATTTTGATAGCAAAATATGATTCAGCATCATGAACTTATACAATGGTATAATATATGGTATATAAGAATGATATTCTCATCTACTATTCTTAATATAAAAGTCATAATCTCTAAAATGGCTGAGTTCAGGTTTTCACTGAGCTTAAATCATTTTAACCTTTGGATTTTATATCTAATGTAATTTTAGAACTAGTATTAACTCCTGCTTCACTCTCTTCTCTTTTGCCCCTTTACCTGTTTCCATTATCTCCTGCTAACACCTGTGAAATGGGTTGCAGTATCCTTGAGTAACAGAGACATTTCCACCCAGGTGCGGAAATCTCAGGATTGAGATTTAATGCACCTTTGATCTCATCATTGCTGCGCAGTAGTTCCCAGGGACACCTGTGTTGGCTCCTGCATGTGGTCATGACCTTCTGAGCCTTAGTGGCCTTATGTGTAAATCACAGGCCTTAAATAGGTGATCTCAATGGCCCCATGTAACAGTGTCCTCTATTAACCTAAAAATGATGACATACAAAGCCACAGACTGAAGCGTTCGGTCCGGTCCTTGCTAAACAATGACTTTCCGCAGATTTTGCATAAATATGTTGAAAACCTGAAAATGATTAGCAAATTAGTCCAGTGTTTCTTTACAATTATTCTTGCTGTAGTCAACATCGCTGCCCCACGTTCATCAAATTAAATCCTAAGCCTAGAAAAGTGCCAGTTATTTTCAGACACTGTCAAATGGCATACGTTTAACTGTGACACCCTTGACGCAAAGTGCCCGGTTCCCAGGATGGTGGCATGCGGGCCTTTAAAGTGGCAGATAAAACAATCTGAGACCCACGAAGTTTGCTCATGTGGAAGATGCAGTTGCCTTAGAGACCCTGTGATTAGTGATTTGGATTCAGAATTTTACTTAGTGAACATCTTATGAGGGTTGGTCAGTTCCTTACTAACACTGGTAGTGTTTCTTTTTTCTTTCTTTTTATTTTACTTTTTTGAAATAAGGAAATTCAGAGGCAAACTACACCCTGACTTTAAGTTCAGAGAGGCATGTTACTCTAACAAGCACTCTTATACTAAATGATAATTATTCAAATAGCTTTTTTACAGCAAATAGCAAGTGTTAGGAATGAAGTAGAAACAAAAATAATAGAAAAACATTTATTTTTACTTACTTTGTGTATAACAGAATACTTATCTCCTCACAACCCGCCTGAAGAGGGGGTATAAGAGTCCTTTCCAGAACTAAGTAGAGTTCAGACATGCCTAGGTAACAGAGCAGAGATTCAAGCTGATGGAGTAACTATGACTGGAAATACAAAGTCAGGGGTATCACAGAAAAGCTGGTACTTACATTGGGTTAACCTGGCAGAGAATAGAAAGGATCATTATAAACATGAAGATTTGGTAAAGGCAAAGAGGCTTTGATGAGCAGCCATTTTTAGAGATAGCCACTGGAGTGGCTGAAGCATGGATTGAAGAAGGGAGACATAGGGACTAGCATGGGAATAGCGGTTTGGAGCTTCAAACAAGGTTCTTTTCTCATTTGCAAGGAAAGTAGAAATTTCCCCTTTGCTCAATAGGGGTACATTGAGGTATCTTAAATGATGTCATATTTTTATTAATAAATAAAACAGGGATGCTTGGGTGCCTCAGTTAGTTGACCATCTGACTTTGGCTGAGGTCATGATCTCACGGTCCGTGAGTTTGAGTCCCATGTTGGGCTCTGTGCTGACAGCTCAGAGCCTGAAGCCCGCTTCAGATTCTGTGTCTCCCTGTCTCTCTACCCATCACTCTCTCTCTCTCTCTCTCTCTCTCTCTCTCCCCCTCCATCAAAAATAAAAATAAACATTAAAAATTTAAAAAGCAGTACAAACAAACACTGGCAGCAAAGTGAGGAACAGGTTAGTGAGGAAGGATCCTAGGCAAGATGAGGTAGCAGAATATGATATTAACCAAACAGAGGACAATGAAGTTTGAATGTTTTAGATAGTGATGGCAGCAGAAAAGAAATGGATTTTGGTGGATTCAGGAGATAAAATCAGCAACGTTGCTAACTAACCAGCTATAAAAGCCAAGAGAAGGGGAGAGTCGATGTGAAGCTCACTCAGTATGAGGAAGAGGAGGATATTCAGTCCGTTTTTCCTCTGCTTCGCTTGAGGGCATCAACATCGAAATGAGCACCTGAGACTGAAGTCTGGAGAGAAGTGGAAATAAAAATAAGGATGCAGTAATCCTCAAGTAGAAGCCGGGCCCGGGGGTGCCAGGGATCTCAGGTAGAGGGGAAAAGCAAAGCTGACCAAGAATAATCCCTGGAGAGCAGTTGGACCTGTGTAACAGGGAGCTCTGGAAGCAGATGGAAATTGTGGGAACACCCACCAGCTTCTCTTCTTTGTTTTCTTTCTTCTGTCACGTTTCCTAAAACTTTAAAGTCAAATAATCATTTCACTGTGACCGATGCGTTTAAAAATGTCCTTCTTGTTGCAAAACTTGTGTTTCTGGACTGTTATGTCTAACCCAACCTTTTCTGGGCCTGGATGCCCTTCTCTCTTCATTTTCCGCTGGCAGCGCCTTTCACACCATTCGAGAGAAAGCCTCCTTGCCCACGCTACCTGATGTCCATCCGCACCCTGTGCAGTCTTTCTGGTAGTTAATTATGTTTGATTTTCTTCACAATGTTAAGTGGGAACAGAATCGTATCTGTAGTTTCACCTTAAGCTTCCTTAGCTTTCTGTCTTCTTTTGGTACAATACAAACTTCTTGAAGGCAGGGAATTTTTCCTGGTCCCCACTGTAAATGCAGTGGCTGGCCAATGCCTCACATAGAGAAGACGTTAAATAATTATTTGTTGAATAAATAAATAAGACGGGCAGTCATCTTTCTAGAAACAAAACTATGTGATTTTCTAAAGGAAGCTCCATATCAAATTAATATCACTTTTGCTTTGTTCTTAAGGAAGTTTGACCACATTAGTAGTTTTTCATTTTATAAGACTTTTGGTGCAAAACTACAGAAACAGAAGGTACCAGAAGATGTATATAATTTTTCACCCCTAAAAAGTGTATTTCAGTGTGAGGGTTTAATTTTTTTTATCTCTACTGGGCATTTAAAAAACATTTTAAGGAAGGGCCTGTATAGAAAATATAATTCTAAACATTGCTTTGCAAGTAATAGCAAAGACTGTTTACTAAAAGGGGAAGAAAGAGACCTTCATATGCAAATGTATGGCATTTGAAAATGTCATATAGCTACATCTACATATAAATAAGCTGCTCTCTGAATTCCAGGAAGGGAGACTTTGTATGGTATCAGCCAATTTCTATATCAAAATAAAATAAACTGATAGAGTAGCAATGAGTCGAGACATGGAAGAACACATCTTTACTACCTCTTAATACATTTGTGGCGCTTCAGGTCATAGACCACCTGGCCAAATTCAAACCAAAAAGAAATCAAAACCCACATCACTTGACTAGTAATAGAAATGAACCAACTAGAAGAAAAAGGACTCACAGATGAAAAAAAAAAAAAAGGCAACCACCCATCAAGTATCTTCTTTCTTCTAAAGATTGACATGGAAGTCAGGGGCCTCATGATGCCTTCTATACTTAACCTCTATGCCAGGGATTGTTTTTCATGTGAAATTTTAAAGGCTGTACTAAAAAGCAAAGACTTTTAATTTTTACCTCTTTCCTGTTTCCTATTCCTTGGTACCAAAGGCCACTTTGGAAAAATCCTTCTGGTAAACCGCAATATGTAAACCACCAGATGGAGATGAACAGCTCCTCTATGTTAAGTGGATTATCCTTCCAGGACGCCAGGGTACCACTCTATAAACCACATTTTTTTTCTGCACTGTTAGGATGCTCTTGGCTTCTGGAAAAGTTAATTAGCCTCATCTAAAGATGTACCCCATTCATGGGGATGAAGTACCCAGGGATTATTATTACAATAGGTCTTTTTCCCTTTCCAGATTAAGATGATGGAATTCATCACAGGATAAAAAATTAAAAAATTATTGTATGCAACTTTTACTCGCCATTTTATGGAGTCCATGGGATTGTTTCCCTCCCAGGAAGAGCTACCTGCAACCTGTCAGGTAGTCCCTGCACCCAAATCTTCTTGGGTGTTAAAATGCATGACAAAGCCTGCCCTCAGCCTTGCCCAGAATATTTTTGAGGGCACTGGGGCTAACAGAATAAGCCTCTAAAATGATTACTGAGGGGAAGCACTTGAATTTTAGAAAAAAAAATTTAATAGGCTTAAGGTATCAATGTGGAAGAAAAGGGAAAATGTGGTAGTCGAAGGAACCCAAGAAATCAGAATGGTCTTCGGATGAATAATATAATTGCTACTTTATTGAATATGGCCGGATGCTTGACATTTTATTAGTGCTTCTCTTTGAAATGATCCTGCAATGAAAGGCTTACTATCACCATTGTAAAGATAAAGAAATTTAGGCTCAGAAAGTTTAAGCAATTTTCCCAAGGTCACCTCGCTAGTAAGAAGCCAAGAACGTGTCAAGTGATACCTTCTTGACCACAAAGCTGCCTGTCGGTATATAGTCATCAGGAAAAGGGGAGCAAGATGCATGTTAGCTACATTTGAACATGCAGTCTGTCTCTTGTGGCAGATATTAAGGAAACCAAAAGCAAATCCTTTATGAGGATTAAAAATATCGTATCAAAGAACATGTTCAGAAAACTAAAAAAGGAAAAAGAAGTAGACAAAATTTTGTTGACTTTTTGCTAAAATGTGCTGACATTTGGAGATATTTATGTTTTTCCGAACATCTGGTGGATATTAGTATGTTTTTATTCACAATCTTCCATTATTAATGATAAAAGGGAGCTGAGTAATTATGATATACTGCCACATTGAATGAATATTATGCATGTTTTTTCCAATGTATTACAGAATCTCATTCCATCAAATATAAAAACATAAAGTTATTTTTAAAAAGAGGAATATGATGTTATCTTTTTGTAACAAACTTGTTTCCATCAGAATAGATTATATTGAGTCAGCAACTCTTGTATCTAAGAGATAAGAATACATTCCAAGCCATCAGATTTGTTATTATTAATAAGTGATTCAAATTACACCATTAATATTGCCTTTCATTTAAAAAATGACCTAAAAGTGTTATAGTTTTTGGTTTGTTTGTCTTGCCACGAGATCATTCCATTTCTTTTATGAGACTTCATGGAAGAGAGATTATTTTATTAGAGATGGAGACACCAGGGCTTTGTCTTCTTTGTAGATTCTCAAAATGAAGTCTGTCTTTACTGACCCTAGCATGCTACCCCCTGGCTTTTATCAAGGGCTCCTTCATCTACTCAGGGCTCTTGCAAGAATCAACCACTGAATATAGCTGAATGTCCTCCATAAGACACCAGCAACACTGTATCCTCAAGGGCTGGCTAAGACCAGCCTGGCAGTGGGAACTGCAGTTCCTGATGGAGAGGCAGGCTTCCCGTGAGCAGAACATGGTGCATACATCCTTGTGCCAGTTCATGGGTGCCTACTGAGGAGCAGGGGGGTATAATAGCTTTGATGGCATGCACTGCACTCTTTAATCCATTTCCTCTCCTCCCATTTCCCTTCCCTTATGCTCCAGAAACTGCCACTTTACTTACAAACCATGCTCTATCTCCCATCTGGGTTTTTACATATATTGCTCCAACTTGGAATACTCACATGCCACTTTCATTTGTTTGATTCTTATTTATTCTTCATATTTCTGCTTAGATAGCCTTCCTCTGGGAACGATGATGATTCTAACAGCCACTTTTATTTATTGAGCACTTACTGTGTGCCAGGCACTGTGTTTATTAAATGCTTCTTTACAGTAAAAAGCTCATTTACTTATTTACTCATGCACATATTAGGTAAAAATAACTATAATTTATTGAGTACTTACCATGTGCCAGGTATTGTTATAAATGTTTTAAAGACATGCATAAAGGTTAAGTAACTTGGTTGTGGTCACAGTTGGAGAAGGTGATGTGGGAGGGACCAAAACTGAACCTAGACAATTATGCTCCCAAGCCTGTGATCTTGCCTCACAAGTGTTAACGAGTAGGACCACTGTTGCAATCATTTTAAAAATGAAGAAGAAGAGGCCATTTGCTCCCCACCTTTGCCCTGGAATCTGGACAAAGGTTCTTCCACATGCTGTTTGGCCTCCATCCTCACCCAGGCATCGTGTCACATCACTTGCCAATTTGCTTTTCTGTTCCCTTCTTTCTCAATAAGGAAACAGAAGCCTTGAGGAGTGAAGTAACTGGCCAAAAGACCATTAACCAAATTAAGTGTTCATGCTGAGATTTGAGCTCTCTCGGATCCAAAATCTGCATTTTTCCCTCTGCTAAACAATCTTAGGAGTTTTTGTTTGTTTTGTTTTGTCTTTTTATTTAAATTCTAGTTAGTTAACATATAGTGTAGCATTGGTTTGAGTAGAATTTAGTGAATCATCTCTTACAAGTAACACCCCGTGCTCATCTAATACTCATCACCCATTTAACCCATCCCCCGCCCACCTCCCCTCCAGCAACGGTCACTTTGTTCTTATATTTAAGTCTCTTATGGTTTGCCTCCCTCTCTTTTTTTCACCTTCCCCTATGTTCATCCGTTTTGTTTCTTAAATATCACTATGAGTGAAATCATATGTTGTCTTTCTCTGACTGACTTACTTCACTTAGCCTAACACACTCTAGCTCCATACAAGTCCTTGAAAATGGCAAGAGTTCACTTTTTGACCATTGAACGTGTGTGTATATAAAGAAAGACAACTGTATATAAATATATATATAGAAACACAACTGTTTCTTTATATATCCATTCTTTATCCATTCATTAGTCAGTGGACATTTGGGCTCTCTCCATAGTTGGCTATTGTTGATAATGCTGCTATAAACGTCATGGTACATATGTCCCTTTGAATTAGTATTTTTGTATCCTTTAGGTAAACACCTAATAGAGCAATTCCTAGATCAGAGGGTAGTTCTATTTTTACCTTTCTCAGGAACCTCCATATTGTTTTCCAGAGTAGCTGCACCAGTTTGCATTTCTACCAACAGTGTAAGACCGTTCCCCTTTCTCTGCATCTTCATCAACGTTTCTTGTTTGCTGTGTTGTTTATGTTAGCCATTCTGACAGGAATCATAATTTTGATTTGTATTTCTTTGATGATGGGTGATGTTGAGCGTTTTTTCATGTGACCGTTGGCCATCTGGGTGTCCTCTTTGGAGAAATATCTATTCATGTCTTCCGCCTATCGCTTAACAGGATTCTTTGTTTTCTCGTTATTGAGTTTGATGAGTTCTTTATAGATTCTGGATACTAACCCTTTATTAAATATGGCATTTGCAAATGTCTTCTCCCATTCTGTAGGCTGTCTTTTAGTTGTGTTGATTGTTTCTTTTACTATGCAGAGTAGTTTAAGTTTGCTTTTGTTTTCCTTGCCTCCAGAGATGTGTCGCATTAGAAATTGCTCTAGCTGAGGTCAAAGAGTTTGCTGCCTGTGTTCTCTAGGATTTTGATGGTTTTCCTGGCTCACATCAGGTTTTTTTATACACTTAAAATTTGTTTTTGTGTATGGTGTAAGAAAGTGGTTGTTTCATTCTTCTGCATGTTGCTGTCTAGTTTTCCCAACACTGTTGAAGAGACTGTATTTTTTCTATTGGATATTCTTTCCTGCTTTGTTGAAGATTAGTTGACCATATAGTTGTGGATCCATTTCTGTGTTTTCTATTCCGTTCCGTTGATCTATGTGTCTGTTTTTATGCCAGTACCATACTGCTTTGGTGTCTAAAGCTTTGTAATATAGCTTGAGGTTCAGAGCTGTGATGCCTCCAGCTGTGCTTTTCTTTTTCAAGATCGCTTTGGCTATTTGGAGTCTTTTGTGGTTCCAAACAATAATCTCTTGTAAATGTGAGTCAAGGAATCTCTCCACAGATGTGCATTCCCATAAAAATGAAAGCAAAGCAACCTGAAGGGATACAGAAAATATTTCTAGGACTCCTGTCTGGTCCTTTAGATATGTTTTAAAATCTGACTGTGAAGGGGCGCTGGGTGGCTCAGTCAGTTGAGCGTCTGGCTTCGGCTCAGGTCATGATCTCATGGTTGGTGGGTTCGAACCCTGCATCAGATTCTGTGCTCACAGCTCAGAGCCTGGAGGCTGCTTCAGATTCTGTGTCTCCCTCGCTCTCTGACCCTCCCCTGCTCACGTTGTCTCTCTCTGTCTCTCAAAAGTAAATAAATGTTAAAAAAAATTTTTTTAAATATGACTGTGAAGACATGTGATGACAATAATAATAACTAAAATATTATTAGCTGCTTATTATTTGCTAGTTTTTGTTCAGAGGGTTTTATATGGATATTCTCTTTTATTCCTTACAATAACCCTGTTATCATCCCTATTTTTACAGATGAGAAAATTGATCCACAAAGGGGTATGTGACTTGCTTTAAATCCACAACTTGTGGGTACAAGAGCTAGATCTTGAACTGAACTTGACACAACTTCTCACTTGTAGGAGAAATGAGATTATTTTCAGTGTTAACAACAATTCACTGTCAATAACCAAAACTATTTGACTCATATATTGATTTATATTGTGAGACTAACAGCAAATGTGCCTCATGTTCAATACCCCTCAGAGAATACTGAGAAATATTTAGAGAATAGAAATGAAATGAGCATATCTAAAGCACTTCATACTCATATTTGGCTCCTCATTTCTTTGGAATGACCTAACTTGAAAAGATTAGATAAAGGGTTTGTGTGGGTCCAACTTTGTTTAGCACAAAGACAGATGTGATCTTGAGACTCTGCAAAGCTGTTCCTCCGCTGGGCATACTTCATCTTCTCTCTATAGACTGATCTTCCTTAATTGGTGTGGAAGATGCATTGTTCTCACTCTCAGACCAGGATTCCCACACCGTATGTGCTTAAGTCTGGCAGGGCTCTGAAAGGACAGTCTTGTCAGGTCTAACCACAGTCGAGACATGGGAGTAGTGCTTCCAGTGACCTGAGACCAATGAAAGATAGAGATATGAGGGAAGTTTGGAGCCTCAAAAGCAATTATTTCATCCCTGGCAGTCCCAACTATGATAGAGAAGATTGTGGAGCTCCAAGGGTATGGGAATACACTCAGTCAGGTTTGGGAACTAGAGAAACTGTTTTCCGCAAACAGTATGAAGACATGAAGACAGTGAATATTAAAGCTTTCATAGGCTAAGGGAATGATGATTTCACATTTTGAATGTGAGAGGTTGTTAATACTGTTCATTTAAGCCTAAACTAATCAAGTAAGAGAAATTTCTTAAATTCAAATACCAAATCATTCCTTTTTAGTCCCCCTTCATAAAAGGGGGGAGGGGGGAGGAGTCCCTTGATATTTTTATTTTTTAATTGGTGTATTTTTATAAAAATAAAATATATTATTATAGGAAATTATCTCTACCACCCAGAGATAATGACTGACTAAATAACTGTCAAACTGTTGGTGATTTCTTTCCAAATTTTTATATTTTCTACACATTACATATTTTAATATCCTACCCACTTTCCTGTCATCAAAATTCTTCATAATTTTTTCTATTGAATAATATTTTTAGTTGAATACTATTTTATCACTTAGTCACACTGTAACTTACTTAACTATATTATACTATTGCTGAAAATGTTGGTAGTTTCTCAGTTTTCTTTTTCATAAAAGATGCTGTAATTGACATTTGTAACATGAGTCTTTGCTTTTGAGTCTCTTGGTATATAATACTATATTAATTTTTGGAAGTTGGTACCATTTTCTTTCCCACCAACAATATCTTACATTCTAGTCTCTGCACTATCAACCACTGCCCAACTAACATAAGCTGTGGATTTTCAATTAGAACAGTTCTTGTTCCAATAGACTAAATGGTGTACTTATCAGATACCGTGCTGAACAACTGAACTGTCCTGCTATTTGCTATCAGCTTTTAGACATAGCCTGGTATGAAACTTAAAAAAAAAGAATGTCCCATGTATTACCTAATCTAAATAAACAGACACAAACAATACATGTAGTGAAAAGACTAGAAGTAAATAAATTAAATGTGGATAATGGTGTTTTCTACAGGTTGTAAACAACAAAGACTTTTTATCTTTTTACTTTCTATATTTTCTACTATGCTTAAACCCATGTGAATTGCTTTTATAATGAAAAATACCCAATATCCTTTATTTTTAAGAAAAGAACTATAGAAACTAAGCAATTTAGCCTTCTCAAAAACCCCATATTCTTCACAATGAATGATACACAGTTTCCTATTAGTAAGTGAAACACCTATAGTCATAGCTATACCTACAAATTCAAGTGGAGAAGGAAGGCAATCATAGGGAGCTCTCCAGGCAAAAAAACATTTCTGTCTCAATTATCTATATCTTTCACACAAAATTGTTTTCTGGCTTGGAATTATCCAGATGACTGCCTCTTTCATTTTTTCCCCTAACTCTACATGTACAACTCTAAGACAATCCTTTACCATTGAAGAATTGTGAGGAAAACACCCTATTAAAAAGGAAAAGACAAGGAAAATTGGGTTGTGGGTATATGAGAATTCTTTGTACTATATTTGAAACTTTTCTATAAATGTAAACTGTTCTTTGAAAGAAAAGTTCATTTAAAAAATGAGAAGACATGACCTCTGGAGATAGCTTCCACCTTTGAGCTACTGTATCAACATTAGGGAATAATTGAATATTTCTGGCCTCTACCTCCTAATATATCAAGGGAAAAAGATGCACACACACACACACACACACACACAAACACACACACACACAAACACACATGTCCTTATATTTACCCAATATTTAGGGGTATTGCAGTCTCATAGAAAATAATAGCTACAAAACAATTTTTAATGTAAACTAAAGTGAAATAATATAATTTAATAATCTTTTGGCCAAAATAGAACCTGTTTTATATAATGGAAACTGAAGACAGCGAATCTACAAACTTCTAATCTTTAAACAATTTATATTTTCTTGTGATTATTTTTTCACAAAGAGAGAAAAGTGCTTTGCTTAAAAGCATTCCTCAGTAATGTTTTTGCACAGTCTAATTTTTCCCCTTCATTTCATGATATTTTTTTATCTTGCCTTTAAATTTACATCTTCAAACCCCTTGTAGACCATTATAAATGTCCTTCCTCTTGCATTAGATATACTTCCTCTTACTAAAGATTTCTATTTAATAATCATAAATTTGTTTAATATTAACAGACATATCACCCCTTAATAATTTTCTTACTAAACTATGAATTTATTCCAGTTAACACCAATTACATTGATGCATGCCCAAACATAAATCTAGAATTTTCAATGCAACCTCAAATATCATAACCAGAGATCTCTCATGTGTATACTTTAGAACTTATTAGATTCTCTTCACATCCTCTCCATTATACAAAAGGACACAACCCAGATGTTCAAGCCAAAAACCAAGCCATCTTTGATTTGTTCCTCCCATGTTATAGTAAGTAAACAAGTCATTCAGTCTACCTTTCTAGCTTTCTTTTGTTTTCTTCTTCCATTTCTGCTACCCAAGTCCAGGACTTGGACATTGTCTTTCAGCCACACTACTACAGTGGTCTCCTATTTGTTCTCTCTCCTTTCTCTTTTGCCCCAATCATTCATTTTCCATATTAGTCAGATCGGCTTGAAACTATCCAAATGGGTTGCCCATTTCCCTTTAAATTGGTACTCTTTTTGTAAAATGGTTTACAAAGTTCTACATACAAAGGAGTTCTACATAAAAAGGAACTCATTAATTCTCTAACTCAACTTGGGCCTCTCTATGCTCTACTTGGCACAGTGCTGATTCCTAGAATGTCTGTTTCCTACATTGCAGTCTTTTTTCACTTGTGTCATTCACTCAGGCCAGAGGTCTTCCCACTGTTCTTCTCCTGGCCAGCTCTTTCTCACACTTTTTTCCTCAATATGCCCTCCCTTATTCTCTAAAGAGGTCTCACACCCTAGTCTGCTATATCTGAATACCCTATTTTTCCCTGTAACATTTTTAATTGAGATGTTAGGTTTTTGTTTGTTTTTGATTTTGTGGACTGCTCATCTCACTCTCTCATATGTGTGCCCTTCAGGAGAGAATTTTGGCCTGTTTGATTCACAACTGTATAGCCTGTACTTACAGTAATTGGCATATAGGAAGAGATCAGTCAATATTTTTTAAGTGAATAAGTAAGTTGATGAATCAATTAGGCAAAAGTAGGACCAAGATCTAGTAAATTTCACAACCTCATAAGAGAAAACATACTTCTTATCTTCTGTGGATCCAAAGGTCTGCATAGTCACACATCCAGAGCCCATCAAAGTTGTGGGTTGATGCAGACAGCATTCATTACAGGAAAAGTGAGGTGCTTTGTTTGAATTATCTATATCCTCTACCATCTCTGGACATAGTCATTTTGTGCTTGTTCTATTTAAAAATACATGGTTCTTGGGGCGCCTGGGTGGCTCAGTCGGTTAAGCCTCCGACTTCGGCTTAGGTCAGATCTCACGTCCGTGGGTTCGAGCCCCACGTCGGGCTCTGTGCTGACGGCTAGCTCAGTGCCTGGAGCCTGCTTCCAGTTCTGTGTCTCCTTCTATCTCTGCCCCTCCCCTCTCATGCTCTGTCTCTCTCCGTATCAAAAGTAAAATAAAACATTAAAAAAAAATATATGGTTCTCTAGAAGCTCCAATTCTAAATGTCAGCTGCTTTATTTCTAATGGATAAAATAGGTGTTTGACTTTCTTAGAACTCAAATTTGTACATGTTTCATAATCTTTATTGATTTCTTGAGTGGTTAACCATGTACTTAGAGAGTGTAAATTATACACTAGGAGTGTGTTAGACCTGTTAAAAGGTAAACTACCACTTGAGACCACAAAATACCATTTAGTTAATAACAAATATCAAGCCTTAAATGCTGTCCAACTAGAAAGAAACTACGATCCACACCTTATCCTTAACTATTTCTAGAGCAGTTTTTTTGTACTCAGAATTATCACTGAGTAGAAATTAAGGCAGTACAAGAAGGAAATCAGTTATTCAAAATTGGAAAGAGAGAGAGAACCCATAGCTATTGAGAATGCTTGGGGAATGAATTGTCCTAGATTAAAAAGATTCACATTTACTGAAGGATAACAATTCAAAGAACATTTTATGTTCAAATTTTCTTAATGGAGTACTATAAACTCATACCCTTCTTAAACAGAAGATGCTAAATAAACTAGCGTTTTCTTAATGAGTCAGAATCCCATAAAGCATTTGTTATTCAGGCATTTTGAATATGCAGATAGAGATCATGTGGGAGATCATATGCCACACACGATCTGTGAATCTTTTTGTTGGAAGGTCATTAATGTCAATTTGATTTCTGGTCATTTGCTTCTTTCTACTAAAAGCAAAATGCAGCATCATTTGTTGTGTGACAAAATGATCATGTAAGATAACTGTCTATCTTATAAAATGAGTTAATAACTTAAAACCCAATGTACCCTTCCATGAAGTTTTCTATCATCTCAAAAATTAGTCTTTACCAGGATTATTAGCATCTTTTGACATATTAGCACCTTAAAACATAGGTTTTTTTGAGTGTTGGGAATGCAATGAACCCCAGATATTTCAACCTAAATTTAAACTAAGGTTAATCATATAATTTATCACCCAAACCAAGAGACTTTTGAGAGTAACATAATGCTGGCAAAATAAACATAAATCAAGACCCTCCAGGTCACATTATAGCTTAAACCAATCTTTCAGCTCATTTTCACTGATTCCATGTGGATTATTTTTTTTAAATATTGCATAAAAGAAATAAAAGGGGCACCTAGGTAGCTCAGTCAGTTAAGCGTCTGACTTTGACCCAGGTCATGATCTTGTGATTGGTGGAGTCCGAACCCCGCATCAGGCTCTGTGCTGACAGCTTGGAGCCTGGAGCCTGTTCCAGATTCTGGGCCTCCTTCTCTCTCTCTGCCCCTCCCCGTCTCATGCTCTGTGTCTCAAAAAATAAATTTTTAAAGAAATAAAAAGTGCAATATAAACAAATTTATTAGTGTAAGGGTTTGGTTGCTTAACTGTAACTCTTAGATTGCTAGGGCTTTCATAATAAATTACTGTAAACTGGGTGACTCAAAACAACAGAGGCTTTACAGTCTCATAGTTCTAGAGACTAAAAGTCTGAAATTAAGGTGTTGACAGTGCTACACTTCCTCCAAAGTCTCAAAGAAGAAATCCTTCCTTGCCTCTTCCAGCTTCTGGTGGCTCCTGCATTCCTTAGCTTGCAGCAGAATAATCTCTGCCTCCATCTTCGCACAACCCTCTACTTGTGCATCTTCATATAACCCTCTTCTAAGAACAGTCATTGGATTAGGGTTCAGTCTAATTCCATATGAACTCATCTGAACTGATTACTTATTACCAAATAAGATCACATTCTGAAGTTCCAGGTGGGAATGAGTTTTAGGGGAGTACATAACACATTTGGCTATTATATTACCAAATAATCATTAGACATAAAGTTTTACTGAGCGTTTAAAAAAAAAGGTGTATGTCAGGCATGAAAAAAACTTATTTGTATTATCATGTCTCTGGAACAGGTTAATTGGAGAGACTACATGGAAATCTGTGATGAAGTATCACATCACTAAAAGTTTTATTTTAGGAAACAATACCACCTTTGGTAATTGTCATATTCGGCTTAAACACAAAAATACTTAATTTGTAGACCTCTGCTAAGATGTCACTGAGAAATACTATCAAAACAGAATAACTTTTCAGTGCCATTAAACTGTTCAGGGGCTATGCTATGTTCAGAAATTACTTCTTAGAAGAACTGTAAAATTCTGCTTAGAATTGACTCCCTGACTTTTTTAATTATCCGCTTTATTTAGAATGCTAATTTAAAATGGTAAACCAACTTTCAGAAACACCCATAGAACAGCCAGCTACATTTGTATCTTAAAATTATTCTGTCTCATCACAGAATATTAGAAAAGATGGTGTGCCTTCTAACCCTCTCAATGAGAATCACTTACATTAATTTGGTCAGGTACTCAGATATGGCAGTACTCCAACTTTGTAAATGAATCCAAATCTACACTATAAATTCTCTAGTTGCCCTTTTTGGGCCATGACATCATATGGGAGAAAAGTGCAAACTCATCAACTCATCAATTGCCTATAGTTGCACTTTCAAGTCATTTATAGGTGTCTCTCTTGTCTTTTATGTTTAGCAACACATTTCTGCTCTCCAGCCTTTTGCTTTTCACTGACGAAGACTGAGGTACATACCAAATATGGCTTTTACTTGTGCACCTGTTGTCATACTGAATATATACATTTTATTGAGTACACTAGAGTTCTCCACCATATTGCACCTTGCCTTGCCACTTAAAGTAGGGATTGTCTGTGACTTTAAAGTCACACTATCCAAGTGTGGCTGGCTCTTCGATACAAACAAGGAAGAGGTACCAGTCTTTTGAAAGCTGCCACACCAAGGTACTGTGGCTTCCACATATGTTGCCTATGCCTACACTATTTATTTGTTTATTCATACTACTTACTGAACACCCATTGTGTGCCAGTCCTTATACTACAGCCTGGAGATATTACAGTGACCAGTACACAGTCTTTGACCTAAGAGAAAGGATAGTCTAGCACAAAGTTTTCTCATTTGCCCTGAATGAGTCACAGGTGTATTAACTCACCAATACACCTTAGTCTTCAGGGGGCTTGGGTGCCTAAAGCCCTCAGGGGGGTGGTCTCCTTCATTTACCTAAAACCTAAAATGTTACCATTCTCCATGTGTGCGGTTATGTGAAAAATTTACAGAGATCACTGTCCAGTGCAATTCTGGTTTCCAAGAATGGAATACGGTGGAACAGTCCCACAAATTGTTTCTATAAAGAAGAGAGATTCCTTACACAAATAAATTTAGGAACACCCCATATGTGTGTCCTCTCTTATCATCTCACAAGACAGGATAGCATTGTAAGGACTCCGAAAAGGTGATCTGGGCTGCTTAATCAGAATTTGGAAGTCAAGGGCATTTAGGTGGCAACATAGCCCTGCGTTAGTATGGGCTTCCTGGGAAAATGGTTAAAGTATAAAAAGAGAACTTTAGGAAAGCGTCAGTACTTAAAGAATCAGTTGAAAAAGACAAGCCTACAAAATAGACTAGCTACAAAAAAGAATACCCAAATACAGAAAAGAATAACCAAACCAAACCAAACAAAACAAGAGGTACATAGTGTAGTAGATGACGGAAGAGAAAACTTGAAAAAGGAGAAAGCGGTCAGTTTTATCAAATTACTCAGAGATTGGGACAGCTGAAATCTGAGAAGACACTACTGTTTTACCAATAAAGATGTTGTGGTTTCTGGTGCTTGAGTGCCTCAGTTGGTTAAGTGACAGACTCCTGATTTCAACTCAGGTCAAGATCTTGCAGTTTGTGAGATCGAGCCCCACATCGGGCTCCATGCTGATAGTGCACAGAACCTGCTTCTGATTCTCTCTCCCTCTCTCTCCCCACTCTCACATGCTCTCTCTCAAAATAAACTTACTTTTTTTCTTAAAAATAAAAAAAAAGATATTGTGGGTTGACTGTGTTGCCAGAAGTTTCTCTGCAGGGGTGACCAGAGTGTAATGGGTAAATAGTGAATGGGGGTTAGTGCAGGAAGTAAAGAATATGAGTGGAGACAACATTTTCATGAAGTTTAGCTTCTTATGAAAAGGAGAAAGGAGACAAGACCTATGAGGGGACATGTATTATGAGAATTTTTTAAATGTTTGTTTATTTATTTATTTATTTATTTATTTAGAGAGCCAGAGAGGGGCAAAGAGTGAGAGAGAGACAGAGGGAATCCCAAGAAGTCCCCACGCTGTCAGTGCAGAGTCTCACTCAGGTCTTGATCTCACAACCATGAGATCATGATCGGAGCCAACATCAAGAGTGTGATGTTTACCCAACTGAGACACCCAGGCACCTAGCAGTTTGTAAATTTGTAGGATGGGAGACATTCAAATACGGTTAAATGCTAGTGGCAAGGAGCAAAGAGTGAAGGAAGGTTGAAGATACAGGAGGGAAAGATCAGTGATGGAGAGGACCCTTATGGAGGGAGAGGTTGGGACTCACGGACAAGATGTCTCTCCCAGAATAGAAGGAAGAAGAAAAGAAAAGAGCCAGTTTTCAGAGCAGCAGTAGTATCCATGTGGGATAAAGAGTCAGGAATCATAAAAACCAAACAATAAATAAGATACGGAGGCCAGATATTGTCTTCTGTTTTAATGAGTTCTTGGCTATGTGGTCTGCATTTACTGCCAAGAGCCCTAGCTTTGACCCCAGTTCTGCCTATCAATTACACAAATTTCTAAGATAAGCAATTAAGCCTTTTTGAGCTTGCATTTCCTCATTTATACAAAATTGGATTTTTATAAATTCACCTTAAAGAGCAGTGATAAGGAATACATTTTTATCATATTAAGTATTAACACAATGTTGGGCACGTGGTGGATCCAGTAAATGCAGATCTATTTATCATCATCGTGTCTGCAAATCTGTCTTCTTGGCTGTATTAAGAAGACGACAAAATCAGGGGCTACCACCAATAGTAGTGTGGTATGTTACCTACAGCACATAGCGGAGTGCCAGACACATAGCAAGCACTCAAGAAATATTCAGATTACCACAAGCCATTTTTTGTCCTATTTACATTATTACAACCTTTATTTCTGCTGCATTTCAGTGAATGCTCCAAGCTAAATCCCCCTCACTCTCTATTGGTCAGTAACTTCAGAATCACAGAGGAAAACGAACATGCCACCTGGGAAGGTTTATCAGAACCACTTAACCATTTCTGTACCTGCAGGGAAAAAAAACTTGACTCACCTAGCCCAGAAGGCAAAAGTAGACAGGATCTTAACCTTTTGTCACTAATTTTCAGCATTGTTACCAAACAGGCTCACTAAAAAAGGATGCCCAGTTAGTCACTGAGCAAACAAATTTGGCCAGAAATGCATAGGTTTAGTTTAAGACAGAAGAAAGAAGAGGGTGGGGTATTCTGGGCATAAAATGGCTTCTGTACTTTTTTTTTCTTTCCCTAAAGTTTGTAGTAAACTTTATCTTCAAAGAGCAGCCTAGAAGCGAGAAGGGTTGCTTTAGCAAAAGCTCGGTGGGGAGAGCTATAGCAAATTGCTCCGGATAAGCTTAAGGCAGCTCTGGACTCCTGAGAGGTTCATGATCCCTACCTATTCTCAAGGCCTCATATTTATGAAGTATTGTCAAAGACATCGAAAGTTCTATGAAATATTATATTTCTAAAAAGTCTTCAGGCTAAATCCTCTAAACCTATAGGAGTTACGCACTTGCTGAGAGTTAATAGGCTCTTAACTGAATGGTGACGTTTGAAAAGGACTATTGGAGGCCGAGTATACTTTCTCCCAGTAGCCTGCTCCCTTCATGTTCTGGAAGGCTCTGTCGCCCAAGCCTGGCAGGCATTCCTGAAGCAGGGGACAGAGCAAATGGCTAAAAATCTGCTTACTCTTCTTTTAATAATAAACGTGTGTGTGTGTGTGTGTGTGTGTGTGTGTGTGTGTTTTGGAAGTCGGGAATTTATAGCTAAATCTATGATTTAGCCTTGTGATGTCAAATCCTGGAATTATAATAACTGTATTTGGATGTCATAAGTTAAAATGTTTACATACAAGTGTCCTTCCCAAGATTTCACAGATTTCCCCACTTTTATCTGTGTAAATATATTACCAGTAGAAACTGAGATATTAAACCCCATGCAAATAATCATGCAATATTGTTACATTTCAATCACTCCAGTCCGCAAATTACTATGTCTATTTCAGATGCTGGTACTTTTTCCAATTTAAATTCAAGCAATTCTTGAATAATGTCATTAAGGCCGTGCCTGTGAATGTAGTAACATGAAAATTAGTTTTCTTCCACTTTATTTTAGTTTTTTATGTCCAAAAAGAATATTTATATATGCAAGTGGTAATATGGATAATCACATTTCACATTTTATATTAGTGCCTGATCAATGGTGGGGTAAGAAAGAATTTCTCTCAGGTGCCTGGGTGGTTCAGTCAGTTGAGCATCTAACATCTGATTTCAGCTCAGGTCATGAGATCCCAGGATCGTGGGATCAAGCCCCTGTGGGGCTCCATGCTGAGCATGGAGTCTGACTAAGATTCTCTCTCTCTCTCTCTCTCTCTCTCTCTCTCTGTCCACCCACCAACTCCCCCCTCGTCTGGCGCTCTCTCTCTCCCGCGCGCGCGCTCTCTCTCTCTCTCTCTCCCCCCCTCTCTATCTCTCCTTCTCCCTCTAAAATTAAAAAAAAAAAAAGGAATTTCTCTCTATGTCTACCCATCCTACTCCCATCCCCGACCACAGCCTAACTAGCAAAATTGTCGACCCAAATAGTTTCAGTTATTCTTCTGGAAAAACAAAATAGGTTTCACTGATAGAAGAAATGTTGAAATGGTAGCAAAGGACTTGGTTTCTGTTTTGAAGTTATTTTTCCAAATCTTTAACAGATTAAATTACTAAGAAGATTGGGACAGCTCTTTACAAAACTCGGGAATCGATTGTGTCTTTAAACGCCTTCACGTCCCTTGCACTAGCTGTCGCTTTGAGCTGGGTTCTCATTTGCGTCTCTGTCTTAGAGGCTTTAAAAAAGGAGAGACTCTTCTCATCTACTCATCTTATGCTTTGAAGAAGCCATGACAGCAGGTGAAGCTATTATAGAATTTGTTAAGAACAGACACGAGCTGCAAGGACTCCTATTGCACAGTCAGAACCTGTTTAATAGGAACGCTTTTCTAGTCTTTAAGAAACCTTGACTGTAGTTCAAGCTTATATCCAAGATATGAGGTTTTATTGCTGCCTCATATGTTTATACCTGACAAGATAAGGAGACAAAATCCTAAGAATTATATATTTTCTCTGAAACCAACTGTAATCAACAATGGGGACAATCATGAGTTTACTTCTAAATTCATAATTTGATTCCATCCCAGACACAATATAAACCTAATAGGAAGAAAGACAATTCTTCTTTTTCATGTTCGTTAAATAAAACATTTTCAAATTGCTTTAGAGGTCTGGTAGTAAGTTGGGGACAGGTAAAATCTAGTAATCACAACAGGTGTGCAAGTATATGACTACTTCGGTGCTGGCCTTTCCTTGTGCCATTATTCAATGTAAAAAAAGTATTATATAAATATATTTGCAATGGGAGACTTAGTTTGTTGGAAAAGTGTGGCGTATTGTGTGTGCCCATAGGAAAAGCTTGTTAAAAAGGTAGTAAATGAAATGGTACTACTCATATGCCTGCATTTGTCAAAGATAATTTGTGATGTTAAAGTAGGATGATAAATATTGAATTAGGGAGTCCCTGGGTGACTCAGTCGGTTAAGTGTCCAACTTCAGCGCAGGTCATGATCTCACAGTTCGTGAGTTTGAGCCCCACATTGAACTTCCAGGTGTCAGCCCAGAGCCAGCTTTAGATCCTCTGTCTCTCTCTCTCTCTGCCTCTCCCCTGCTTGTGCTCTTGCTCTGTCAAAAATAAATAAACATTAAAAAATATATATTTAATTAAATTTAAAGTCACAAACATACTGTTTTCCAAAAGGAAGATAATGCATAAGACAGTTCACTTTATGTTAGACTGTGTGAATTACAGGCATTGTAAATATTTAAGATATTTTATACCCTTTGATAAAGTAAAATGTCCCCATAATCAAGGCAAAGTGATTTCCTTTATTTACTATACCTAAATAATGTCCCTATTTCTCTAATTCTTTTTCCCAGCAATTCAAAAGTAATAATATTTTACATTAAACATTATTTATTGTTAAATAAAATAAATTTATTGGTTATTTTAAGTAACTATTAGCAAAGAAATAAATATTACTCTTAGAATTCAAAGAACCTAGAAGTCTGAAACAATCAAATCTGCCACACGTAACACTACAAAATCTGAACAATAGTAAGAGGGCTTTTTTTTTTTTTTACCACCACCAGAAACCCACTACTACACTATACTACTCATTCTCTTATTGAACAGCTCTAGATGCTTAAAAATGTGCAGTGGAAATCTGGCTCCCTAAAACATCCACTGAATCCTCAGTGTTACCTCTGGTTTAGGATCTTTCCAACTTCCTCTGAAATCCTTACACAGAAGCAGGCCACTCTTAAGGAATCAGTGACATAAAGGATTTGTATATATTCCAAAGAAAGGCCTAATTAAAGCAAAACAGGGCCCTCTCCAGAGAAATATCATCTGATCAGCCCCACAAAGGCCTCCCAGACTGCAGTGCACAACAGGTAGGGCTTGTAGATACAAAAGTTTGATCTTAAAAAATACCAGAAGTGAGTGGGCTGGAGAAAGCTGACTTATTTCCTCCCCCTCCAAAAAAATACTCAGAAAAGTTGGAACCAGTCAGTTCAACTCATATGAAATATATAACTGTCAAATGGATGAGAAATCCAAGGTGGTACTGTCAAAGCCATTCTCAATTTGTAGGCTACATGGAAGTCAAATTGTTTTAAGACTGTTAAGAGAACAGAGCATCAGAACAAGAGAAATGGGTTGACTGAGTGAATATTTAATAGCATCAGACACTAATAGTTTTGTGCATCCATTTCTGCAACTGGGACTCTAGGTTTGCAAGTTCAGGTTGGCTTCTCAGGAGAGTCCTTAAATAGACCATGCAGCTTCTTTTGCCAAGCTTAACCTTTGTCCAAGGAAACATTGTTTCTTCAGAGATGTGGAGAGTTTTAGTCAAGTTTTACACGCTCATATTTCTGCCTCAGTCGATAATGTGTTGCTTTGACAGATTAATTCTCAGAACAACTTCTTTTTCCCAGCTTTTGGGGAGCGAGAAGGCAGGAAAAATGCTAAACACACACACATATACACACACTAGGTTATGTTGATTTATGTCTCTGAACCGTTCTGCCTGCCTCTGCCCCTTTTCTGCCCATTTCCCTTACTTGCCTTATGGTAAAAACTCGCCCTTTCCCCGGTCTCCTCGGTCTCTTTCCCTGAAAGCACGAGGATAGAAACAATACACACAGCTGTACTTCAGAGCAACCCAAATCTGGAGTTCTGGACTTCAGCGATGACTAGCAATCGGCCTGCAGCCCTGCGGACTGCTACAGGTATCTCAGATTCTACCAGAAATTGTTTCTTCAAAGGGTCAGGATCTCTGTTAGCATAAATCATTTGTAAACAATTGAGTAGGAAACCGGTTGAAGATTTTAAACAAAACCACAAAGAGTTTCTACCACTGTCACTATCTGTTTTAGCAGAAAGAACACAACCCTTCCATTAAACCTCTTTTTTAGTGAAGGGCAGAGAACTTAATGTCTAAGTCGTCAGCCACTGTAGGAAACATATGGACTGCCAGAGTGTAATTTTTTATATTATTTTAAATCTTGAAATGCTTCTGTATTGCTTGAATGCCTGTGCACAAACATCAGGATTACCAATATTATCACCCATTCATATATTTGTTTGGAATATTAGATTTCTGTGTCTCTATTCTTCTTAATATACTTAAATCTCATTTCTAAAATATGCCTAGTGCATTACTAAAAGTGGTTATACATTCAGGTTTTCAATCAACTGGTTTACTTGGTTGGATTGACTATAAATTTGTTGACATATATTGATGATTCCTCATTTTCTTGCTCAGGGATCATTTCTTCTACTCATTTATTTTCAATCTCTCTAACTTTCTCATTTGACAGTATCCTATGAGTAGCATAACAGAGCACTCCAAGCTCAGAAGGAATGGTGTAAACTAATTAGCAGATTTTATGGTAGAAACGATTCCCTTCACACGTGATCATCCTATCTGGGAGTGTCTGGTTCTTACTACACGAAGGCAACAGCCTAATGCAAACAAGCTCTTACTCTGCCCTTGAACTTTGGCTCATAATTGTGGGCATGGTATAAATTCAGAAACAAAACCAGTATGGGGTGAGGGATGGAGTTAAAAATAGAAGAGCCTAAAAATTGATTTGGAGTTCAGAAAATTCTTGATCTTCTTTTGCAACTGACAAAAAGAAAACTAGTCCTAATAAGATGTGTTCAAAAATTTTGTTTGAAATCACAATGTATGTAAGGAAGTTACAGAAAATTTCCCTCCGTGCAGGTGTGCAGAAGCACTGAGGAGTTACTAACAAACACTGAATAGAAGTGTTGGACAGTTTGCTATGGAGAGAAGATCCAGAATTAAGAATGAGAATCAGTGCTGGTTCGTTACATCAGCCATGGGGCTGGCTGGCAGAGCCCACTGCGAAAGTCGCCTGTAAACAGCAGGTGTGTGGTTTGGCCACCGTAGCTTGTAGCCTCCTGGCAACATCAGCAAATGAGCCTAATCTTCTCTGTGGATTCACGGATGACCACAGGCCATTCCCAAGGTGCATCGAAATACCGTGATTATCCTGCTTCTAGTTCAGTCACAGATTCCCATTTTGGAAAGTTCACCCAACATTATTTATTTCAGTTTTTGTGTGTTTGCTCACTGAGCCTCTAATTTGTGTGCCCAAACTACCATGACACAAAATTCCACAGTGGCTTGGAAAAATGGGAGAAAACAAAGAGAAAGTTTTGTATGTTTTTAGTCTTTTCCATGGAAGTAGTTCATTGATTTTAATGATATTCATCAAGGTAGAAGTATTAGAAATATAATGCACACAAAATATCACCTAAATAACTAAAGAGACACAAATACAGAACAAATGAATGATTTAAATGCAATCTCCAGACTCTCTGGCATGCTTATGACAAATCCTTTATTAATTTGAGTATGTGATTCGAAATACTATCCATCATTCAAGTGTACACAAATTCCTACCCAAGAAAGCAATTAACATATATAATAATATACTTCAAACTTTAGAGTTGTGCAGATGGCACCTAGACCTTAAAATGTATAGATATTTTATAGCTCTGCTTAAATATAAATAATGCACTTGTCTGCATTATCTGCCGGTATTATGGTATTTTTTCTCCTGATGCACATACGCATCATCCATGATAGCCAGCACAAAACTATAAGGATGCACTGTAATAAGAGCTATAGCTGTATACGAAATAATAGGAAATATTCTATTTAATAAAAATAGTAAGTCATTCTTAATCTTCCATAACCACTGCTTCCATTACTTCTATTATAGTTGGATTGAAAAGTATCTTAGATTGAAGTCAAGAAAGTTATATTTTTCATGTGTTTAGGCAACAATCTTAAAGTCTGTCAGGTCAGGTCAGAGATTACAGAAAAAAAATCCAAAAAAGGCAAAACTTTGTATTATAAAGTAAACATATTCCAAAGACTATTTACAGATGGCATTACAAGTATCAAGCAAATGTATTGGGGCTAAAGGTCAGAAAATTATTTTAATGTCTCTGTAGAAACATAAGAAAACAAAACTTGTTAATGACAGAGAAAAGGGTTCATTTTAGAACACAAACTTTTTCTTTAAATTTTTTAAATGTTTATTTGTGAGAGAGAGACAGAGAGAGAGAGAGAGGGAGCATGAGTGGGGGAGAAGCAGAGAGAGAGGGACACACAGAATCCAAAGCAGGCTCCAGGCTCTGAGCTGTCAGCACAGAGCCTAATTAATGCAGGACTCGAACCCACAAACCGTGAGATCATGACCTGAGCCGAAGTCAGATACCCAACCACCCAGGTGCCCCACAAGCTTTTTCTTTATCATGAAAGGGTTAATTTTAGAGCACAAACTTTTTCTTTATCGTAAAGTTAACTTTCACATAACATTGTTAACAAGGCCGGCTACTGTGCATTGGAATACACTCACAGCATTCAATATGTACTGTATTAGTATCTACATAAATGATTCTGAAATAACATTTGCTCTTTCAATAGCTTTATTTTAGCAATAAGAAAATGTATGGGTGCTAGTAAAATGCACGTTCACAGTAAATGAAAAAAGTCTGAAAGAATACATTTGTTGCAATTTGCATTTGGTTTGGGGAGGTTCTGTTAACAAGTGAACACAGCCATATTTTAACTTTTAAGCTCCCACACTGAGAAAGTATCAAGGTATTGCAGCAATTTACTCTTAGGAACATTATGCTGGGCTTTGAAATTCAAAAAATAGGATAGTTCTTCTTGAATTATTTTATGATCAATGTACAGTCTCTACACAAGGAAAATTAAAGCTGTCTGATAACTCACAGAGACATCACTGGCTATTAAAGATGGAAGAAATTGCAGAAAAGCATGAAAAGCACTGGGTAATTTTGAAGCTTCATCTCTAAACACAATTGTAAAGATGTCTGTCTTTCAATTCTTTCTCCCTCTCTCTTCTGAAGCACGGCCCTTTAGTTCTTGCCCTTTTAAATATCTTTGCCTACTATAGCTTTGCTTCTTAATGTCTTGGTTGATCTTACTGGGCTAAGAAAGTATTTACAAGGGGTGCCTGCTTTTATCTGTATTCACAGAGAATGCTAACAAGTTAGAAGAAAGTGCAAGAGAACACCACATACCTTGCCCAGAACATTACAATGGTTTCTGCATGCATGGGAAGTGTGAGCATTCTATCAATATGCAGGAGCCATCTTGCAGGTAACGTTTTCACTCTTTAACGATTAAAATGTATAAAGCAAAAATATAAAACTAAATTCTGGATGTGTGCAGAGAATGGATGGCATTCTGTCTGAGTGATCCGCAGCAAAACTTTTCACTGCCTCTCCTACACACACACACACACACAAGAAAACCATGAAATGGGTGTGCCTTACATACCGGAGTACTATGTAACATATTACTAGTACACTCTTCTAGTAGAATTTTAAATTGTACTTTTGGCATAACAAGCTTCTTAAAGACGCTCCTCCTCCTCCTCTGTTTTATTCACCTTTCTTCCCACTGTCGTAGAGCAGCTCTTAACACATAACAGATGCTCAATAAATATTTCTGAAATGAGTGGATGAGGACTTACTGTACATTAGGATGACATCATCGCTTCTAGGAGGTCATCTTTTTCAGAGTCCTTCAGGTGTTCTAATAAATATTATCAATCTTGGTTTTGCTAGGCGCATTCTCTTCTCTGTGGATCTGCTATCCACAAGCCTTGAGTGTGAGATTATTAGCGATACCTCCCCAGATTCTAAGTAGGTTGAGACACAAAAGAACTCCTTGTCTGGATTTAGTTAACAAATATAAACACCTGCTGAATATTCATAGAAGAATGTAATTATTTCAGAGATCGTGAAGCCAAAGTGAAAAACAAATGTATTTTTATAAAGGAATATACACGTGCCGTATGATGAAATAGATTATGTATTGCTCTATAGTGAAAGGAGTTTCTCTCTCTTCCCTCTTCGTCCTCCTTCTTCTCCTTTTTTGTGTCTCTTTCTTTCTCTCCTTCAAGAACTATCTTCTCTTTATGTTTTCCTTAACTGAATACACTAGCACCCACCTTCCAGTGAAGCCAAGTAGAGTGAACAAAACAGATTTGTTCCTGCTGCTCTCTTTTCCTTAGCAGAGTCCCCATGATTGAACCCTTCTGAGGCAGAAGGAAAGCCCTCAGGATGTCGAAATCCCATGTGAAGCACTAAAATAATTGCACAAAGCCAGTCGATCCTCATTGGTATTGTTATGTGAACAGTTTCCTCCTCCCATTGTCCATTGCTAATTTTAACCCCAGATGGTCTATGGGAGCTTTCTGATGAGGGCTGAGTAAGTGAAAGCAGCATTCCTTCTCAGATCGATAGCACATGGGTTTATTGTACAGAACTGTATTGCCTACACCATAGTTTTCTTCCTACTGAACTTTAACTGTCTAACATAAACAGACAACTTTATTATCAACCGATTGTTGTAGTTTTGCTCTAAACATGTCTCAACAATTATTTTCACAGTAGCATAGAGAATGCTTTCTCCAAAAATAAATAAATAAATAGCCCTCATTTGATACCCATCTCCTCCTAAACAAACCTTTTCTCAAGGTAATCATGTTGACTTAGATTGACTAAAGAACAAGGTACATAAACTGTGAGACTCACTTGGAAAAAATCTAGAAAGAGCAGTTTTCTCTGGACATCTATTGTTTCTCTGCATGATCATCACCAACTACCAACCCTCCTACCTTCAAAATCTTATTATAAGTATAAAGGAAAACCTCATGCCTTTGAAACCCAAAACACAAGGAGATCTTGTTAAAAATAAGTAGCAAAAAGCCATGTCTACAAAGTAGCATTTTTTAGAGAGGGAAACAAATAGCCTAATAACTTCTCCAAGAAGATAAATGAATATGGACCAACTCTAAAAAGGAGTCCGCCAGCTATAGGTAACTGGGCGCTGCCATCTCTTCCAGGTGCGATGCTGGTTACACTGGTCAGCACTGTGAAAAAAAGGACTACAGTGTGCTCTACGTTGTCCCTGGCCCTGTGCGATTTCAGTATGTCTTAATCGCAGCCGTGATCGGAACCATTCAGATTGCTGTCATCTGCGTGGTGGTCCTCTGCATCACAAGGTCAGTACGTGTGCTTGGTGGCCACCCAGCTAACGGAATGTGCTGTTTCTCCTTGCCTGACACATTTCCTCTAATTGTGAGTCCCTTCGAGGACTTTGGGGTCATCCGTTCTCTGGAGTCCTGTTTCCTCGTCATAACAGCATGTGAGTAACATCGATTTTCATGCTGGAGTAGTACAAATTATTTTCCCTTTTTTTGCATTTTGATGAGGATTGTTTATTTTTGAAGCAAAGCTGTCTTTTTTCTTTGAAGCCTGATCCCAATCTTTATTTAAACCTGCTCTTCTCTTTTAGCTGTAAAAAGTCAGTCCTCATTCAAACTACAAACAGGCTTTTTAAATGGCCAGTGTTTCCTTCTTTACTCAGATCAGTATGGCAAAAGAGGTCAGAAAGATTGTTTACAAGGCCATAAACGTGATAACGTGCCGCTCTCATTTATGGTACTTACAGTTCCACGTGTCACTCATCGCTATAATCCTTTTTTACATATTTGATGTAAAGTAGATTTTTATCTTAAGTTAATAAAATAGCTTTTAATCACAAAATTCAAAGGAAGTAGCTATAATTAAAAAAGATTATGTTAAGTACATGAAAACCTCTGACATAGGGGAAAATGCAGAGAATATGACAACAAGTATTTGTATCAAACCCCAGAACAATGAAATGGTCATTGTGTCCTGGAGAGCTAGGCTGAGAGAGATACCCTCTGGATCCAGTTTCAAAAGGAGAGAAAACCATGGTTAATTAGTGATGTTTGACCCTGTGCTCGAAGTCAAGGAAGGGAGACCAGATACTTATTTCCTTGCTTAATTTCATCAGCGTGTCAATTCATGGCAACCCAACTCATATTATTTACACCCTGTCTAACCAGCCATATGATTGAAGGTAACTTCTTTCTGACCTGATTTCATCCTCCTTGAGATAAAAGTTCCACGAAAGTTTCTCAAGGTCTTTGCCACATTCACAAGACATTTAAACGGGCGTTCACTTACACAGCTCGACGGTAAATCAGAATGTTTCCTTCAGAAATATTTTTCTAAAGACAAGAAAATAAAAGAAAGCATCATATCTTTAGAAAATAAAGGCCATAATACATCTCTGTAGCTGTTTTGCACTATCTTCTTTGAGGACAAGTGTGGCATTTGCTCTTGAAAAAGACAAAATATGGTTCATAAATCCTTGCTGGGCCTAAAAGCTTAAGGGAAGATCATCGACTGGAGCTTTGTGCTGCTTGAAGCCAAGTTGAGCTCATCAACTAGACTCTCACGTTTAGATGCCAAGTGAGTCAATGGATTATATTAAAATAGATGCTAGGGAACATAAAGATAACTCAAGAAACCAAAAATACTGAGTATAAAAGAAAGAGAAAAGAATCTAAAACACAAGAAATGGTGCTGCCTTCACTAAGGGGCTTGAGCCTTCCGAGATCTACACAATGTCAGCACATGAGAAACCAAATTCATATTTAATAGGTCTAATCTCATAACCGTTGGATTTGCTACTTCCTGTACCGACAAAAATGTGAAACTTTCAGTATTTTAGCATATGTTCTCAAGTTTGTTATTAATCACAGTCCTATTCCCTTACATGATAAGAACAGCTTATAAATAGGGTGTGCATATATGCGTGTATGTTTATGTATCATACATGTATACACACACATATATGTTTAATAACATTATGAGAAAGGAACAGTTATCCCCATTTTCAAAATAGGAGCTCTGAGGTATGAAGTTAGAAAATTGCTAAGTTTACACAGTTGAGCAATAAGGGAAGATCTGGAGTCCAGGCTGCCTGGTGTCAGAGCCCGCACACTGAAACACTGCTCACATGCTCCCCCCCACCCCCCCATGCCCCGCTGGTCGTGATGGTGTGTGTTCTGATGCTCACGACGACCTAAACTGAGCTCCAAATTAGAACAAGCCATTTTTTCAAGGCAAATGGCCATTTCATTTTCCATGTTAAATCAAAAGAAAACCTATTCTCTATTTACTTTTGAGAAGTATGTGAGCTAAATCACCATTATTTTAACGCATTTTACAAATCTGTCCTAGGATGTCCGAGTCTTCCAAAGTCCTTCCAAGAGTCATACTAGTGAACAAGCCACACTTTTCCTATTGTGGATTCATTTCATTCTCATGAAAACATTGTGCTCCAAAACCAGATTTTCCAGCGAGGCCATCTGCCCGTCTCCCCAACCCTCCCCTTTTTCTGGCCACCTTGACCACACTTGTCTGTAAAGGCCTATCCCAACATATCCAGTTGCTAAAATATTTATAAAATTGCACCAGGCAGAGATCTGCTCATTCTCTTTAATTTTCTTTGAATTTCTCTGTCACCAGGTCTCTCCTGTTTTCTCTCTTCTCCTCCCACTTTCTTTTTTTCTAATCGCTTTCCCTTGTTTTTATTATGTTACTCAAACATCTGCCCTCTTTCTAAATGTATGTCATAAAATTATTGACATCCAGAGACATGTTCTGGATTGTAAAGAGTTGCCATGTTAAGACGATGGATTTTTCAATCTTTTTTCTCTCTCCGACTTGCTGGGAATGTGACTTTCAGCTCCATGTTCATTTTGACAGATCTACCACACCCCTGTAAATAATATAAATATACAATATATACATTTATTCACATATGAACATATATGAATATCTAATCTCTGATGCCCATTGTACTATAATAGGATTTCATTTGAACTTTATATTGTTGTTCTTATTTGCATCATCAAAGCATTCTTTTATTACAAGAGAAAAGACACCAGACAGATCAGAGCTTTTCAGATAATTTGACTGAATTCAGCTTTTTATAGAAGCTAAATAACAAGTTCCAATTTATGTCTCTAGTTTATAATATTAATATGTAAAAGTGATATTAGGTCAAACCGAAGCAGTATCCCTTTTCATTACTTATCAGAGATTAACAGTTGGCTCATTCTCTGGCTGGATGGGGTTTAAACTTGTAGCCCTGAAATGTCAATATAACGTTCATCCCTAGGACATTTAAAATATAAAATTGTTGAAGACATTTAAAGTGAGATTAGATGCACTCACAACTTGCTTGATCGAATTGTGCTGAGTCATTCTTGTGCCTTCCTGGGTGAGCTGCTGAAGACTAGGTAACCGTGTTCCTCTCCAACTTCCGCCTCCGTTCCTCAGATCTCCTCAACAAACGCTTAAACACAATGGCAAGGAGAACCAAAAAGGAAAAATCTCCCAACATAATCCCAGCTTCTACTACTAATCAATTCTTTGGTCTGAACTATTTTAACGATTTACTTATCCACAACGTCACTCGGTAATTGTAGGACCAAATTTTAGGTCGTAGCACTGGACTAAGATCTGTAAACTTTCCAACCTTCTAGGAAATGCCCCAGAAGCAACAGAATTCACAGACAGAAGCAAAATACAGGGCACTACAGTTCAGACAACACAACAAGAGCATCCACGAGGTTAATCTAAAGGGAGCATGTCGCACAAAGGCCGGACTACCGAGAGCTGGGACGACAAAATACAGTATTATAGACAAAAGAATAAGACAAGCGATCTACACATGTTGCCTTGCATTTGTGGTAATCTACACCAATGAAAACATGTACTACAGCTATATTTGATTATGTATGGATATATTTGAAATAGTATACATTGTCTTGATGTTTTTTCTGTAATGTAAATAAACTATTTATATCACACAATATAGTTTTTTCTTTCCCATGTATTTGTTATATATAATAAATACTCAGTGATGAGAAAAAATTGGCATTCTTAAATTTGCGGTATCTCATAACTGTACATATTCTCAAGCTAGTGCCATCTGTATAGGTACCAGGGGTCCATCTTTCCCCACATCTTGAGACAGAGCATTACCTTATACAGGACTCGATGGCTAGGTTTTGAGTGATTTCAAGATCGAGGGAAAGGATGGTTATTGGAAAAGAGAAAAAATAATTTACTTTATATCGAGTGAGGATAAAATATTTCGGATCTCTGAATCATCTCTATTTCATCAACTTCGCTGGTCTTCCATTTTCATCCCCAGAGCTGAAAAATCTCTGGCATATAAATTAAATCAAAGAAGAAGGGGAGGGAAAGTGTTTTATAACTCATAAAAAAGGGGGAAAGAAGATATTGGTTTTTATTTGGAAAGCACCTTAGAATCTCCCTGTTAAGTGCATGTTCCTGAAGGGTCCAGAAAAAGATACACATCAGGAATACACAGAGCACAAAATCTATTCCATTTAGGTGAGTAGAATTAACGGCTTGGAGAAAAATTTAATAACACCATTAAAAGTGAAACAAGAGAGTCATGGATTCTCAGAAGCACCTTGCTGCATATACAGTATAGACTTCTGTAAAAAGAAGTTAGAATCTTCACATTTCTTGTAAATGGCTTTATGGCTAATACAGCACTGTTATTCCAAGTGAAACTAGGTTGACAATGATATTTCATAAAAAGAAATACATTTTACGTATATTTATATACTGATATAAGAAAGCAAATTAATTCTGGGGCCGCTGGGTGGCTCAGTCAATTGAGTATCCAACTCTTGATTTCAGCTCAGGTCATGATCTCATGGTTCGTATGTTTGATCCCTACCTGGGGCTCCACGCTGACAGTGTAGAGCATCTGAAAAAATTTAGGGGGAAGTTGGTAGGGATTTTTCAGTATGTAAATAGGTATGACTGGAAAGAAAGAAAATGAGAAAACTCTCAGAGAATAAGAAGTAAATAACAAATCAGATAATTGCCTTATTATGACTTTGTTCTTCCCAGCTTTCTGTGGCTAATGTAGTACATCTAAATAGAGCTTTCTTCGTCTCCTTTAAATGACTTCTGCATGGAGTAAGAAAAATGATAACTTCTGTGTCAAAAAAAAAAAGACAAATACCAAATCAATACATTCTGGATATAAAATATTTGGTGAAAAATAAGCTTCTTGAAGTTATATTTAAGATATTTGTTAAAACACTTAAAAAGGTGACAATCTAAATAGGTATCTCTGAAAAACCTGGTACAAAATAAATTCCATTTAAACTTGTACATGGAACCTTAGTTTGATTACCAAGTGCAGAGATGTACTAACAGTGATCTCCTTTGTAAGACAGAAGTTAAGGGCAAAAAAAAAACAAAAAAAAAAAACAAAAAAAGAAACCCCATCCTCCTAAGGGAAGACCAACGATGCCATACTACAGAGCTTAGCAGAGTTTAGAAGAAACAATTCCACTGACCTTTCCCTGTTAAGAGTATGAAATACCTTCCTTCGCTAAATATCGGTATGCTACTTTGCAGGAATTTTTATCAAAGAATTATAAATCTAAATGTTGGAAAAGTCCTTGGAGTTAATAATACAATGCATTCCTATTCACCTCCATGCTCACTTACCCCATCAAGGAATAATGACTTATGTATTTAAGAATATAAGAACAGATACCATGTTTTTTCCACTCACCCCATGGCCCCTTTGCAAGCACTTTCTTCTCGTGGTGGAACATCCTTAATGTTCTCATCTGATCTTCATGTGATATAGTTTCATCCTTCCTTGGACAAATTCTATTTTGTCTATTTATTTTTTTAAGCATAGAATTCAGAAATACATGGTTGTGGTCTGGCCAGAAGAGAATACAGTTGAACTTGTAAAAAAGCAAATTTAACTGAGAGCCACGATCTCCAAATTCAAGTTCCTACTTTGGTCACAAGTTTGTTGCAGAATCATGAGCAAGTCATTTCACATCGCCTGCCTTTTTCCCCCCATTATTTCTATATCTGTAGCTCTAAGCTTCTAGGTATTCAGAAGTCAGATACTATACTTTTGTTATCGCTACCCAAGACCACATAAACTATTTTTGCTGCTTATTCTCAACTTAAATTTAAAGATCTTTAAATAAACTGCTATTAAGCCATGTCATTCTCCCATTCATTCATTATACGCTTATTTTATATTGTACAGGTCCTGAGGTCCACCAATTATCAGCACCACACTGAGCAATGAGACTACAAAGATAAATAAGGCAGAGTCCTTGCGTGAAGGGAGCTCACTGTCTGATTGTCCTGGTTCCTTGCATCAAACACCTCCCAGCCCTGCTGGGAGACTGAGGGCTAAATAAAAAATTATAAAGAATGCAACAAAGGCTATGATAATGGTCGGTTCAGAGCACTTGGGGCCCCTGCAGGAGGAATCTCAAGGCCAAGTAGATGTGCCTCTTCGCAGTGAGATACACAGGATGACTTCCTCATTCTCTACACAAATTCTGCCTTCTTGCTTCTGAGATTTCATCCGCCCCTCACTGCTCCCTTTATACCCTCTTTTATCCACAGTACCCAGAGCAGATACCAGCTTATTGGGGAAGCTTCCATGCTTCTTCGGCAGTCTTCCTAATTCTGTCGTACGTGCTGCATGTTATTCCTTACTAGTCGGTGCACATCTGTCTTTCCCTTAGCCTGGGAGCAATCAATCAGAGAGCAGAAAATTAGCACCTTGCCGATTGTTTCCATTTATTCAACGAACATTTATTGGGTGCCTGCACCATGCCAGAGACTATTCTAGGTGCTATTATGTAGTGATGAAGTAGGTAAGTGATTTTTGCACCCAAGCTTATATTCTAGCAAAGGAGAATGAAGTGAGGATTAATTAAACAGTAAACAGAAACAACAACAAAACTGTAGTTATAATTTCTATTGAAAAAATTAAAGTGAGAATGAGGTGACTTAGGGTGACTGGATGGTGAGTGCGGATGAGTCCCTCCAAGGAGAATGTGGTCTTTAAAACTTGGCCTCTGACGCAAGATAGAAATGGGTCCTGGACTGAGTTCCACTTTACTAACTACTCAACCTTGAGCAAATTGCCTCATTTCTGTATGTCTTGTATTTATTTATTTTTGGGGTTTTTTAAGTTTATTTATTTTGAGAGACAGAGAGAGTGGATAAGGGTCAGAGAAAGAGGGGGAGAGAGAATCCCAGGTAGGCTCCATGTGTCAGTGTGGTGCCCAATCCGGGCTCGAACTCAAGAACTGTGAGATCATGACCTGAGCTGAATCCAAGAGTTGGATGCTCAACTGAGCCACCCAGGTTCCCCACCTTGTATTTAAAATGGAGGGAAAACTGTCTTCCCATCCTCAATAATACTACAATGAGAAGTGACTAAGACACTCCATGCTGTGCTAGAACAATGACATGTACAGAGTAAACGTTGGATATATGGAGCAGATTTTTCAGGGATGTAATAAATATTTTCTGTAAGAGTCATTAAGATGAAAACAACATATTTCATCAGTTAAGTAAAACATAAAGGGAATCAGATGGTTCAAGTCAGGAGGCATCGCGCTGTCACACTTCCTCAAAGGATTGGCTCTGTGGAGACGAGAGAGCTGGTCCTGGAAAAAATGAGGCAATACAGAGTTAAGAAACAATTCAGCTCCTCTATTTTTTTTCAGATAGGTTCACTGGCATCATGTCTGAACAAAAGGAGGGATCATTCTTTCATTTTAAAAGAGGTCTGTCCTGATAAAGCACATACTGTTAAACCTCTTGTATGCATTTGCAGGCACAGGATGAGTGAGTCAATATTGCAGTGACTTTGCAGGGCTAAGTTCCTTACTTCACGAATCCTTGAGGACAAGTCAGTGCAGACTGTCAAAATATGACAGAGATTATCTCAGAGTCATATTAGACTCTCGGCTAATGTTTATCTTCAGATGCGACCTCCCTTCTCCAAAGTCAGGAGGCACCTGCTCCAGATACCACGGTCCCTCAATTGCAGCAGACTCCCCAGTTATAGAATTAATCATCTGGATATCAATAACAAAAACCTTTTCTCCTAATTAACTGCTGTCTTGATATGAGCATTCACATTATATGAAGGATGAAGGATTATACAAAGTAATAACATCGGTTTTGTAACGAGCACATAAATATACAAATGACCACGTCCCTTTGAAATCAGGGTCAGGAAGGGCTGGGTGAGTGGCAGCCCACTTGGTCATATTCACACCTCCGTCCACCCTCACTCTGGACAAATGTCTGCTTTCTTGGTCACCCCTACTCTAGGAATGCGACCTTTATCGATACCTATCTCCAGTAATCCTAAAGGAGCTATTTTAACTTAGGTTTTTCATTTGTTCTTAACTGTTTAATTATTTTTCATTATCCATTTTGCATCAGATGAGAAATGAAGGAAATAATGCTTTCCATTATTTCCCAAGCCGTATTCAATTCAGCACAAGAACCTTAACTCAGAGTTAATGAGAAGTCCCAAATCAGGTGCTACAGGAGAGAGAGGACAGGAACAAGAGGGGGTCCTCTGTTCCTGGTGATTCCATTGCCATGGGTAAGCGTGAGTCCACAAGACGCTTCGGCAGAGCAATCCCCTGAGGCGGCCGTTCCCCAGACTCACACAGTCAACCCGTTCTGTAGGGCATTTTGAGAGGACCATTTGTCCTTCCTCTCTGTGAGGGTCTCCTCTTGCAAGGCTTTCTCCCCTTCTTAATGTACTACCCATCTTTTTCCTTCTCCTCATGAAGACTGTATCCTCTGCAATGGCCTATTGTTGCCAAGATCCAGCTTAATTCTCCCCTGTGGAGTCAAGTCTTGAAAACACAGGCCTTTTTAGGAGTCCAGCTATGCAAACAAAGCACAGAATAATGTCCCAAGTTGTCACCACAGTACACCAAATTACAAGGAAATGTATTACATAAATCACATTTAACTAAAATTAGAAAACACAGATAAGCCAGAAACCTAAAACAGTCCACCAAGAGATAAACACCATGGGGTTTGTGTATATTTTTTCAGATAATGTCTATGCATATATGTCGAGTTTTTTAGAAGGCAATAAAATAATTTTTAATGAACAGAATCCTTACCAGAGGGGAAGCTACAAAGTGTCATAGTCAGCATTAACCTATACATGTATACAGTGTGGTTCTTGCTTACCTCCTCTCCGTCATGACTCAGTGAGGCCCTCAGAGTTCAACCGAGGGTCTCAAAGCACCCCTTTGTATCTTTCTCTTTGTCTCCCCTCACCACCCATGCCCACCGTCTCCCATGCTCCTCGTAAGGGGCCTTCTGCATGGGCAGGGAGTGTCCTCAGGCTCATGCTCTACAGCTGTCCTGACTTTGCCCACAAAGGATGGGGGCCAGATGGACAATTTCTCCTTAATGGTCTGTGTGCCTAGCTTGCATCTGCCTAGATGCAGAGATGCCTAGCCAGCTCTACCCTCCACTCACCATGAAGCCGTTCTGTTTCCCTTTTCACTCTGGAGAGGCCTCTCTCTGAGCCCTGGGCCACATAACCATCTCGCACCCACGATGTGACTGTGCCGACGCTGTCATTCCGCCAATGATTTGTGTTGAAGGCAAACAGCCCATTTTGGGGCCAACCTCGGAGCTGAGATGTTTCCCGAGTTGGCGCTCTCCTTCCTTGCCCTGATTGCTATAAGTAAAAGCCCATTTGTTGGCATTAATTGAGGCATTTGATTTGGTTCAGGACCAGGAGTTAGTATAAGTAGTGTAACATTAAATAACAGTAACGATGATATTAAGAAATACACATATTTTTACTTTTATTTACTCAAAAATGTATGATTAATTCTTTTTTTTAATGTTTATTTATTTTTGAGAGGCAGAGCATGAGCAGGGGAGGGGGAGAGAGAGAGGGAGACACAGAATCTGAACCAGGCTCCAGGCTCTGAGCTGTCAGCACAGAGTCCCACGTGGGTCTCTAACCACAAACCATGAGATCATGACCTCGGACAAAGTCAAACACTTAACCGTTGACTGAGCCACCCAGGTGACCTTATGTGATTCTTTTCAAAAATACTTGAGCTAGTTTCAAACATGAATACAGTATAAAGTTGAATAATTAAAAGCACCATAAGAAAGTTATATTACTTAGGGGCTCTTGGGTGACTCGGTCATTTAGCATCCAACTCTTGATTTAGGCTCATGTCTTCATCTCACTCAAGTTTGAGATCAAGCCTCATGTCTGGCCCTGTGCTGGCAGCAAGGGGCCAATTCCCTCCCTCCTTCTTTACCCCTCTCCTACTCTCTCTCTCTCAAAAATAAATAAATAAGCATTTTTTAAAAAGAATGTATCTTACTTAAGTAGATTAATGCAGAAACAGCCGCCACCCATTACCTGAGCTGAAGTTAGCTGATATAAAAAGACAGAATTTAGCTCCATGAACTAGTCCAGTAAAAACAGTCTATTCTTCTAACGGGCTTTGTTACATGTCGCTTCAAGGAGTCTCTTTAACAAAACAAAGGTGAAAACACTGTGGTCGCCAAGGGACACACTTACCTCTTTACTACTTACTTGAAAAAAAAATCTTAACTGGAAATGATTTCACCTGTTCATATCCATAACCTTGGGACCAATGGCATTTCCAGTAAGATTCCCTTCGGAAGGCAAAGTGACAAGATGAGGGATGGGGGAGAAGAAATGGAGTGAGAGAGAGCTGAATCAAGGGCCCCTGAGGGTGAGAGGAACGAAGACAACAAATAATTGGATTGAGGGGGAGGGGTTATGGGAAGAGGAATTTCAAGATGGTTCTTTCAAATAACCCTTCGAAAAGAAGCCTGTCTAGAGCATGTAAGCGGGTTACAAGAATACAGAGAGACCGCGAGAAAACAGGAACAGGAAGGTGACACCCAGAAGGCCTCTGGCCCTGAAGTCTCGGAAGGCTGCGTGTCCGGTGGATGGGCGAGGCGCGAGCTTGCAAGCTGGGCACCGTGAGGCCAAGGCACAGCTCTGAAAATGATTTTTCAGGCCTCTGGGTGAGGAAGAGAATGGGTTTAAGATAAAAGTTTTGTCTATTTTCTTCCTCACAATCCTTGACCTCAAGATATGCAGATTAGATCCTCTGTATTCTGCAGAGCAACCTTGTCCCAAAGCACTAGATCTTCCCTCTAGATAGAGAATAAAGGAGCAGTTCGTCCTCCGCCCAGAGGCCGGCCCCGCCTCTCACGGCTCTGGAGGCACTGTGGCAATCCCGGCCGCTGGATAGTATCTGATCGGCTACAGTTGGAAAACAAAATCCTGGGGTCTGAAAGCAGCCCCGAGCAGCGTTAGAAAAGACATGCTAGAAAAGGAAGCGCATTGGCCCCTGCTGACCGAAGACAAATCCATCTGTGGTCCGCCTAGGGAAACACGGGTCAGAACTGCTGTGCAGAGCAAACCGTTAGGAAGTATTGTTTCGGTCTGAAACGATGAGTAGCAAGAGAAAAATGACGTCTCTGTAAGCGGAGGCTAAGAAAAGCCCAGGAAAGGAAGCCTCCACGTTCTACCTCTCAGCCCTTCACAGGGATCTGGTCTTCGAAGGACTTGTGATTAAGGACTTGTTCTTTGAGAGACTTGTGATTAAGCTCACACCCCAGAGTCTTGTAAACAGCCAGGGACGTTGCCAATGTCCCCCCAGAGGGTTGAGACTTCACTCACCAGCATCCACATAGTAACATTATTATTTCCCTTTTCAATGCAATGTACATGAATGTTCACTTGCGCCCAATTACAGTAACGCATGAATTACATACAATTAACTTCCCTGCTTAATTACAGTCACACAGGGATTAAGGGAGAAAGGGCTTTACTTCGTAAACATTATATGCTTCAACACTTAGCCTCTGTATGATATATTTCTGGCCCTGTCACAAAAGAAAACGAGTTCTGCAGTCACTGTGTTTTACCTTACACTCTCTTCTCTCAGGGTTCTGTGTCAGCAGAGTCACCGGAGTCCTTATCTAGTTAGAGCGAAGGAATCTAATTTTCTGCGAATGTATGAACTGGAGTGCTTTGTAGCAGGGATCTCGGAAGTTTTGCATACAGTGCAGAGTTGAACCTTCTGGGTAAGGAATCTGTAAAGGGCAGGAGAATGGTCTCTAGTTTCCCAGAATCAGTCAGGAAAATGCTTTCTTCAAAAAGGCTATCCAAAGCTGCTTCGAAAACATGATTAAAGGCTGCCTCCTCTCTCATCCTGCACCTGTCACTTTTCTGCATTCCTTTGGCCTCAAACATGAACACCATTTTTTCTCTGAATAAGACTTCAGATTGCAAATTAGCGGGGAATTTGAAGTGAAGTTCACTGCCACCCACACCAAAAGACTTTTTCCCCAGCCGATGCCAGACCTGGTGCCAGAACAGTGGGGTTGCAGAAAAGTCACAGAGCTGGCACAATAAGAAGATGATTGAAGGGAACAGGGACGGAGCGTTCACCATTCTCATAGTTCAGCGGGGATGTGAAAATGCTTCTCTGAAAAGCCGCACAAAAATCCCTCAAGGGCACCGAATGCTCACCGCACTGGCTCCTCACAAAAGATGGCAATTTCATTTGGCCACATTGTCAACCCTCTTTTCGCCCGGTACTCGGAAGAGCCGGCCAGATACCCTAAGAAAAGCTTTTAAAGGGGCAAAAGAGACACCAGATAACCTGTGAGCTCCTAGGAAAATTCATGGGAGAGCAAGATCATATGCACCGAACAGATTGCACTTGCAAGAAAAGGACTGTAGATCGAAATTAGGCAAATTGGATTTCATTTTCAGAAAATCAAAAATTTGAGAAACACACTCCTAACTCAGTGCCTGAGCTCATTTCTTGAATGATACATGTGAACCCTTTGCCTAATAAACCAACTACCTGCATCCTACTACCAAGAACGTCTATGAAAAGGTCATTAACCTTGCCTTTAACATGTGGAAGCATGTGGTATACAATACAAAATTATTTTACGTCATAATCCCTGTCTATATTTGGCAGCAAGACATAAGCAAAGACATAAGCCTTCCTCAAGTTCTCATATCCAGGAGGGCTCCTGTGTAGGCGATTTTCAAAGACATCTCTGGAAAGGTTGGAAAGAGTGAGCAATCATCTGGCTGTGTGGGGAAAATTGGTCTAGTTATCTGTATTTTGCTTCCTTCTTTTCATCATTGCAAATTTTTCTGTCAGGATCCGAGGCATTGGAGAGATTAAGCTGTTGATTTTTTTTCTTTCTTTCTTTGAAATCAAGGTCTTTCTGTTCTCTTGAATTTCCATCTCCCTGGCACTCAGTGCTTCACATTATGCCCCGTGTTCTAAGGCATCCTCACTTTAAAATTCATGAATCAACCCTGAATTTTCCATCCTTTGATCCTTCATTGAGTTGTTGTTTCACAATATCAAAAAAAAAAAAAAAACTTTCAAAAGCTAACTTGAATAGTGGCCATACTCAAAGGAACACTATGCCAGAATTGATCCTGAAGACACGGAACCAAACTTCTTCCATTTCAGACATAACCCTGTGTTTGACCTGATATAGGAAGGAAATTCTCCTTAAAGAACCAGCTTTTTCTTTCTATATTGGAGGATTTTAAGAATTGGTACTGTGGCTTATTGATTGTGATAATGTATGATGTCCATATCCTTTTCTGACTAAGGATAAAAACAGGACTCATGTGTATTAATTTCCTGCTCATCTTTTATTCGAGAGGTATGGTTTGGGGCACTTTATGCATATTATTTCACTTTTTTTCTTATGCTGGGCCTCTTATAGCAGTTTTATGATGACCTATCTGTAAAATAACTTGTAGAGTTGTAGATAATTTGGCCAAGGTCACAGAGCCAGGATAAACCAGCATCAAAATTTGAATCCAGATCAAGCCAGAATTCAGTTTATTCCACTATATCATGTGGTTTCTATTCCTTCATTTTATATGAGCAGGTAAGAGATTGTGCATCTTTCAGGGTTACCTATTGGCCAGCCAGAGGCTTGTTCCAATAATTCTGCCATTGCTCCGATTATTTTGAAACTTTGCTATGGAAATTATCCTCAGAGACAACTTATAAGCCACACCAGAACACCTGTTTCAACATATTAAAAAGATGTTTTCTTTGGATTCATGCCTCCACCCCCCCTCATTCTCCCATTTTTGATGAACTCGGCTGTCCACATAGCTCTTTCTACCTAAAGTACAAGTGCCAGAGGAAACAGTTGAACAAGCTTATTTCAGATTTCTATACATGATATCATATCAGACATTATCCTATTCATGTATATGTTTACTTGCTTTCTGTCTTTTTTCCATCTCTGGCCTCTCTACCCCAAAGCATGTTAAGCTAAATGAGATCAGGAAGCCTGTCATGTTTATATGAGCTCAGTGCTTAGAACAGTTCTTGGAACACTGTAGCTATTCAGTTAATACCTGTTGAATAAATGAATGAATGAATGAAAGAACAAATGGAATTAAAGTCATCTCTGAGCTTCGGCCAGGCTCCGTAGAATGACTGGCTATGTAAGTCATGAGCATAACTGTGTTATTATGGCATATATCAGCAGAAGTAGAATAAGATGTGTTGATTTAAAAGTTAATAGTTCCTGAAAGAGATCTCAAAGTCTTGGCTGACCACACAGGGGCTACTAAAAGGGTCTTGGGCTGTTTTTCCCCTGCCTTCCTTCCAGTCCTCCGAAGCCATAGTAGCTTTCAGGCACCCCCCTGGTGGGGCAGAGGGTAGTATGGAGCTGATATGCTATAAATTATAGTCATTACAACATGTCAGCAGCCCCCCAGCTGAGACCTTTAATGTGTTGCTATGAGATTTTTCAAGGGCGTCCACTTTCAAGAAGGTTTAGGAGTATTAAATGCCTTTTGCAACCCACCAGGGTTTTCTTTAACTCATGTGAATCTGACATGTATTGGGTGCATTTTATCTCACGATCAATTTAATTAGAAGCTGTCGATTTAAAAATGAGCTCTGGCTCAGTCGGTTAAGTGTCAGACTCTTGATTTCAGCTCAGGCCATGATCTCACGATTTGTGAGACTGAGCTCCATATTGGGTTCTGTGCTGCTTGGGATTCTCTCTCTCCCTCTATCTCTCCACCCTCTCCCTTTCATGTCTGTCCGTGCATATGCACACTCTTTCTCTCTCAAAATAAAGAAATACTTAAAAAAATAAAAAGTAAAAATGATTTGTTGCTTCTGAAAGGCATCAGACCTCTAAGATCCACTTGTAAAGTTGTTTCCTGCCTCATCTCTCATTCTCTCCTTTCGGTACCTGGTATAAAGCAGCATAATGCCTGGTGGTCACCGTGACCACCAAATAAAGATGCATAAAAAAGATCACCAAGAAAATGAGTGAACGCTGTCATTATTGGAATCTACAGGTGACATACACGCACCCTTTAAGCAGTCAAAATGGAAACGTGCGCTTTTTTTACTTCTGATTAATATCAGTTATTTCTGACCTGTTTTCAAAGAAGGGAAACATTTTTAATGGCTCCGCATGGCAGAGCTCAGAATGGGCAAAAAGTGAACTGATATGTAGGATAAAACTGAAACACATATCAAGGCAGGAATAAAGGAACAGGGGGCAGCGCGTCTGATTTCATTTGTTCAAGACATGGGTCTTGATTCTTTCATTAGCCGTTCAAGTGAAAGGATGCCAAGTAAAAAAGAAAAATGTTAGCTACCGGAGAACAGTACTTCCAAAGCTACTGGGGTAGAAACTGTAAAATGAACCCTGCTTTCCAAGAGGTCAGCTATAGATGAAAGAGATGTATTCAGAATAAATTACCACCAGCAAAGGCAAACGGCGACTCTCTGGTGAGGTGAGCAGGCACCTCTGGGTTTTACCCACCAAACTTTGCCTTATGGAAGATCTGAGAGTGAGGAGGGGAAAAGCTACTGTTCGTGACCTAATCCTGAGGATCTACACTGCTCTCCCTGCTTGTTTTAGAAATTGAAGTAAAAAGAACCTGCTTGGTTAATGGTTAATAGAAATGATTAGTAGGTAGAAGACACTGAATCAGACACAAAATGTACTAGAGAGAAAAATCTATAAGATACTATAAAAGATTAAACTTTTTAAATTTCATACGTTACTATTATGCGTTTGCACATTTATTATTAAAAGTTGATTACTCTTTCCCTCCTTGGGATAAGAAAAGTAAACTGGAAGTCCAGTGAGATTTAATGGTGTTATATTTGTTATCTGAATTGGGTCTACTCAAATCTGTCCTGGGGCCAATGAACTATTCCAAGAAGAGGCTATAGGGACAGAACTATATTAGGAGCTACAAATTCAGGGCAAGGACAGCCTTAGATAACTATAAAGGGATTTACTGCAAGGACCTCCATACAGAATATGGAGGGAACCAAGGCAAAACGTTAGTGATGCACTTTTGATCTCTGTGTAGAGACTTACTCTAAAAACCAATTGCAAGGTGATCTGTGAGTCTAAATGGCCTGTGAATAATACACATTGGGTCCTTTTAAAAAGAAAAACAAAATAAAAAACAAGTATGACTACAGTTTTCCAGTTGAAAAACAATGAAACTCTCAGAACAAATAATCTCTAATTGACTGTATAAGTTTACAGTTTAGCATCTTTTTGTGTTTCCCATTCTTGTATCATTCTTGAGAAGTGGGGCGATCTGGGGGGCAGGGGTCAGGAGGACCAAGTCTGAGAGCACATATACGAGCTTTGGGAAGGCGGATGTTTTGCACAGCCTTTGAAAAGTCTTGTCTGGACACCATGATGGCCACAGCGATTTTAGCCAAGGACTACACCACACTGGCATTTTGGCAGCAGGTGCCTTGGCAGTGAAGGAAAATTCCGAGTGAAGCACAATCTGCCTGGTTTTATGTGGTATTTCATAATCAGTTGCATGTCATAATCACTTTTTCAGGTGTGCTATGGTTTAGGAAACAGCGATCTGGTAAATAATAATGGAAGCTTGCCAAGTGGTGAGGAGATGAGGCAAAGCATGTTGCTTAATGTTCTGGATAGTGTTTACATTTCCTGGGAGAAACATCCCCTCTGTAAATTACCCTAGATGCTCATACTTCAGACAATCAAATTCTAAGTTTGACTTTGAGTCTATGAAGCCCTAAATAGTACAAGCCTGTCAAAACCAAGGCTGCCTGCTGCCCTATGTCTCATTAAAGGCACTATGAGCAGCAGGAGTAGACTTCCTGACCATCCTGATGAATACTTGAAAGAGAAGAAAAGAAGCCAAGAAACTCTCCCTAAGGAATCTCTTTCCCAAAACCTGTGTAGTGATTTTAAAGTCTTCTTCAGGAGGGGATTAGAAAAATTTTCCCTTGATTTATGGTTCTTAATTTTATGAAATGTTGTGTAGATGCTATAACTTAGATTAAAAGACATCTTCCATTCATTTAGGATTAAAACGGTACCTATTTAGTTCGACCATCTCTGTTACAAGCTATGGTAAAATACAGCAGTGTAGCGGGACAGTTACTGGCTACATTATGATTGTGTGTGTGTGTGTGTGTGCATGCACATGTGTGTGTCACCAGTTAGGCCCTTTAGCTGTTAGAATGACTGGTGGGCTGAAAATTACTATAAGTGCCTTTTGAAGGTAACTTTCAAAAGTGACACGCACTTAAGATTGAAGAATTGTTCAGATCTTTGAAAAATTAAAACAACAAATGAAGTTCAGGATGAGAGTTCAATAGGCATGAGAAATAATTCATGTAGGTACAAAAGATTCAAGAAGGTTACCTCAGATTTTAACTACCTTCGCATTATTAATTTAATTTCTAGTCATTATGATAATACCAAGCATTTAGAATACATTTAGTGTTTATGTAGATGGAATCAGTCCATCTCAAAATCACAATCTTGAATTAATAAGCTATTAAAAATGTCACTAGAAAGTGCTTTTATTATTCTGCCAGTAAACTGTTCCCTGTTTCTTTTTATAAAAGAAATTTCAGGATTTATTTTTTGATCGCCCTTAGATTTTGAAAACTGTAATGTTTCTGTTTAAGAATTCTCCTTATGCTGCATTAGTGCCATGTTCTTTGACAGCATTAAAAAATATGCAAATATAGCCTTTTTAATGGTGATTTTCATTTTGTTACTGTCATTTAACTAAAAAACAACTGATGATGTTTCAACTTATCACTTACAACAGTGAAGTTACTGAATTGATATTTATGTTCAGAGCAGATGACACAGAAACAAATATGTTTGAAATACCATCTGCACCATGTTGATTTCTTCCTTAAAGGCACAATGGAGTTGTTGAAATGTAGCCTGGGAGGGAAAATCAGATTCAGGGGCAGAGACGGCACATTACTATCCAAGAAAAATGGGTAAATGAGGTTTGCTGAATTTGGAGATGGGCTGTGGAGAAGAAGGGGCAGAAGGGGAACGTGCGAGTGTGAAATCTGCAACTTCACAGGAATCTTTCCATTTTGGCAACGAGAGCTCTCTCTGCTTTTTGGCCCTCCATCTCCCAGACTGCCCACTTGGCTCCGTGCCCCACTGCCTACCTCTCCTTGCAGCCTCTACCCAGTACTACGCAGCTTCTCCATCTGTTGCTGGTTGCCAACCTGCTGCTTAGGAAACCCCAGCATACTCTGCGCTGAATTACGTGGGAGTGGCACCTTTCACAGCTATTTGAACCGGGAGAGAAGCAGGCAGCTGGGTGGGAGGAAAGTTGGAGAGAGGAGCCTTGCGGGAGCAACATGTCCTGCTGAGCAAGACCGACTCTCAGAGGGGGAGCGGAGGGCTGATCTGGGAGTCGCTGTTAGATGTCATGTGGGAAGCTTTCTTGTTATTCCAAGAAGATTCTAAAATGAAGGCGAGCACCCCCTCAACGGGCCAGTGGATGGACTTCATACCGAACGAGATTTATCTCCTAACTTGACCTAGGTAAATGATGCTGGGCAATTCAATGACCTCCACTGTGCTTGAATTTCCTAATAGCCGGACCTCCTCTTCATGGGTAGAAAACTTAGGTTTCTTTGAACTCACTCCACCCTCTCCTGCACACATTCTATCCAGTTTATCTCCACTTATGTATCCCATTAGCAGCAATAATAATTATGATAATAATTAACATTAATTGGGCACTTACTCTTGGATGTAATTGGTGTTAAGCACTTTACATTCTGTGCTGAATCATTTTCATGTGCCCTTCAGAGCTACTTTGTACATGTCCCCACCCTGCTCTGTGTCCCTTTCTGTGCCCTGGGAGGCTGATCATTGTGGACCGTATCTTTTGGCTCCCTTGCCTTTGGCTTCTGGATGGATTCTGCTTACATGTACAAGTTAACTGGCAGCTGATGGGTGGAAGGGAGAAAAATTAGGTCAGGGTATTATTCCCTTTCTGCACTGTCACAGCAGGTCAGCTGTGTCTTTTGATGAAAATCCCCAACCAGCAGCCATCCCCTAGAGCTACAGATCCCTCCCCTTGCCCTTTCGGCCGAAAAGTGATAACTTTTCTGTTTCACCATGCCCTGTTCTTTCCCTAACCCTGCCCACATCTTCGTAAGCATTCCCTTTATTAAACTCTTCTCAGCCACTTGACGTGGGGGCCATCTTTCCCCTACTGGGACCCTGAACGATACATATGCATAGAACCTACAGCCCTGAGGTAAGTACCCTTGTGTAGTTGAGGAAACTATGACTTCAGTTTGTGTAGAACCTGTCCCAGTCCGTGCATCTGGTAAACACAGTGACCAAAACACCAACTCGTTTTTCTTGTTCTGAACCAGTGCCCAGTGTTGCCAGGATGATCAGTTCTAAATTCATAATGTTTTATTATTTGAAAGCCTGGTGCTTATTTGAATTATTCCATCTCATTGCAAAACCCCAAACTCTTGCTTAGATTATTGCAATCCCATAATATTAGGGAAAAATCTACTTGCTTATTTATATGACAGAATATTTATTCATATAACAAAATTTACTTATTCATATAACAGAAAACAATTCAAATTAACATAAGAAAAGAAGAAAATTAATCTAAGGTTACGGTACGGAGCTTCAAATAGGCTCCATAATGCCCACTTCCTGGCATTTATGCCCTTGTTGAATCCTTTCCCCTTGAGTGTTGACCAACTTTATTAACTTCTAATAAATAGACTATGGCAGAAGTGATGGGATGGTACTTCTCAGTATTGAGTCATTAAAAAATGGCTTCTAGGATACTTGGATCGCTCTGTCTGGGAAAAGCCATGTACCCTGTGGAAAGGCTCATGTAGCAAGGAACTAAGACCTTCCAATAGCCATAAAAGCAAGCTCAGAAATGGAACCCTCCCTAGTTGACCCTTCAGATGATTACAGTCCCAGTCGACATTTGATTACAGCTTTGCAAGAGATTCTGAGCCAGAATGTCCCGCTTTAGCAGCTCCGAGACTTTGGAGCCACAGAAAATATGAATTAATACATGCTAGTTGTTTGTAGCCACCTTGCTTAACCAACATTTGTTTATTCTCAGCTACCAAGTTTTGGGATAATGTATTGTGTGACAATAGATAACTTAGATTTTGATTCTGAGAAGGGTTCCAGAGGAACAGAATCTTGAGGATGATGTCCCTGAATTGGTTGTGGGTGCTGTGAATCACTGGGAAACTGGAGGTGGAAATGAAGCAGTGGCCATTTGGTGCCACACACATGTCACTGCTGATCTGCTAGCTCACCCATCGGCATGAGGTGCCAGCCAGCCTACAGCTGCTCTGCTGTCCCTGCTTCCTCTCTTTCAGCTTTCCTGAATCTTGGGCCAGTGTGTGTGCTTAGTCCACCACCTAATAGAGACTGCTTACTCAGATCCTTCAAGCGCAGGGGTCAAAAATCTTGAACATCAGAAATTCAGGAAAGGGTTTAATGAAAAGCCTAGGCAAGTAAGGAGCCAGAGGAGTCAACACCCAGAGTTTGTTAAACTTTCTTCTCCAGCTCCACCCTAAAGCCAATTGTGGTCCATCAACTCTTCTCAGGTCTTCAAACCCAAAATTCCATATTCTTGAGAGGTATTCTAATTATCCAGCTGGGATCAGCTATCCTCCCCATGACCAATAAACTGGAAGTCGGCAGTATAATGTGGTGAAAAATATAGAGAGACATAGCTTCTAACACAGAAGAATGAGGACAATAGCTCAACAGTCCACCACATCTTCCCAGAAGATCTCCCTGCTTCCTCTGATTTATCCTACCTGCTGGGGCCACACCTTCCTGCCAAGGACTCACGGCTCATCTTGACATGATCTAAAACTACCATTTGAAGTTAACTCACCCGTATGGTCCGTAATCTATACCTAATGTGCATAAACCACTCTAAAACCCCATAAAACTATATTCTTGTGCAACTCATGACAGTTCTCACTTTGTCTTTTGTTAGAATTACTTATAGACTTCATATTTGAGTTTAGCTTTAAAATGCCTTACCCGACTGTCTCACTCTTATTCAGCAATACTCACTGTCACCACACTTTGGTCAAGGCACCATAAGTAGAAAGGCTACCTGGGAATGCTTTCTGATATTATAGATTTAATTAGATTTTTTGAAATTAGATTCTTACCCTTTCACTATTGGTGATGTTTGTTCACTCAGTGAATGACTGCCTGATAAGAAAGAAGCTATAATACCCTAATAATATTCTTTGCCAAATAGGGAAAGCACAGTAGTGATGACAAAGACTTAAACATACGTCTGCAGGCACTGAATGGCTTTTGCTACCACAAGTCATTAGGTACACAAATGGGAACGCTGTACATTTGCTTGATTATGTACAACACATTCGTGGGGTTATGCTAAAAGGATTTCCACTAAGTGGTCTTGTCTTTACATTTTTTAAATATTTCATAGATATTTCAAATTATAAAAATGATATCTGGAAACTAGAACTGGATCTTGGTATTTTGTGCACAGGAGAATCATCTGAATAAATTGTTTCCATGAAAGTCTTGAGCTCCAGGACTCTAAATTCAGACTCAGTTGACCCAGTATGAAGCTGGGAATTGGAATATTTAATAAACACCCCCAGGGAATTCTGACAAAGGACATCTGCCTGTCCACACCCGGAAATACAATTGAAGTAAACCCAGAGCTTAAATCAGTCTGTTTTTCACTGAATGAACACCAAAAAACCCTCCAAATGCTTGTGAACCCAGTCATACCACCAGGCCATCCCAGAGCCAAGAGGAATTTCTTCTGACCTGGAGGCTTGCACTGAGTGAAAAGGTGAGTCAGCCATAGGGTCCAACAAGCAAAGAAAACTTCAGGGAGGAGAAAAGGTCAGAAGGAAAAGGATCCCCCTTTCGCCCAGGTTTCTGAGCATCTTGATAATAAGGCCTGTGAAGCTCAGTGGGAGCTGAGGAAAAGTGTTCTAAATTTTAGTGAAATGAGAAAAACAGTTTTAAGAAACAGCTTCTGTTTGGAAAGTTTAGAAAATCCACTCGTAATAGCATCCTTTTATTGGTATCAACTCTGGAGATTTGCTTGCTTGTAGAATGACGTTATCAAACAACTTCCCTTAAAACCCACAGCCCTTTCGCCTTTGCTGTGTGTCAGGCGCAATTTAACCTTCATTACGTTCTCAGCAGAGGTGTTTATATGAGACAGTGTGATCTCCATGCATTGCTTCCTCTTTTTGTTCTTCCACAGCAGCAAATACCAGGTGCTTTTCTAAAAAAGCCTGTGGTTAGTACAGCTAACCTATCTGTTTCACCCAAGCCCACCGTGAGGGTGATGGCTTGCGATGGCTGTGTAGGTTTTGAGAATGACAAAGTGGCAATGAAAGCTAAGAGGGAGATGATTGCACTGAATGACAGATGGGAGTTCAACTGATCCAAGTTCCTGGCCAAGCAGATAGGGAGACTCAGGGATTAAAGGGGTGAGATGGGGTGGGGGGGATGATAAGACAGAGATATGGACAGAAGCAAGGTCAGAGGCCAAAGGCTCCACACTGAGCAAATAGGCCACTGGAAGAAGTGTGAATTCTTGTTTCACTAGACACAAAAAATGAACAAGTAATCATAGTCAGAAAGTCAAGGTCAATTACCAGAGTAGTGGAAAGGGTAACAAGACAAAAAATAAAACCTTCCATACTAGTCAGCTGCTAAAGCCACGGAGTCAGGACTTGAGAGTCTTGGTGGTCGTTCTGCTAAAGTTGGCAATGTTTCCCGGAGGGAGGTCTCTATGTTACTGACTTTATCCAGAGCGCTGACTACAACTGCAGAATCACTTGCTTCTACAAAAGGGTCCTGCCTGAGACTCTCCAAGAGCAGGGCTGAACTCCCACAGCCGGGTCTGTGCTCACCTACTGTAGCTAGAGACCCACTGTGTACGTGACTTGTGACTTCTGCAATAGCCTTCATTCTCCTCTCCCCCGCCCTCCTAGCTCATTTCATACAATTAGATGCCCGTGTCTTTACCACAGGACTCACGTTTATTTCCTTTGAAAATTAAATCTAGCTGAGTTGATGTTCTCAAGGGAATATAGATTGTTTACTACATATTCTCAAGGACCAAAAGTTACAGGACAAAATATTACAAACCAGTGATGTCATAATGCCTAGAAAGAAAAGATTTATCCACATTTCCAGAGGATATTATTTTCTCATCCGAGTCTCAGGACCTTACCACATTAGTCTCTTGGATTAATGTAGTAACTTTTCCCTAATGAGCTCTCAACTGTTCTATTAGGATATATGCAAAAATAAGACAAGAGAAAGTAAATAGAGTCATCCAAAGTGGATATTAACCATTAGTAAAGGGAGGAATAGAATTCAGTTCTCCTAACCCTCAGCAAATTATGGCTGTATCTCTTTAATATCAAAGGTGGAAAATTAGATATAACAGTTGAGCTCCCCGCCCCCAATACTTCTTTCTGTCATATGAAAGGAAAATGAGAACGGCAGCAATACAGATAGCAAAATAATACTTCCTGGCTATACATAGCTTGTCTACTAGAGGAAAGCAATGAATAAATATACGCAAGTATAATTAATGACCTGAAAAAGATGAAGAATGAGTACCTACAGTTTCCCACAAACTGCTTTGTAAAATAATGATAAAATTCCCAAACCACTTGTGCTGAGTTCCCAACTTAGGCACGCACAGCCATCAGCCCCTGGTAGGAATGGCAGCCAAGTCACACTATCCCTGGAGCCAAGGACAATTACTGGAAAACACGATTAACCCCTGCTTTCCTCCCTTTTGCACCGTCCCCCCATGTGTGGCTTTCGAGTCTTGTCTCAAAGTAAACAAAATTGTGCGTGTACATGCTGCCAATGAAGGATTTTATAATTCCTCAGATTCACGGAGAACCGTGAAGTACCTTCAAGTTAAAGTAACCTTGCAAGTCTTCCAATTCTGCCGTTCTTTAAGGAGTTCCTATTAAGTCTTAAATGCTTCAGAGATTAAAAGGGTATATTAACGTTATTGGAGACTTGAGATAAAATGCCATGCCTTGCAGGGTATCTTAGCACTTAATGAAAACATTTTCATCACATTCTGAGGCTATTATGCCAGATCGTCATTTCATAAGTTGTAAGATAATCTTATTTTAATTAGAGGAGATATACCAAGTATATTAGAGTAATACAGTTAAATGCATTCATCAACTTTCTTCTTGTCAGGTAAAAGGGTTCCTTCAGGGTTTGTTACATGGATGTGTTGCCACACATATAAATAAAACAAAAAACCAAAACCAAAACCAAACTAAATATATATGTGCACATAAATTCTGAACTATTTGTATGTTCAGTCATATGTTAATGTTTTTTAAGGTGGACCCTATATAAGGCTGCACTGTCCAATAGGTAGCAGGTGGCTACTGAGTACTTGAAAAATGGCTAGCTCAAATTGAAATGTTCTGTAAGTATGAAGTACACGTTGAATTTAAAAAACTCTAGCACACAATATATAAATTAGCTCAATGATGTGTATGATTCTTTGCTGAAATAATTATATTTTGGCAATTGGGGTAAACAAACTGTATTATTAAAATTAATCTCATCTGTTGCTTTTTACCTTTTTAAATATGATTATCAGACGATTTGAAGTTTTAGGGGCACCTAGGTGGCTCAGTCAGGTAGGCGTCTGACTTTGGCTCAGGTCATGATCTCGTGGTTCGTGGGCTTGAGCCCCACCTCCAGCTCTGTGCTGACAGCTCAGAGCCTGGAGCCTGCTTCAGATTCTGTGTCTCCTTCTCTCTCTGCCCCTTCCCCTGCTCACACTCTCTCTTGCTCTCAAAAAAAAAAAACTATAAAAAAAGAAAATTCCAAGTTTTATATGTTACTTGTATTATATTTCTACTGGACTCTGTTGCTCTATATCATCTAACCAATATGTAAGTTTACATCTTAATTATCTGTAGAATATTATCCATGTTGTTAAATAATGAATGTAAATGATAAAACAATTAATGTCAAGCTGGTTCCACCTAATTTCGAGCAAATTTCCAGTTACCTTTCCCCACTGTCCAGTTAAATGAATGGATGGAGAAGCTAGTCTTAATAGCGGTGTGAGGGAAATGCTAGCAGGCAGGTCAGTGGCTGCAGAAGAAAGTTGGAAAGCACTTTCCAGAACCAGACACAGATCACCTGAACTCAGGAGTGGATTGTGAAATGAAGCCAGAAGATTCTTGTGGGAGAATCACTCTTTAACAGCATTCACACTTCTGATCCGGACATTCAAGTGGAACAAAGAAAGCTTCAAATTCCATCTTATGGTTTTGCAATTCTTGCGAGAGAGGGAAAGAGAAAAGGCACATGTTTGAGTAGGAAAAGTTTTCAAAATAAACAAGATGGTGTTAAAACATTTTGTTGGAAAGCCAGGAAAAATGTGAGCACCAATCAAAACAGACAGCACTTAGACAAAAGCCACTCAAGCCACACTGGTAACCTAAAAGGGCCAGACAAAATTTTTTTCAATGTTTATTTATTTTTGATAGAGAGAGACACCAACTGCAAGTGGGGAAAGGGCAGAGAAAGAGGGAGACACAGAATCTGAAGACACAGGTCTGAATCAAACTGACTCCATGACAGGCTTCAAGTTTCACCTCTGATCTTGGAGGCCTAGGTGTCAGTTTCTCAGAATCATTAGACAATAGAAGGGCACACATTGCCCAAGGCAGGAGGGACCACCCTTCTAACACCCAATCAGGAAAGGCCAGCTAACACCCTTAACATTTCTAAGGGCAGGCCTAGAGATAGAAGCTATAGATAATCACTTATTGAGTAAGGCTAGTCACACCCTACGTGAGGGTCCTGGGCCCACTCTGTGATTGGTTAGTACTCTAAATGTTGTGATTGGGTCCCGCCAAAAGTAACAAATACTCTAGGCAATGTGAATGGTTAAACCTGCTGTTAATAATGTTGTATAATAATGATTGAATCACTGTACCTGTGTCACAATTTCCTGTAACTCCCCCTTCCCAAACTCATAAAAGCCCTACCCCACCTTTGTTCGGGGCTCTCAGCATGGGTACAGCACGCTGGTAAAGTCTGTGAGCCTGAGCTTAGGTCTGGCGAGCCTAAGCCCGTAATAAAGCCCTTTGCTTTTGCATGCGTGACTCGGTCTCC